>NC_138773.1:49558676-49926176 GCF_965119305.1 Pelophylax lessonae
TGGGTGGTAGCCAATTCTGCCATGCATTCTTTATAATCTGCTGTATACTACCGTACACAGTCTTTTGGAACCAGTTAAAGCTGAACTCCAGGAACAAAAACTTGTACTTGTATGTTCATAAATGGCCACAAAGTATATAAATCTAATTTGTGAGCACCAACTGCCTTTTTAAACACACATATTACCTAGTAAAAGTATAAGTGACATCAGCTCTGTGCATAATATAGACTGTGCAGGAATAAGAGCTGTGGGAGGGGCTCCGTCAGTCCGCCCACTATGGTCTACCTGTGGAAAATAACAGGAGGGGGCGGAGACAAGACCAGTCATCCTGCAGAAGGAGAAGGATATTAAATTGTGGTATAACATTTGTTAATGCACCCAAAAAGTCCTTAAATAGCAAAATTATATATTGCATATAATACTTGTGATTCTATAAGGTTCACTCTATTGGTGGACAGTTAGGTTCGGAAACAGTGGGAAGGCACGTTACTGCAGCTGATTTTCTGAGTCATAGCAGCTGGTGGTTTTATTGTTTTTTTTTAGCCATCATATTCGTAGCCTGGGCATATTCATTACCAATATTATAGCAATGTGTAAACAATATCCCTGGCTGGAGCACTGGGTGCATTTGTTCTGAAAAAACAAGAAAGATGCCCTTAAAGGGTAACTATGGCCAAAATCAAAAAATATTTAATTAAAGTTTTTAAGTATATGTAAATAATAGGGATCGACCGATTATCGGCAAAGCCGATATATCGAGGGCCGATATGCACTTTTCCCGATATAACGGAATCGGCCCCGGAGGTTACCGATATTGCCGATATTTCGGGAAAGTGCATGTACCGGAGTGATGCCTGCAGCTAGAGGCATCACCCCGGTACCGGCATCCATAGCCAACGGTTGGCTGTCTTGTAATGACAACGGCTGTCATTACAAGGAGCGGGAGAGGATGTCCCCCCCTTCCGCGGCTCGTCCGTGTCTCCCGTCCCACCAGGAGACCCGGGCAATCAGCCTGCATCCTCGCCGAAGACCCGATCAAAGCTGCATTCGGCTCTGATTGGGTCTCCATGCAAAAACCCAGAAATTATGTCATGAGTGACATCAGTTCCGCGTTCTGTCTGGCGCCAGATTAAAAAAAAATGACAGCATTCCAAACAGCCAAACCTGGCGTTTTGAATGCTTTTAAGTGCAGAGGAGGGGTTTGGGGTCTTTTAGACCCCCAGATCCCTCCACAAAAGTAAATGTAAAAAAATATATATATATATATATTTTTAAATGTAAAAAAATGTCGGTCAATATCGGCTGATACTGATTGGCATTGGCCAAAAATATCGGTATCGGCAACGAAAAACCGATATCGGTCGATCACTAATAAAGAACAAAAGTTAAATTTACAGTAGACAAAAAAAATAAATTCAAGTGTAAAGAGCATTTACATATATTCAGGGTACGGGGTAGTCCTATTGTGCACCAAAATTATATATTACCAAACTAATATAAAAATATTACTTACACCAATATTTAGTAGACTTAAATATTATAGTTTAAATTTAGATTATATATATTCCACATTTGCATTGGGGAGCACATCGACATTACACTTGCTAAGGATGAGGAAAGAAACAGCAGAAAAAAAAGCAAGGAAAAGAAAAGAGTGGAATATAAAAGGACAGAAGGGCAGCAGGGGGGAGGCAGTAAAGGCCAGGGCAGGGAAGTGGAAGAAAACAGGAACACTCCATCATGGTTGAGAGGAAACAGTGACAGAGTCCCCTTTAGCCCAGGTCAGAAACTCAGATGAGTGTCGCTACTTGGACCAAGCAGCCAAGCTGTCCATCAAAGGTGGCAGTTAGAGGGTTCAAATCATGAATAACTGAGAGGGTACTTACAATGGCCAGCTTTTATTCACTGAAAACCTTTATCTCAAAAGAAAAAAAAATATTTTCTGAAACTACTTATAAAGTGTTCAGCCTTTATTAGTCAAGTCCATCTAAATCTGCTAGTCCATCCATCACTATCCATCACATCCATTGGTTGACAACACTGCTGTCCAAGGGTGGCTTCGTTGTTCCTCCATTGATGCAGTGGAGGAGTAAATGTAGCCATATATTTTTGGGGGGTGTGGAGCAAGTACCTATCTACCATTCCCTTGCTCCCAGCTCCTTATTCCTTGCCTATGCCAGGATGATGTCACCCTTGACTCACTCCTCCCGCAGCCTCGTGGGATAACATTACACATCCTTGGAGGCTACAGGACCAGTCAACCCCAGCCAGCCGATCTTGCGCAGTGGGGAAGGGGGGGTGGGGGCAGCTGTGAATCCTCATAAAGACCCAAAGATGGTGCTATGGGAACCTAATGAGAGGTGAGGACTTTGGTTGCCAGTATGGCACTGCTGAATCCAAAGGACTGGTAAGCATTTTTTTCTTAAAAGTCAGCTGCTATGGTATTTGTAGCTGTTAACTTTTATTTTTTAAAAGATCAGTGGTGTTACTTTTTAAAGTGTATTTCTAGTATAACTAAAGGCAAAACTCTATTTTTTGAATGTAGTGGGTTTTTTATTGCTGTCTGTGCCCTTGTTAGGGAGATTCTCCTTTTCTAATTGTCCTATTTACTGTGATCACCAAGAGAGAAAGCAATAAAAAGTCACCAGAACCGGAATAGAGGGGAAATCTTTTAATGCGGACAATAGTTCAGATTCCCTAACTTTGAAGTAATATCTTTTCAACCCTGTTTTGGCTGTGGGACATAAAGTGAAGGGAAATGTCGCCAACTGAACAATAATGGGGAAAAAATTACCCTGCCTGGCAGGGCCCGCCCTACCTTGGGTCCAGCTGGGTTCATTGGATCACAGGACTTAGAGAGGGCCGACAAAGTGACTCCCAAGATTTTTTTTCCTAGCAGTTTTGTGAGTCGTCAGTTTGTGGTGCGTTACGGGCAGCATTTCCCCATCTCAAACTGCCGCCCGCAGTGCAAACTGATGAGTATGAGGAGGCGGAGTGTCTCCTCCGGGGAACGTCCCTCACATGATCATGGTGTGCGCAATGATGTCAGACACTCCATCACTCCATGATGTTAGCGCACTCCATCTCACGCAGGGCAGGCTGGGTCTTCTAGGGTGGTGGGTGCGGCAGTGACAGGAGGAATTGGCACAGACCGGTGGACCCGTGGGGTGGTGAGTAATGGAAGAAGATAACAGTATATATAATATTTTCTCAATTTTATATTTATATAAAAGAATGGATGTGGGGGCCTTTTGGTGGGCATGATCTTTTTTTTTTTGGGGGGGGGGGCAGCTTTTTATTCTTGGACCCAGGCAGTACAATGTCTTGGGGCAGTCCTGCCTGGCTCTTTTCAAAAGTCTAAACAAAAGTTATGCCTTCATTTTAGTTTACAGACAATGCTTTTATTCAAATATTAGATAGAATTGGGAAGGATCTGAACCCCTGTTAGGTTGATATTCCTTCCTGTCAGTGTCTCAGCTAAGGAGATGCACTTTCTCACCATCCCAGCAATCATTGTCAGTGGGACTAAAAAAAAGAGAGAAAATAAAAAAAATTTTGTCTTTGGAACCGAAATAGAGGGGAAATCTTCCAATGGGAAAAGTTGAAGAGCGGATTTCCTTCACTTTGAATTGTTTCTCTAACTTCATGTTGTACAAGGGCTGTACCAAAAGAAATTGACATTTTGGCATAGCTTTTTGATTACATAGGTCAATAAAATTTCACATGCTGGTGGAGTAACTCTTTCTCCATAGTAACTCTTCTACTTCTTTCATTGCAGGTAAATAATGTATTCCTAGCAAAAGAAACGTGCCATCATTGAGTTCTTGATGAAGAAGGGGTTCAGACTGTCCGGCATCCACAGGAGGCTACAGAATTTTGCAGTTTGCAGAGAGGACACCATTGACAAGAGCAATGACTTGTCTTTGGTGACTCTTGTCAATGGCATAATTTCCATAAACATTCTGAAGCCTTCTGTGAATGTCGGACAGCCTGCAAACCTTCTTCATCAAGAACTCAGTGACCACACGTTTCCCCTGCTTGGAATCCATTATTTACCCGCCATTAAAAAAAAAGAAGTTGCAACAGAGGAAAAGTTACTCTACCAACATGTGAAATTTGAGCAATCTATGGAGATTGATTAAAAAAAAGTTATGCCCACTTTTGCATTACTTTTGGTACAAAGTGCATTTGCTCCAGAGCTTTAGGGTCCTTTCACACTGTCCGCTCTGTCGGCGGAGTCCGTTCTGTTCAGCGGGGGATTGACCTGCTAATCCCCGCTGAGCAGGGGGATGACAGCTCAGTCTCCGCTCTGTGTGCGGAGACGGAGCTGTCAGGTCCCCGCTGTCCTCTATGGGGGAATCATGGCGGTCCGTTCTCATCCGATCCCATCCGATCCGCTGGACGGATGGAAAATAGGGTTTCCATCCATCCGGATTTCACAGACAGGATCGGATCGGATAGCAACGGGTGTCAGCGGACATGTCACCGCTGACATCCACTGCCCCATAGGGATGCATGGAGCATCAGGTCCGCCTGAAAAACTGATATGCGGATCTGATCGGATCATTAGTGTGAAAGGGGCCTGAAGCGTAACTCCACTTTTTTTGAGAAAAAAGTGTTCCCCTCTGGGTTATCTATGTACATTTCAAGTAATTATAACAAACTTTGTTGCAGATTCCTACCTTTTCTTATTCTGAAGAAAATGTCTCTATTTCTCTGCGCCCCTGTGGGAAAATTAATCTAATGGGAGTGGTTTCATAATTATCAATTAGCTGTGGCACCTGCAGAGCACCAATGAGGTAATCTGCTGGGTCTGCATCCCTTTAGACGTGTTACTATTGGGAGTATCTCACCAAAAATGACATTTATGGTGCAGGGGGTGCCAGAAATCTGACTTGTATCTTAGTGCAGACTTCTGGGAAAATGGTTGAGCCAATCACACAAGCAGGAAATAATGTTTCTGGGGGTGTGGTCAGTATACATTCTGTGTACAGAACAGCTCCAGGCGGCCATATTGCATTGCATTTTCAGAAAATTACAACAGCTGCAGATTGAAAAGGAAAGGCAATTTTTAATAACATTCAATTACAATATGATTTGTGTCAAAATTTTATATTTCAATATGTTTATTAATTTTTGTAAGAAAAAGTCACAAAAATACTCACAGTCAATAACCATGAAACAAGAAGACATGGATCAGTGCAAAACAATTGACATGGCCTTCAAAGAAACAAAAAACTGTGGCATATTCATCGGAAAATACAGTGCTGGCCCTCCTTGTGAACAGAATCTGTGCCAGCCGGCCAGAGCCCCGCCACACCCCCTCCGGTGCCCCCAGGGGAACATGCTGCTCCCCAAGGGGCAGAGCGACCGCCCAGCCCCCAGCATATAGTACCATGACCAGGTTTGTGTCAACATTTTATATGCTACAGTAAACCCCCCTCCATTGCGGGGGTTACGTTCCGGACCCAGCCGCGAAAAGTGAAAATCCGCGAAATAGAAAAACCCTATTAAAATGCATTGTAGGCATGTTTATTTTACTGTCACTGTACGTGTAGAAGCTTTTTAAGGTCTTTAAACACACTTTTAAAACAATAGAAACTCATTTAAACACATAAAAGATACCGAGAGACATAGCAAGAGCTATGGAAAACATAAAAATATTTCATTTTTAATGATTTATATAGTAAAATAACATTACAAAAAAAAACACAATATACCCGGACTGCAAAAATTGAACCGCGATGGAGCGGAGGTTTACGGTATATTATTTTTTCTATTTTTTTCCCTAGGAAAGTGGAGTTACACTTTAATAAATGAGTAGAAGCTCTGCTGACTTCCATCATCCAATCATGTGCAAAAACACAGTTTTTTTTTTTTATTTTTTTCGCACATGATTGGGTATTTGTTGCAAAGTAAAGCTTTACCTCATTTACTAAGCTCTGGAGCAGCTGCACTTTGCAAAGTGCACAGTCTATTTATTGTTAGTAAATCAAATCCCTTGTGTCTACAGAATATGAAGTGAAAAAAAAATTCCCAATGGAAAAAAAAGCTGACAGGGGTTTTTAACATTCCCTATACTTTGTAAAATGTAAAAAAAAAAAAAAAAAAAAAAAAAAAAAAAAGTTTCTGCTTTAAAAATATGGCAATTTCCAGGGCTTCAAATATGGAGTCATAGCTGCAGCTTAGTACGATGTCCCAATGTAACTGTAAAGTGTCTTGTATTCTCACTTACTGTCTTCGTAGCAAATCTTCCTCTGCGTGTCACATAAGAATCTGTTCATCAGTCATTGCCCTCAGTAATCCCCACGTCCCCAGAGTAGCAATTAAAGTAACACAGGAAGTTTTAGAAGATTATAACATGTGTCATGTCCAAAGGGGCTATTTTTAGGCTGGCATCTCTTTGGAAATTCGATGAGGAGAGATAAAGGAAGGAAGGATCAACTTCCGTTATTGGACCTTCTCTGCGTACACTATTTACACGCTCCGTGTAACCTTTTTCAGGACTGGGAAGAACCCCATGAAGAATATAGAGCAGGTTATTCATAGACTACGTCTCAAAATTCACAATGGGCCAAGGCTATTAATAAGCAGCTAATAGAGGGAGAAGTTCAGCTGGTCTATAATATAGAAGAACTACTTCTTAAAATGCACGGTATAAAGACTGCTTCAGCTATATGGCTGATTGCTATTAACCCTGCCTGACTTAAAAAGAGAATTAAAAAAAAAGATATATCTATGTCTCTATATATATCTATCTCTCTCTCTCTTTATATATATATATATGCCGTATGTTTATATAATAATAATAAAAAGATAAAGTACTTATTCATACGTTTTTATTGTATTTATTTTAATTAAATAATAATTTATTCATATAATAATGTATATATTAATCATATAATACCAATTCAAAAGCAATTTCTTAATTCTTTAAACCTACAAAATCTTAAATCGTACATAGGGAACACAACAGTTTTGTGTCATCCCCACCCTTTCTCAACACCTGAAAACCCAGGGATGCCCAAAACTATTGTTCTCATTTGATCCTTGTCTATGGGTCAAGATTTTGCACTAATAAAGAATTAAGAAATGGAATTGTTGCCACATCTCTACTTTATTGGATGATTATTGGTGGTGATTTGGAGCTCCCTAGTTGTGTTTGCACTGATGTTATCTTTAGAAGCTCACTGCCTAAAAAGATATACTATCTATCTATCTATCTATCTATCTATCTATCTATCTATCTATCTATCTATCTATCTATTTGTATCTATCTATCTTATCGTATCTTATTCTATCTATCTATCTATCTATCTATCTATCTATCTATCTATCTATCTATCTATCTATCTATCTATCTAATCGTATCTTATTCTATCTATCTATCTATCTATCTATCTATCTATCTATCTATCTATCTATCTATCTATCTATCTATCTATCTATCTATCTATCTATCCGTATCTTATTCTATCTATCTGTATCTTATTCTATCTATCTATCTATCTATCTATCTATCTATCTATCTATCTATCTATCTATCTATCTATCTATCTATCTATCTATCTATCTATCTTATCGTATCTTATTCTATCTATCTATCTATCTATCTATCTATCTATCTATCTATCTATCTATCTATCTATCTATCTATCTATCTATCTATCGTATAAAATCTATGTATAAATATGCACAATTTTAAATTACTATTGTAATGTAGTAAGCACTTTTTAATATGAATATAGCATTTTTAGTTTCCTTTTGCTTGCTGCACCTTGCTTGCAATTACTGTAACCAAGGTGCACTACAGTCAAAAAGGAAGTTTAAATCACAGTTCCTGCTTTAATACTTATTTTAACATTTTAAAAAAAAATCATTATTTTATCATTCATTTAATCTGGATCTTTTTTTTTTTGTACATTAAAAACGTTTGATAAAATGTTAGAAGGTAATGTGACTTATATAAGCACCTAAAAAGTCTCACAGTAGCTGTTATACCTTATTATATGTACATGACAGATAAGGGATGTTGGTACCCATTTAAAGAGTTATTTATTACACTCATACAAAATCTTTATTAAAGTGTATCTAAAGCCCTTTTCCGTTTAAGGCTGGTCATACATTACACAAATTTCATATTCAATTTCCTTTGAGTTTAGATTTACCTTTAACTATGTAGTGCAAGGGCCTGATTGCAAAATTTTAAGTGTTTAGGTTTGACCTCATATAAATCTAAAGCAAAACTGTATAATTGTATAATGTATGGCCAGCCTTGGGCTCCATGCACACTAGCCCTTTTCATAAGCTCAAAAAAATGCTGGATGAAAAACAGCGTTTTTGTGTTGGCTTGTAGTAGCGTTTTAGTAGCGTTTAAGAGCATTTAGGGGAGTTATAATTTTATTAGCGTTATTACAGTACATGAAGAAAAAATAAGAAAAAAAAACTGTTAGGAGCGTTTTAGTAGCATTTAGAAGTGTTTAGGAACATTTCGTGTTTTTTTTTCTGCTGGAAAAACGCTCCAAAAAACTGTACAAAAAAAAAAAAATTCTGCTTCTAGACGATAAAGCACAAAAAACACTAATAGCCTAAAGTAGTGTGCATGGACACAGAAAAAATTGCTAATAACAGCTTCTAGGAGCTTAAAGAGACGCTAGTGTGCATGGAGCCTTAATTTTACTATCGCATTTTTAGTTTACTTTTGCTTGGTATACCTTATTTTAAATGACTGTAACGAAAGTGCACTACAGTAAAAAATTAAATTTTAATCTCGGTTCCTGCTTTAATGATTATTTTAACATTAAATAAATTATTATTTTATCATGAATTTAACATGGAGTTTTGTAAATAAAAAGGTTTGATATCATTTTAACACCCTACTAATACTTAAAAAATGAATAATGCACAAATAGTGCACAATTAATATCAAAAGAAAAATAAAACATTTTAAATAATACTCTTAATCAAGCAATTAAACCAAAACTTACCAGCATTTGTGCATTGTGTAAAACCATTAACGAAAGAAAACTTCAACCCTTGTGAAAATGAAAAATTAAAAACTCTTCTATATATAAACAAAAGATAATAATAATAATAAAAAAAAAACAATTTTAACAGTTGATATCAGATGTGACTTATATTGGTATCAAAAAAGATTTATTGTGGTTGTTATTCCTTATTGTATGTATGTGACAGATCAAGGATGCCAGTACCTATTTAAAGGATTATTTGTTACACCCATAAAAAATCTTTCATAAAGTGTATCTAAATCCCTTGTCAGTTTTGGATAAAGTGGTGACAAGCAGTGGCGGCTAGTGCTCAATTTTTTGGGTAGGGGGTGGCAAACCAACCCCCTGCCAGGTCCGCACTCACCCCATCCACGGTCGTGGCTTCCCCGACTTCTCCTCTCGGCCAATCCGGTCCTAAGATCCGCCTCCTGTCCTAATTAGCTGGGAGGAGAAGCCGGAAGACATTAGCGAATATTGATTCGCTAATGTCACAAGTGGGTGGGTTCGGGGCGCAGTGCTCTTCGCCCCGAACCTGACTTTTTTTAAGGCAATTAGAGCCTCAGGCTCAAACCATGTGCTTCCAAAAAAAAAAACTCATGGAAAATCCATGAGTCTGGCCCCCCGCATGGAAATTAGAGGTGCGGCGCCCCTGCGCCCATTGTGTACCAGCTACTGCTGGTAATAAGTTAGAAACCCGTTCTGGTTTTTATTGCCGTCTGTGCCCCATTACGTAGATTCACCCTCTCTGTTTGTCCTGGATCTTTCCACTATATGCAACAAATATCCTCTTTTTCTCTGTACATATTACCAGTATTTCTATATATATATATATAAAGATATATAGATATAGCTATCTATATCTATATATATTGAGAGAAATCTATCTATCTATCTATCTATCTATCTATCTATCTATCTATCTATCTATCTATCTATCTATCTATCTATCTATCTATCGATATATATACATATCTATATATCTATATAGTTACATAGTTACATAGTAGGTGAGGTTGAATAAAGACAATAGTCCATCCAGTTCAACCTGTGTAGGTGTGTGTGACTGTAATCATCTAACATAGCCCTCAATCTCCTGATCCTTGAGATGTAAGTCTAAGAGTCTTTTGAAAGTCACCATACTACCCGCAGAAACCACCTCTTGTGGTAGACAATTCCACAATCTTGTAGCCCTAACAGTAAAGAACCCCCCACGTTGCCTGAGGTTAAAACGCTTCTCCTCTAATCGCATTGTATGTCCTCGAGTCCTCATGCAATTCCTTCGAATGAACAGCTTTTCTTCTAAGCTGAGATCCCCATTAAGATATTTATAAATTGCTATCATGTCCCCTCTCAGACGTCTTTTCTCCAGGGAAAATAAATCGAGCGATTGCAGCCGCTCTTCATAGGTAAGGTCCTCCAACCCCCTAATCAGTTTAGTTGCCCTTCTCTGGACTTTCTCCAGCTCCAACACATCCCTCCTGAGGACTGGCGACCAGAACTGGACAGAATACTCCAGATGCGGTCGGACCAGAGTTTTATAAAGTGGAAGGATTATAGTCTTATCTCTGGAATACATCCCTTTCTTTATGCATGCTAATATTCTGTTGGCTTTGGAAGCTGCCGCTTGGCATTGCATGCTGTTGCCTAATCTATCATCAACTAAGACTCCCAGATCTTTCTCCATTTTTGATTCCCCCAAGGGTTCCCCTCCTAACGTGTATTGTGTTTTTATGTTTTTGGTCCCCAAGTGCAAAACCTTACACTTCTCCACATTAAACCTCATTTGCCATGTCGTTGCCCACTCCGTAATTTTGTCCAGGTCATTCTGTAGGATATCTGCTTCATGCTGTGCAGTTATTGCCCTGGCCAATTTTGTGTCATCTGCAAAAACTGATAACGAACTACTGATCCCTTCCTCAATGCTGTTTATGAATAAATTGAACAAGGTTGGTCCCAGGACTGAGCCCTGGGGCACCCCGCTTACTACCTCAGACCAGTCTGAGTATGCGCTGTTTATTACTACCCTTTGGACACGGCCTTTTAGCCAATTCCGTATCCAAGAGCAAACCCTGCTGTCGATACCTGCAGACCTTATTTTATAAATTAAGCGCTTGTGGGGAACTGTATCAAACGCCTTAGCGAAATCCAAGTACACCACATCCACTGGTCTCCCCCTATCTAGCTCACAGCTCACTTCCTCGTAGAATGCTAAGAGATTGGTTTGACAAGATCGCCCATTTGTAAACCAGTGCTGGTTACTACTGATGATGTTGTTGTCTTTAGCATACTCTACGATATAGTCCCTTATCATCCCCTCCAAAAGTTTACATATTATTGATGTCAGACTGACAGGCCTATAATTTCCCGGGATATGTCTCTGGCCCTTTTTGAATATCGGAATCACGTTAGCCTTCCTCCAATCCCCTGGTACATCTCCTGTCCTAATACTGTCAGCAAAGATCAGGAACAGTGGTCTAGATATAACCATACTGAGTTCCTTGAGCACTCTCGGATGTACGCCATCCGGGCCTGGTGATTTGTTTGTGTTAAGTTTATCCAGTCTTTCCCTGATTTCCCCCTCTGTTAGCCATAGTGGCAAGTCCTGTGTATTACTACTAACCATACAGTCATGGTCAGTGTACCCTTCCTTTTCCTGCGTAAAGACTGACGAGAAAAAAGAATTCAGCACGGTTGCTTTTTCAGTGTCCTCTGTAACCATCCTCCCATCATCGCTAATTATGTGTGCAATATGCTCTGCCCTAGTTTTTTTGCTGTTGATATATTTAAAGAATTTCTTTGGGTTTTTTTTACTCTCCTCCGCTATTTGTCTCTCAAAGTTGATTTTAGCCATCTTGATTTCGTGTTTACACTTCTTATTTTCCTCCTTGTATTGCTGGAAGGCCGATACGGTGCCCTCTGATTTATATTTCTTGAAGGCCAATTTTTTTCCCCTAATAAGTTTTTTTAACGCTACGGTTTAGCCAGCCAGGTTTGGCTTTGTCTCTTCTAAATTTATTCCCCATAGGAATGCACTGCAAGATGCCTTTGCTTAATATTGTTCTAAAGCATTCCCATTTTTCCTCTGTGGTCAGTGATCCCAGGGTTTGGTCCCAGTTTACCCTTTCCATAAATGAGTACAATTTTGGAAAGTCTGCCCTTCTGAAGTTTAGGGTTCTTATGTTCCCCACTTGCCTTTTTATATTGTTATTTATACTAAATGTGATCATCCTGTGATCGCTAGAGCCCAGGTTGTCCTGGACTCCTACCTCCGAGATTATGTCTGGGTCATTAGTGATCAATAGATCCAGGATAGCATTCTCTCTAGTAGGGGAATCCACCAACTGCGACATGTAGTTATCCTGTAAGGTTTCCGTGAATAGCCGGGCCTTATGCGAGTGTGCAGTCCCCTCTTCCCAGTCAATGTCGGGATAATTGAAGTCCCCCAATATGATGACTGATCCTAGTTTTGCCGCTTTACCTATTAGTGCTAAAAATTCCAGCTCTACCTCCTCCCCTTGGTTAGGTGGCCTATAGCAAACCCCCACAACTACTTTTCCCTTATCTTCTTCCCTATCGAGTTCAACCCACACAGATTCTAAATCCATGCTCATCCCATCCGTAATGTCACTCCTTTCTAGCACCTTTATATTGTTCTTGACATAGAGACATACCCCTCCCCCTCTTTTACCAACCCTGTCCTTCCGGTACACCGAATACCCTTGGATATTGGCCAGCCAGTCATGTGAGGGGTCGAACCAAGTCTCTGTTATTCCCACAAGGTCTATGTCCTCCTCATGTACTAACATGTCCAACTCATCCATCTTATTAGCTAGGCTCCTGGCATTAGCATATACCCCTCTTAGTTTTACGGAAGTTAAACGTGATTGGCGGTTTTGTTTATTTCTGTTTGGTCTGCTGTTCTCCCGCACAGACCCGCCAATTGATGTTGTTGACCTACTGTCGCTATTGACCCTACAACTGCCTTCAGTCCTCTGCTCCCTCCTGACTGATTCTATTTCTGAGCCCTCCCCCCCGTCTCCTAGTTTAAAAGCCCCTCCAACTCGGTGGCCATCTTTCTCCCCAAAAGAGCTGTACCGTCCCCATTAAGGTGCAGCCCATCCTTACTAAAGAGCCGGTAGCCGACTGAGAAGTCAGCCCAGTTCTCCAGGAACCCAAACCCCTCCTTCCTACACCAATTCCTCAGCCACTTGTTAACTTCCCTAAGCTCCTTCTGCCTCTCCTGTGTGGCTCGAGGTACAGGCAGTATTTCAGAGAAAACCACCTTGGAGGTCCTTTTCCTCAATCTATTACCTAAGTCCCTGAAATCGTTCTTAAGGATCCTCCACCTACCTTTAACTTTGTCATTAGTGCCCACATGCACCATGACCGCTGGGTCATCCCCAGCCCCGCCCAACAATCTGTCTGCCAGATCTGCGATGTGCCGAACTCGGGCGCCCGGTAAACAACAAACTGTTCGGTTCACGCAATCTTTTTTACAGATTTCCCTCTCTGTCCTCTTGATAATTGAGTCCCCAACTACCACAACCTTCCTAACCTTTCCTGCGTTACAGCCCCCCTTCTTCCTGGAGCCGTCCCTCCCCTGGCAGCTGGGGGAGGGCGCATGCTCCAGCACTGCCACCCCTGAGTTGATATCCCCCTCAACCTGCAACTCGGCAAACATGTTAGGGTGTACCAACTCAGGACTGGCCTCCCTGACTCTCCTCCCCCTAACATTCCTAACAGTCACCCAGCTGCGTACCTCTGCTGCTTGCGTCTCCTCTATTCCTTCCTCCTCTATGCTGACCCCTGCCAGCGCCTGATGGGTAAAGTCCAAGCTCCTTTCCAGGTTGTAGATGCCACGCAGTCTTGTCACTGTGTTCTCTAGATCCACGATGTGGGCTTCCAGAGCAACAAGTCGCTCACATCTTGCACAGCAGTATTCGTCCTCGATTGTTTCATCAAGGAACGCATACATGCCGCAAGAAGTGCACTGAGTGGCATCCCCAATCCTGTCGGACATTATTACCCTCTACTCTATGGGGATAATATTATATATATATATTTTTTTTTTCAAGTCATGCAGAAACAATCAGATCAAGTAGGCTTCAAGCGAATACAAGCTATGGTCGTTGAGCATATAATACTAACTATTTTATTGTTTTATTTGCCTTCCTTTGTCTTTCTTGAAATTTTCCATGTCCTTCTGACCAGGCCCTTCCAAAAACACATTGGGAAAATGTACTAAGGCTTCTTTCACACGGTCCACCTCCGTAGGCGGATCCGTGCTGCTCAGCGGGGGATCGATACACAGATCCACCGCTGAGCAGGCAGATGACATCTCCCTTTCCGCTCTGTGTGCGCAGAGGGAGGTGTCAGAGCCCCATGCATCTCTATGGGGGAATCAGATGAGAGCGGACTGCCTGTCCGCTCTCATCCGATCCCATCTGATCCGATCCGATCCCCTGGACGGATGGAAAAGAGGGTTTCCATCCGTCCGGATTTCACGGACAGGATCGGATGGGGATGGCAGCGGGTGTCAGTGGACAGGTCTCCGCTGACATCCACTGCCCCATAGGGATGCATGGGGGAATCCGATCAGATCTGCCTAAAAAACTGAAAGGTGGATCTGATTGGATCGCTCATGTAAAAGGAGCCTAAAACTGGAGCACTCAGAATCTGGTGCAGCTGTGCATGGTAGCCAATCAGCTTTTAACTTCAGCTTGTTCAATTAAGCTTTGGCAGTAAAAACTGGAAGCTGATTGGTTTCTCTGTAGAGCTGCCCCAGATCTTTCCATGCTTCAGTTTTAGTAAATCTCCCCCAGTGAACACTGATGTGGTTATACGAGTTATTTATACCTAAGAAATACTATACTTCAATTTTATTTTCCTTTTTGCACATACTAAGTTTTTTCTTTTCTTTTTTATTTTTTTGCTTCAGCAGCTGCCGCTTGGCATTGAGCGTAGCAGCATAGCTTAGCATTAAGCAGTATTCCCAAATCCTTTTTCAGTTCTGTTTTCTCCAACTTTACCCCATGTAATGTACTATGTTTGCACAAATATATACAACGGTCTCTCTTAAGGCTTGACATTTACCAATAAATCCTTTTTAAACGCTAAACCACGCTCCAGCTAAAATATAGATTCTACGGACAGCTCTCCTTAAAATGAATAATAAGACTTTACCAGGGTGAAGTGCTGAAAATGTCATATTAGTACACAGAAGAGGGCTAAGTGCTTCCCACAAAGGAACGGAGGGTAGAATAAGCTGAAGCCCATGGATAAAGCTTTGTGTTAACTAGTCCCAGAGAAATCTGCTTTGCACCAGTCAGGAGAGACCCAACCCTAGGCAGTCCTAATTTAGATTCTCTGCAGTTCAGTTGCTGCTCCTCAGGGGTTATTTACTGGAAACCCTGATATTGTTAACTTTTAGCCTCTCATGCTTCATTTGTAATGCTGCTTAAAATTCACTCTCGGTTTAGCCATTCCGTTGCTGTAAGCGATATCCAGGCGACAACTACCTTTCCAGCGTGACATGGATAAATCTGTAACACTTATTCTGGCTGCATGCTGCTGGGAATGTGATTTTTATCTATGTGTTTTTGGGAGAGTGTGAGGCTAGATATTACAGCTAAATATAATGGGGTTGATTTCCTAAATTCAAATAGGCTATTCACTTTGCAAGGAAAGTTGCTCTTTGCAATGGAATTGGTTCCAGAGCTTTGTGAATGAGGTGACATCCATCATCCAATCATGTAATCAGTCTAAACCCACCTTTCTCAACCTTTTTACCCTGGAGTTAGGCTTCTTTCACACCAGCAGACTGATCGGGTCTGCCTGTCCGTTTTTCAGGTGGACCCCATCGGACCACCCATTGTTCTCTATGGGGTGACGGATGTCAGTGGAAACAGATTGGGATACGTTCGCCATCCGCCCGGCAGATCAGATGACAATCGGATGGAGTCTGTTTCCATCCACCTGCCCCAAAGAGAACAGCGGACTGTGTCTGCTTTGCTATAACCTGTCATCCGCCTGCTCAGCGGGGATTAATGGATAGATCCCCCCCCCCGAGCAGGTGGATCCGCTTGGATGAATTTCGCCCCGTGTGAAAGGGGCCTTACTGTTGAAGTAATTTTCAGGTATCAGGGGAACCCCTGAAAAAAAACAATACCCTGGGGTAAGTGGCAAAAACTTCCCTATATGTAAGTGGCTGGTGGGAAGAATGCCTCCCTTATGCCCCGTACACACGTGCAGATTATCTGAAGACTTTTGTCTGTAGACTTACCAAAACCATATAATATGAGGTCAAACCTAAACACTTTCAATTTATATGCAATCCAGCAGGCCCTTGCACTACATAGAAAAGGTAAATCTGAAGACAAAAGTCTTCAGATAATCTGCACGTGTGTTCGGGGTATTAGGCTTCCTGTACACTAGCGAACAATGGCACCACCTAAACTTGAGTTTTGGAGCTTTTGCCATTTTTTTTGCCAAAGCTCCCAAACTAAACCCCATATAAGTCTACAGTAGGTGTTAATATACACATAGGCTTTTAGAAGAGTTTAGGAGCTGCCGGGTTTGGGTGAGCTTCAAACCTCCCTCTCCTGAACGCGGCCACGGGAAAATGCAAAACACATTTTTGCATTTTTCTGCAGTAGGCAAGTGTACATAAAGCCTTACAGCGTTGGCCAGAATACCTTCTTTACAGACAGCTAAAAAGATCATTGGTGTCATGCAGTTGGCTCTGCCAAGTAGTGATAGCCCTGGAACTATTCAGACTTCATTGAATGGAAGGTCAATTAGCCAAAGCTCAAAGGACCCCTAGCTGGAGTAACCCAGGATTCCACAGAACCCTTTTTGAGAATGGCTGGTCTAAACCATTATTATACTATCAATTTGAAACTGACCTCTTTTTCAGACTGCCTCCAGGTCTATCTGTAGCCTATGTTCTATCATTACAACAGGAAGCTGCATTGCGTTCTGGAGCCTTTAGATTCAAAGGGGTTGGTTTACTAAAGGCAAAAGGCTGCTTGCTTTGCAAGGGAAGATGCACTTTGCAAGGGAATCTGCCCCTGGGCTTAGTGAATGAGGTGAAGCTCTGTTGACTTTCATCATCCAATCATATGCAAGCATTTTTTTATTTTCCTTGCTTGTGATTGGGTATTCTTTGCAAAGTAAAACTTCACCAAATTCATTAAGTTTAGGGAAAATTTCCCTTGCATAGTGAACAATCTCTTTAAAATCAACCTCTGGATCTGAGGGCTCCAGCATGCAATAATGCTTCCTGCGTCATGTCGGGACATAGGCTTTATATAGATATGATAGGGGTTTAAAGAAGGGGTCCATTTCGAATCAATGGTGAATCAATGGTTTGCTAGCCATTTTTTTCATGTATGTAACCTTCCATTTTAGAGCAAATTCAAATATGTAGTAAGTTGACATTTACATTTATTGTTCTTATCAGGAAAATTCAGCTTCCTGTGATCTCACTTTCTTATAGAGAACTTTCGATCCCTAAAGCCTAAAGCATACTCTTCTGCAAAAAATGACTAAGCTAGTAGGATCTTGGGAACCACCACTGCTCATGCCTTGCTAGTGGGTCATCACTGCGATCAGTGGCATCAATATCCAATAGTGAGGAATAGGATGCTAAAAAAGCAGGCCAGAGCCAATGACCTTAGCGGTTTAGCCAGTATTTGCATAATAGTGTTCCCCAGGGCTAGAGCTGCTTGCCGAGCTTGGGAAGGAAACAGAGATGATGTGCAGACACCCAAGGTACCTAAAATTCAGAATGTTTTTTAAGTTGAATAAATAGATAAAATGGGGCAGACTTGATGGGCACATAATCTGTTTTCTGCTGTCACTCTTCTATATTTCTACATACACAATTCCATACTCATGAAGCAGACATGGTAATGCAAATGTGTAGGTGTGAATAGGCCCATAGGGTTTCTCTTTGCCTTTCACACTGAACTGTAGCATGCAACACTTTTCCAATTTGTAGCAAATTTGTGTGGCATGTCTTTAGCAAGAGCAAAGTTGCAGTGATGAGTCTACAGCAAGAGCTCTGCAAGTTTACAGCATGAAAATTCAGCCACAGTGACCCCTGTGGTGGGATGACTTTGGCACAACATAACTGAACCAGATCTTGCAGCAGACTTGCAGAAAGTTTGCAAAGAAACTTGATCTGGAGGAGTCATGCAAAGCAGACTTGCAATTGTGCAACAAAATTGTGAAGTTTGGAAAGTCTAGCAATAGTTTAGCAAGACAATTTCAAACTTGCAGCACAATTGCTTGCTATCTGGGAAGAGCTTTGTTGCTTTAAAATGGACAGGTGTGAACAGATAACTTCATGTAATAGCATCTTGCTGAATATTTTGTGTACACAATGGCACTTAAAGGGAAACCATAATGGTTTGGGGTCAATTGTTGTTTTTTATTATATACTGTATTTATATACCTTTTTTTAAATGTTCTATAGTTATCTGTCTCAAATGTCACTTTATTCAATAGTCATGCCTCCAAAGACCCAATCTATGTAGACAGTATGGCAACTTTCTGACTAGACATAATCGACAGGCAGTGTCAACTCACCAAAAAGAAT
This sequence comes from Pelophylax lessonae, assembly GCF_965119305.1. Classification (NCBI taxonomy): domain Eukaryota; kingdom Metazoa; phylum Chordata; class Amphibia; order Anura; family Ranidae; genus Pelophylax; species Pelophylax lessonae. The sequence goes on from NC_138773.1 coordinate 49,577,286, forward strand.
GTGAAGTATAATCCAATGGAGTCGATTCCAACTTGAAGCACTACAGAGGATTTTTTGTGTCTTTCTTAGAAGTGGAAAGACATTTCTATCTTAAAGTGTTCCTAAACCCACAACAGTCAAATCAGTCTGTATATGCAGTAAAGCATGCTTGTTATACTTACTGTGGAACCTAAGGAGTTAATTCTCTGCATTCTGTAAAAAGGCTGTTTGATCCTGTCTCTCTGATCCTGTCCCTCTTCCAGACTCCCCAATATATCTCCTGATAGAACAGAGGCTAGGGCAGCCCTTTTCCACCAGGGTGCCCAGGCACCCTGTGGTGCCATGAGGTTTCATCAGGGGTACCTTGGAAAAATGCCTAAAAATTGCCCAAAAAAGTATACAAGCCAGCAGGTGGATCAAGCCTGCCTTTTAGTTACACAAGGCCACTGATGTCTTTTTCTTTTTTTGCACCATTTCAACCTTCCGCCCACTGGCATCCTAAGAACCAATGTAGTCATCAGTGTTGATAAGAAAGGTGTTAATCGCCTGCACAGCATTCTCCTTTGACCCTCCCTGATCCTCTCCTTCAGCACTGGGGTCACATTAGCTGGGTAAGGGAGAGAAACTGAGGGAGGAGAGAAAGATTGGAATACTTAGTCAGTATTAGTGTGCAATATGTATGGTTTGGTGTCCTATGTGTGTTGATGCTGCCGCATTATGTAAAACTATTAGAATAGTTTTTTTACATTTTAGAATGGGTGCCTTGAGAGTGTCCATAATTTCAAAGGGTGCCTTGACTGAAAATGGTTGAGAAACACTGGGCTAGGGGATAAGCTGCACATGCTCATTTTGGTGTGTATTGCTAGAGAGTTTTTTTTTTTCTTTGGAGAGTGCGTGTGATTAGCGCAGAGCCAATCAGCGCTGTCCAGACAGAGGGTCAGGGGTCCTGCATCCTCACAGGACAATCATGGTAGAACTAAAACTCCTCCTACAAGCTTTAACCAGACACTAATAGAAGTCACAAGACTGCACATTGGCCTCCTGCTTCAGAGGATGTGGCCAGATAGGCACGCTTTTACACACATGGTGGACTTGTCCTAAAGTGCGCCGCTTTTGTATGAGAGTGAACTCTTTTATTTTTCAGTTACGTCGGTCAATATTATTATTGGTGCAAGTATTGCCCTACTAAATAAACTAGTCGATCATTTTTTGTTATCGCTTATATTGTTGTGCAATTCGTTGGATGCCTTTATGCATTTGTTTTGTAATGCTGATTTGTTCAATAAAATCTTCTGTTAAAAAAAATAAACCAGTTGGAAATGTTTCGAGACACACACAGACCTTAATATATTTTATGTTCCTGGCGGCCAAAATTCCCATGGCGACCGCGTGGAAAAGCCCAGTTATAGATATAGCCTTAATAAAGTGTAAACTCGTGTGGATCATGATGAATGAAAAAATGGTGAGTGTCTTACTAGACAAACAAAGCTTCCTCTTCCTTGGCTTGCCTATTTGCACGTCCCAGACATAAGATGTTGTCTCCAGGAATGGCTGGCAGTAGCTCTCCGGACGAACTCACCTCCTTTTTTTCTCTATCTTTATTATTCTTTTTCTCTTTTTACCATTCTCTTTTACTATCCTCTCACCACTTTCCTTATCTATTTTCCACAAGCGATCGGTAGTGGGAGTTACATTCCACATAAATGAGTGCATTGTGTTTTGGTAATGGAGACAATAACTGAAGCTTAGAGCATAAGATAAATGTATCATAGTTGAAGAATATCATAATGGTTTTGCAATATTGTTGTTCAAAGCTTTAAAGTGTTTGTTACCCAAAAAAAAAATGGATTCTGCTCCTTTAAAGCATGTTATACAGCACAGTGCTTGTGCTGTCAATTGGCCCCCTGTATCACCTAAAAAGCCTGCCTGACCCTGCCAGTTTCTACCCTCCCCCTGTACACTGACCATGGTATATCATGGCTGCTGAGCCCTGACACCGTGGTCAGTGTACATGCCTCCGTCATCTGCAGCCCTGCTCTCTTCTCTCCTCTGTCCTCCTCCCCCCTCCCCTCCCTACCTGTCTGCTCTTACCAATCCCACTCCCCCTTCCTGCTGCTGAAATAGCTTTAGACCTCTCACACAATCCCCTCTGTTATAAAGCCTCCTATGCTGCAGTGTATGTCCTTTGAAAAAAAGATGCCTATTTCTACCTGATTTCACAGCGCAGAATGGCGGTCACGTGATTACTCGAGGCTCCCCTCCTCCCCGGCTGACGTCTCGGCTCTCTCCTCCCCTCCTCCCGACTGACATAAGTGGGGGAATCTAGGCCCCTCCCACTCTAGCTGTCAGATCGGGAGAGGGAACCTCGAGGAGTCATGTGACCGCCAAACTGCGCTGTGAAATCAGTAGAAATAGGCATCTTTTTACAAAGGACATATACTGCAGCATTGGAGGCTTTATAACAGAGGAGATTGTATGTAGTTTATGAAGTGGCTTAACAACCACTTTAAGATTTTTGGGTTTATCACAGACAGACCTGTAGGGCTATTTCGAAGAGGGCCCTTTTTCCATTTAGAGGGCCTTGCAGGTTTCTTCTGTGCAACCACCTATTTAATGTTTGTTCCTCATATTCGTTCTTGTGCCAGTCACTGAGACTAACCTGCCTTATTAGTGTAGCTGGCCAGCTATAACCTGTCCTAGGTTGCTAATATGACCTACATGCATATACAGCTAGACCTGCTAATAACCTCAATACAGTGCATATGTTTATATGTGAGAGACAAAAGCAGTTATTTACTGTGATTTCATGTTTGGATGTCATATAACAGTTGTATGTTGTGTTCACAGAAGCAAAAAGGAAATATGCCTTTAAGATTCATTTATATGCCTGTAAGGTAAGCTCAGACACAGCAGAATTGAAACCAGAAAGCACAGAGTTAAACTTTATTACCCATAAGGAGTTTGTGGCCAATCACAGCCAATCTCACCCTCAGCAACAGTCTTGGCCAATTACAGCCAGCCTTACACCCATTTTTTCTCTGAAGCCTCATGCTTTCAGCCTGCCTTCTCATTCCACTACAGAGAAAGAGAGCTGAACAGACACAGAGATCCACAGAGCAGTTTTATGGAAGCAAGTGGCCAAAAATAGGTAATTAACAGTTATATATGTTCCTATTGTAAGTAATGTCATTAGAACTGTATACTGAACTAGTTATGTGTTCACTTGTAGTTCCACCAAACTCGAATGAACTCAAACTTCTTCTAAAATAGAGTATACTATGGAAAACTTGGTAGCCTTTTTGGATACCGTGGACTTTCCAATGTTGACGGATATGACTCACTAACGACTTGACGCTCCCTTAACGCTGAAAAAGATCCAGAGGGCAGTACCCCCACTCCAAACAGCGAAAACCCCAGGACCAGATGGCTTGCCGTTTGAGTTCTACAAAACCAATGCTGATGTTATAATCTCTCATTTCCATGAGTTGCTTGAGACAATATTAGAGAATGATTGTCTTCCACTATCTATGTCAGAGGCTGTGATCGTTGTGGTTCCCAAGCCTGGCAAGAACCCTTAGTAGTGTGCATCAAACCAGCCGATTTCATTTCTAAATGTAGATGCTAGGGCGTTTGCCAAAATATTGGCTAATCCCCTTAACTCAGTGATAATATACTGTATCTGGTGCATGAGGACCATTCTGGGTTTATCCTGGGCAAAGACACCGATATTAACATCTGATGACTATATACAGTAAAACCTTGGATTGCGAGCATAATTAATTACTGAAACATGCTTGTAATCTAAAGCACTCTTATATCAAAGCAAATTTTCCAATAAGAAATACTGGAAACTCAGATGATTCGTTCTACAACCATTTATTCATAAATCCTTCAGTTTATAGTCCGTATAAAAAGATTATAGCAATGTGATAGATTGCGTAGCCATAAAATGTCCATCCACAAATAGCAGCCTCCACAAGAGGATTAGAAGCAAAATCCAGCAGGAGCTACAGAGTATAAAAGAGAAGTGAGGCGCCTCTAAGTGTAGGAATAGGGTTACATTTAATGAAGATACAACATTTAACAACTCACATGGTTGATGAATAAAAGAGGCACATCTAAGTGTGCAGACATCTGGGGTAATGTTGTCCACATAGACCATCTTCCCCACCGCTGGCTCCGCTGTTGTCAGTCTGCAATAATGACTGTAAAGACTACCCTGCAGTAGAGCGATCGGTATGCGAGGCTTGAAGCGTTTGTGGAGCGCAGTGTGGAAGGGATGAGGTTTATGGAGGTGCAGAGGATTGTCTATGTGGACAGCTTTACCCCAGAAGCCTGCAAACTTAGATGTGCCTGTTTTTATCATCAATCATGTGAGTTGATAAATGTTGTACCTTTATTAAATGTAACCATATTGCTACACTTTAGAGGCCCCTCTCTTTTCTTTTATATTTAGTTGTAATGTGACGCTACCAATATATCAAAACATCGCTTGTTTATCAAGTCAAAGTTAAAAAAAAAATTTAGTCTGTCTTGCAAAATGTTCTCAAACCAAGTTACTCTCAATCCAAGGTTTTACTGTACTAACATTGCCAACATTAGTAATAGTGACTTCTCTGGAGTGGTGGCCTCCCTTGACGCGGAGGAGGCCTTTGAATCCATTGAATGGGCCTTCCTCTGATAGGTACTACAGAAATTTGGTTTCCGTCCCAAATTTATTTCTTGAATACAGTTGATCTATAGATCCCCAGTGGCCGGGGTCCGGACCAATGTGTCATGGACATGAAATAGTGTCCGTCAGCTTACCTTCTCCTCCATGTCTCCATTAGAGGCCTGACTCTTTTTATGGCTGCCTTTTATCGTCTCTCCTTCCTGTATGGCTCCACCCCAGGCCATTCCAGGAAGTCTATATTAATTAGTGCACTGCAGGTCTGCTTTGCTGTTCAACTTTGTTTGTTAGCTTGTGTTCCTGTCTTCCTTGTGCTACGTCTACCTTGCTGTGTACCGATCTTTGGCTCGTCTCTGACTACTCCTTTTTGTCTGTGACCCTGACCTTTGGCCTGTCTCTTGGTTACCCTTGTCTGCCTGTTTGCCCCGACCTCGGCTGACCCATCACTATCCCTTTTGTCCTGAGTGGCTGCTTCTCCTCTCTTTCTACGGAGCTTGACCTGGGGGACTCCAGGGGCTGTGACCTGGGTTCAGCTGCAGCGAAGGCCATCCTCACCATTAGAGGCTCTGGTGAACACCTGCTGGGCCTTAGACTCCGCACCCTGGGGAATCTTGGGCTCGCGTGTCCATCCGCAGCAGTCAGCTATTGGGTTCACTACCTTGCAGGGTGCAGTTGTCACCTTGCCACAGGTGACCTGACACAATGGCATTTTATCCCTGCCATTTCGTTTGGGAGTAGGCACTAGACAGGGGTTTCCCCTATCCCCTGAACTTTTTGCGTTGGCAGTGGAACCACTGGCTATTCTTGTATGTTCCTCTGGCTGAGATCCTAGGCCTTTCAGTGGGCCCTTTGATAGAAAAAATCTCCTTATACGCAGATGATGCCTTTTTTTACCTACCTGATGTCTGTAGTTCTTTAGATGCTGCTTTGGAAATTATAGATCGATTCTGTGGGTTTTCAGGCATTAAGATTAACTGGAGCAAATCGCTTCTGCTTTCTTTATTCCAGCCAGCCGTTCATTCTTTCACTTAGGCTTCCCTGACCTGGGTCTCCAGGTTTAGATACCTGGGGATTGAGATCCAGGGTACCCTTTCCTCTTATTTGACTGATGATGTTCATCCAACATTACATCAGCTATCTCTTGGGTGTCAGGCGTGGAGGTCCTTGCCACTCTCCCCGTTGGGAAGGAGAAACCTTTTAAAAATGACATTCTTTCCCAAGGCCCCCTGGTCCTTATTGCTAATTATTTTTTGGTAAACTTGTTCAAACTATTACCTGTTTGATCTGGGCGGGGTCTACCCCCAGAATAGGTATATTTACCCTGCATTTGCCCTTATCACTTGGGGGACTGGTGTCATCCTGTTTCTGTCAACATTATTGGGCTGCGGTGTTAGTGATGGTAAGCTGGTGTTTTGTGCAGACAAAAACAAACAGTCAATTTGGAGGCAGTTATCCTGAGTTCTTACTCAGCATTCAATAATTTAGTGATTAGAGGCCTGTAGGCACATCCTAATATGACAATACTAATGCGTACTACTCTCAGATTCTGGGGTCAGATGACAATGGCAATCAGTGGAACGCACGTGATCTCTCCTCACACTCCACTATAGGGAAATCCTCGATTGCCGCATCTCTGTTCCATACCTGACCCCAATCTAAGGGCTAGGTTTGGTATAAAAACAGTACAACAGATACCGGACGAACGCTTGTTATCGTTTGACACTTTAAAAGGTAAATTTCAGCTTCCCTCATGGAGGTTTTTTCGATATCTACAACTGTGTCACGCAGTAAAATCACACTTTCCCACGGTGATTAAGGTGACTTCCCACACAGTGGAGTGTTTCCTTACTTCCAGCAATGCAGACAAGATCCTGTCATCCCTGTATCTCAGAATCTCTGCTAGGGATACTTTTACTGGTACCTGTTTTTTTAATATCTGAAAAGAGGACATACCCACTCTTACTACTGAAGATTAGGATGAGGGAATCTAACAATATATTATATTGGTGATATCTACTAGTAATAGATATATTCAACTCAAATTTCTTCACAGAGCATATTATACTTCTCAAATACACCTAAGGGTCTACCCTATGTATACAAGAAAAAATTCCCCTTTGGAATGGGACGGTAAATGCCACTAGACACAGTGTCTAGTGGCATTTACAGTCCCATTCCAAAGGGGAATTTTTTCTTGTATACATACCGATTAGGGATGATGGCCACTGACACTGGGTACTGAGTGTGGGGGAATACTGCCTTTCTCAATAAGGGTCTACCCTACTCAATCTGATCGGTGTCCTAATTGCTAAAACAAAATTTACATTTATACATGTTGTATGGTCATGCCCCTTTATCCAAAGGTTCTGGAAAGAGGTAGTAGATGAGTTAAATTCTGTGTGTGTGTGTGGGGGGGGGGGGGGGGGGGGTTGTCTGTGGACATAGATCCTAGGATACTTCTTCTGGGGATTTGTTATACTGTTGCTTCTAATACACACAGGCGGTTGTTTGTATTTTATGTGGCATTTTATGCAAGGAAGGTCCTCCTGATCAGGTCGAAGCAGGCTGATTCTCCCACAATTTCGCAATGAAGATCAATAGTGGATGCTGTTATATGAGTCGCAAATGCCCTAAAAAGTTTTATAACATTTTTGGGGGCCTGGGTATGGGCCAGACATATGCTCACCTAGAGGTCATCTTATTTGATAATTGCTAAAGTGATTTCTGTGGTAAGATTTCTCTGCCTATTTTATTCCCCCCCCCCCCCCAGTTCCCACCCTTTTCCCACCCTTTTCATCCAGCATATATATCTGAAGATATAGGATAAACTCATAATAGTGAAAGTATTGCTATAAAACATTAATTAAATGAATATACTGTTTACTGTATGCGCTCACATAATCCCAGCGCAAGACAGCACTGTTAGAATCATTTCCATCTCTCAAAATGCCAGGAGGCATAAAGACGAAATAGAGCCTTTGAACATGGATCTATACTCAAAAAAAGTTTAAAACAAAAAAAAAAACAAGAAAAAATACAAAACAAAAAAACCAAAAACATATGTTATGTAAAGAAAAAAAGTGGGCAGATTTAATAACCCACTTGGTCTTTTTACTGCTGTCACTCTTCTGTGTTTCTATGTCAAGGTCTCTGGTGACATCACTAATGTCAATGTCCATGGTGGCATCACTAAGACCCGCCCCACAGGGCGTTGGGTCCTCTTCTTCTCCCGATCTTCCTGATCTTTTCTAAGTGCGTGGTCCTCGGTTTTGAAGAAAGTGGCTTTGGTGTGATGCCATTAGTGCTGCTCCTGGCATCGAAACACAGTGCAGGGCACTGTGGCAATGCCCCTCAAGGAGAAGTCTCAGCACTAGAGTTAGGTGAATGGTTTGGGCCGGGCAAAAGTTCGGCCTGAACATTACCTGTTGGGCGAGCACCCGAATTTGCAGGGCGTGTGGCTGGTGTTTGCCATTTGACAGTTCTTATATAGGCAAGGGTGGGGCCACCTGGCGACATCACCTGATGGCAACGCCCCCCTTGTGACGTTACCGACCGGTGCAATTATGTTCCCTATAAACTGGAATACACAGATAGATAAATGCAACCCCAATTCTAAAAAAGCTGGGAGCTCTGTGACATTTAAAGCTACTTAAAAACAGAATGATTTGCAAGCCTCATAAACCCAATTTTTTTTTTACAAAAGAAATTAGAAAAAAAAACCCAAAATGTTTAAACTGGGACAAAAATAAGGTATGTTTGAAATTGATGGCAGCAACGCATCTCAAAAAAGTTGGGGCAGGACAACAAAAAGCTGGCACACAAAGTGGTACTAACAAGGAAGATCTGGAAGAACACTTTGCAACTAATTCGATTAATTGGCAGCAGGTCACTAACATGACTGGATACAAAGAGTGCATCTTGGAGAGTTAGAGTGTCTTAGAAGTAGAGATGGGCAGAGGTTTCTGGAACAATTTCAGAATAATGTTCATCTACATACTGTAAAATTGCAAAGACTTTAAATACTGTATATCATCATCTAGAGTAAATAATATCATCAAAAAATTGAGAAGCCATATCGGGAGTCGGGACATGATCCTAGAAGGCCGACATCTTCTCTTGGCCAAAACTCATTAAAAATGGTCTGTTGCAATGTGGAAAACTGTTCTGTGGTCAGACGAATTGAAATTTTACATTCTTTTCAGCAACCATGGGTGCCACCTCCTCCAGACTAAAGAGGAGAGGGACCGCCGGCTTGTTATAAGTGCTCAATTCCCAAGCCTGCATCTCAGATGGTATAGGGGTGCATTAGAGTGTATGGAATGGGCAACTTGCACATCTGAAAAGGCACCATCAATGCTGAAAGACATATCCAGGTTTTAGAGCAGCATATGCTCCCATCCAGATGTAGTCTTTTTCAGGGAAGGCTTTTTCAGCAGGACAATGCTAAAACACATATTGCATCTATGACAAGAGCATGGCTTTGTAGTAGAAGAGTTCGGGTGCTTACCTGGCCTGCCTGCAGTACAGACCTTTTACCAATTGAACATTTTTGGTGCATTTTGAAAACAAAAAAGACTCAGGACTGTATCAGGCAAGAATGGGAAAACGTTCCTCCCCCAAAACTCCAGCAACTGGTCTTCTCAGTTCTCAGATATTTACAGAGGGGTTGATTTACTATAGCTGAAGAGTGCAAAATCTGGTACAGCTCTGCACAGAAACTGGAAATTAGCTTCCAGGTTTTTGTCAAAACTTATTTGAACAACCTGAAGTTAGAAGCTGATTGGCTACAATGAACAGCTGCACCACATTTTGCACGCTTTAGCTTTAGTAAATCAACCTCAGAGTTCATGGCCTTTTCATATGTGTTGCTGCCATCAATTTCAAAAGGACCTTATTTTTTTTTTCTTAAAAATGGTACATTTGATATTGTTATTTTATTTTCTATTGTGAATAAAATTTGGATTTTTAAGATTTACATATAATTGCATTCTGTTTGTATGTAGATTTTACACAGCATCCTAACTTTTTTTGAATTGAGGTTGTAGATAGATAGATGAAATATATGTAAAAACCTAATGTTATGTATTTTAAATCTTTTTTTTTTTTTCTAATTTTACATACTTTATATAAAACAGAATGCAATTATTATTTACTGGCCATTTAATAAAGTTATAAATATACATATATATATAGTTATATCAAAATATATTCATATTTATAAGTATATATTCATACTCACTTATATCTATTCATACTTAGATGAATATCTAAGTATGAATATTCTATATTAGGGTTCTATCTATCTATCTCTCTATCTATCTATCTACAACTAAGACTATGTTCCTTTAAAAAGAAACAATAAAATAGCAAATATATACATTTGTGTAAATTATTTTTATATATACACTACCATTCAAAAGTTTGGGGTCAACCAAACAATTTCATATTTTCCATGAAAACGCATGCTTTTTTTCATCAAATGAGTTGCAAAATAAATAGAAAATATAGTCAAGACATTGACGAGGTTAGAAATAATGATTTTTATTTGAAATAATAATTTTGTCCTTTAAACTTTGCTTTCATCAAATAATTCTTCATTTGTAGCAATTACAGCCTTGCAGCCCTTTGTCATTCTAGCTGTCAATTTATTTGATATAATGTGAAGAAATGTCACCCCATGCTTCCTGAAGCACCTCTCACAAGTTTGGATTGGCTTGATGGGCACTTCTTACGTACCATACAGTAGATCTGCTCCCACAACAGCTCAATAGGGTTGATATCTGGTGACTGCACTGGCCACCGCATTACAGACAGAATACCAGCTGACTACTTCTTCCCTAAATAGTTCTTGCATAGTTTGGAGGTGTGCTTTGAGTCATTGTCCTGTTGTAGGAGGAAATTCAATCCAATCTCCAATCAAACACTGTCCACAGAGTATGGCATAGTGTTGCACAATAGAGTGATAGCCTTCCTTATTCAAAATCCCTTTTACCTTGTACAAATCTCCCACTTTACCAGCACCAAAGTAGCCCCAGACCATCACATTACCTCCACCATGCTTGACAGATGGCTTCAGGCACTCCTCCAGCATCTGTTCACTTGTTCTGCGTCTCACAAATGTTCTTCTGTCTGATCCAAACACCTCAAACGTAGATTCGTCTGTCCATAACACTTTTTTCCAATCTTCCGCTGTCCAATGTCTGTGTTCTTTTGCCCATCTTAATCTTTTCCTTTTATTGGCTAGTCTCAGATATGGCTTTTTTTCCACTCTGCCTAGAAGGCCAGAATCCCGGAGTCATCTCTTCACTGTGGATGTTGAGACGGGCGTTTTGCAGATACCATTTAATGAAGCTGCCAGTTGAGAACCTGTGAGGTGTCTATTTCTCAAACTAGAGACTCTAATGTACTTGTCCTCTTTCTTATTTGTGCATCGGGCCTCCCACTTCTCTTTCTATTCTGGTTAGAGCCCATTTGTGCTGTTCTCTGAAGGGAGTAGTACACACAGTTGTTGGAAATCTTCAGTGTCTTGGCAATTTCTCGCATGGAATAGCCTTCATTTCTCAGAACAAGAATAGACTGTTGCATTTCAGAAGAAAGTTCTCTTTTTCTGGCCATTTTGAGAGTATAATCGAACCCACAAATGCTGATGCTCCAGATACTCAACTAGCTCAAAGGAAGGCCAGTTTTAAAGCTTCTCCAGTCAGCACAACAGTTTTCAGCTGTGTTAACTTAATTGCACAAGGGTTTTGTAATCATCAATTAGCCTTTTAACAAGATTAGCTAACACAATGTACCATTAGAACACAGGAGTGATGGTTGCTGGAAATGGGCCTCTGTACACCTATGTAGATATTCCATTAAAAATCAGCCGTTTCCAGCTAGAATAGTCATTTACCACATTAACAATGTCTAGAGAGTATTTCTGAATAATTTAATGTTATCTTCATTGAAAAAAAAACTGTGCTTTTCTTTAAAGGATATTTCTAAGTGACCCCAAACTTTTGAACAGTAGTATATATATATATATATATATATATATATATATATATATATATATATACACACAGTATCTCACAAAAGTCAGTACACACCTCACATTTTTGTAAATATTTTATTATATATTTTCATGTGATAACACTTAAGAAATTACCTTTTGCTACAATTTAAAGTAGTGAGTGTATAGCTTGTATAGCAGTGTAAATTTGCTGTCCCCTCAAAATAACTTAACACACAGCCATTAATCTCTAAACTGCTGGTAACAAAAGTGAGTACACCCCTAAGTGAATATGCTCAAATTGGGCCCAAAGTGTCAATATTTTGTGTGGCCACCATTATTTTCCAGCACTGCCCTAACCCTCTTGGGCATGGAGTTCACCAGAGCTTCACAGGTTGCCACTGGAGTCCTCTTCCACTCCTCTATGATGACATCATGGAGCTGGTGGATGTTAGAGACCTTGCGCTCATCCACCTTCTGTTTGAGGATGCCCCACAGATGCTCAATAGGATTTAGGTCTGGAGACATGCTTGGCCGGTCCATCACCTTTACCCTCAGCTTCTTTAGCAAGGCAGTGGTTGTCCTGGAGATGTGTTTGGGGTCATTATCAGGTTGGAATACTGCCCTGCGGCCCAGTCCTTGAAGGGAGGGGATCATACTCTGCTTCAGTATGTCACAGTACATGTTGGCATTCATGGTTCCCTCAATGAACTGTAGCTCCCCAGCACTCATGCAGCCCCAGACCATGACACTCCCACCACCATGCTTGACTGTAGGCAAGACACACTTGTCTTTGTACTCCTCATCTGGTTGCCGCCACACACGCTTGACACATTCTGAACCAAATAAGTTTATCTTGGTCTCATCAGACCACGGGACATGGTTCCAGTAATCCATGTCCTTAGTCTGCTTGTCTTCAGCAAACTGTTTGCGGGCATTTTTGTGCATCATCTTTAGAAGAGGCTTCCTTCCAGGATGACAGCCATGCAGACCAATTTGATGCAGTGTTTGGCATATGGTCTGAGCACTGACAGGCTGACCCCCCACCCCTTCAACCTCTGCAGCAATGCTGGAAGCACTCATACATCTATTTCCCAACGACAACCTCTAGATACAATGTGGAACATGTGCACTCAACTTCTTTGGTCGACCATGGCGAGGCCTGTTCTGAGTGGAACCTGTCCTGTTAAACCGCTGTATGGTCTTGGCCACCATACTGCAGCTCAGTTTCAGGGTCTTGGCAATCTTCTTATAGCCTAGGCCAGTGATGACAAACCTTGGTACCCCAGATGTTTTGGAACTACATTTCCCATGATGCTCACCTTCACTGCAGAGTGCATGAGCATCATGGGAAATGTAGTTCCAAAACATCTGGGGTGTCAAGGTTCACCATCACTGGCCTAGGCCATCTTTATATAGAGCAACAATTCTTTTTTCAGATCCTCAGAGTTCTTTGCCATGAGGTGCCATGTTTAACTTCCAGTGACCAGTATGAGAGAGTGAGAGCGATAACACCAAATTTAACACACCTGCTCCCCATTCACACCTGAGATCTTTTAACACTAACGAGTCACGTGACACCAGGGAGGGAAAATGGCTAAGTGGGCCCAATTTGAACATTTTGACTTAAGGGTGTACTCACTTTTGTTGTCAGCGGCTTAGACATTAATGGCTATGTGTTGAGTTATTTTGAGGGGACAGCAAATTTATACTTTTATACAAGCTGAAAACTCATTACTTTACATAGTAGCAAAGTGTAATTTCTTCAGTATTGTCACAAAAAGATATAATAAAATATTTACAAAAATGTGAAGGGTGTACTCACTTTTGTTGCCAGCGGTTTACACATTGATGGCTGTGCATTGAGTTATTTTGAGGGGACAGCAAATTTACACTGTTATACAAGCTGTACACTCACTACTTTACATTGTAGCAAAGTGTCATTTCTTCAGTGCTGTCACAAAGGATATAATAAATTATTTACAAAAATGTGAGGGGTGTACTCACTATTGTGAGATACTGTATATATTCATATTCATTCACAAGAAAAGCTTTGCTTAACTGTTTCTACAGCAATAATAAAGAGTGGTGTCTGAGGGATTGGTTGTCATAGTAACAGGCGGATTCTAGGGACCATCATCTGGTCCTTGCCACAGCCAATCCTGGTGTAGAACCAGTCCTGCAATATGAAGTAGATTCACATCTTCAGCCTCATTCTAGCACCCAGGAAAAAAAAAAACCTAAATAGATTTGAATAGTGTAGTGAAGCTGCCCTGGACAGCTGACAATGGCTGCGCCCAAACATGGCGGACTGCGAAAAATGGAGCTGGAGACAAACGCAGCAGGAGCAGGTGAGAAAAAAAAATTCTAACGCCTAACATATCGCCGTTTATTGTGCCTCAATATATGTGGTTTTTCCTTTTTAGTTTATTTTTTTAATCTTTTTTGTTCCAACCACGCTCGCTTTATTCCTTGGCACGCCGTCCCCTTTCGAAACAAAGGCGTCTTAATAAATGACAGCACAGATTTCGCAAAAGAGCGTTCCTCTTGGATCAGACAATAAATTTTCTTTGTAGGCCCTTCAGATCAAATTTTGCAAAACAGCATTGGAAAAGCTTTCCAGCTGGGCTCTTATATAGTTTGATATTTTTTCCCATTCTTCATGTCCCCCCCCCCCTTCCCTTTTTTTTTCCGACGGGTTCTTAAACGTGACGACAATACAACAGAAAGTCAATGTGTGTTTAAAAGAAACGAATAGGGCTCTTGGACTCATCATACTCCTTCAAATCTCATTATTCGGAACATCTGAAGACAGATATTTTCAAAAGGTCTCTATGATATTTAAATGAAAATCTGGTACAGATCAAAGAGCTTGAGGAGAAATGGCTGGTGTTTGTTTCGTCTTTTTTTTTTTTCTTTACGCGGTTTTACTCTTTAGGGGAAGAAAAATCCAGTGGCAGAAACACTGAGGCAGCAGACCTGCTGGAAGCTTAAGCGACTCCTGTGTTGTGCTCCATATTATCTAGAGTTCCTGCTGTGTGACCCATTTTTCTAGAAAATGTCGCTCAAGAAGAAAGAGCTAGATCATGTCCCCATTCATACAGCCGGTAAAATGAAAAAAAAAATTTAAAAAAATAAAACAGATTTCGAAACTAAATACATTATTTTCTTTTTGAGAACTTTATAAGTAAGGCGGACACACCGCTGTTTCTCCCCATGAGATGAATGGCTTGATAGAAAACAGCATGTTGGAGCCTCCTTCTATGCCGCAGCTAGCAGAAAATTCCCTTAGATCTTTTCGTCCTTGTTTGAAATATCCGAGTCATAGAGAAAAAGTTTTCAGCGTCTCGCGCAGCTCATTCTCTATCTTGCTTTTCTTGGTTGTTGCAACGTAATTACTTTTTTACCAGCCATTCTCAAGCTTTAGTTCTTTACTAAAGCTTTAGTGCTTTACTAAGATCTGGTTTTTCAAAATAGCCATAGACAACTGGGAAATCACACCAGCAACGGTAAAATACACTCTGAAATGATAGAAAACTCAATCGCGTTTTAGAACTTCAATAGGCTCATCCACGTCAATTGTCACATCTTTCGGTAAACTCAAAGACGCAAATCTGTTAATCCACTGTGGCTAATCCAGTCTACTTTTGTTAAAG
Source organism: Pelophylax lessonae (assembly GCF_965119305.1). Classification (NCBI taxonomy): domain Eukaryota; kingdom Metazoa; phylum Chordata; class Amphibia; order Anura; family Ranidae; genus Pelophylax; species Pelophylax lessonae. The sequence goes on from NC_138773.1 coordinate 49,592,584, forward strand.
TTCATGTATTCACTATCAACAAAGAAGTTTCAGTGGGTCAGTGGCATACATAATGAATTTATCACTTCACGTTTTTAAGATGACCAGAAAGAGACATCTTGAGGTAGACCGTGAGTAAAGGACATACAATGGGTAATTTTGCCAGCCTATTCTTAGGTCCGAAAACATCTTCTGAGAATTTTTCTTTTTAAAGTGGCCTTTAATAAGACATACAAGCAAATAATTCTCATTTAAAGCATATCTTACCAGAAAAAAATATTATTATTAACATCTTAAGATACTAAGGCGTTCTCTAACAAATGGCCACCAAAATGACCAAGTGGCTGATGGGACAATTTATAAGATGCATAGCTTGTGAAAGGATGACCCACTAGGAAAGTGAATGCAACCCATCAGCTGGCTAACAGTTGCAACTTTTCTTTGGCGATAAAAAAAATAAATAAAGTTAGTTTCTATATTTCCACAAACCTTTTTGGCAATATTTAATAGGGCAGCTGTAGAAACCTAAAAGTCAAGAATTGCTTAGATTGTTTTCAAACCACATTTCAACCTTTAGTCTGTAATCTGTTATTTGCATGCATGCTGGTCAAACACCAAGAAGTAATTCCCAAAAGTGGCCTTACTGACTTATGGTTGAGTGATAACTTGATGTTTTGCATGATCTTTATTCTGGCATACTTTTCGAGCTAAGATAAAGGTAACACTGCTTTGCTTTGGATGCTCACCCACTCACATGCAGGAAGAATGTGGATGTTAGAGAAGAAGTAATTACAGTGCTTTTTTGCTGTGTGAAAAATGTATTTTTTATTATATTTGTAATTTTTTTATATAAGACCAGAGCCTACAACATGAAATGCTATATAAATAAGTATAATATTGACTTATGTAAGTGCTGTGGTATACATAAAAATAAATCATAGAAATTAGATACAAAACCCTATTGGAAGCTGAACCATTTGAGGCCTATTTGGTGTGCTCGTAGGTGACCGCCTTGTGGAGATTGTTCCGGCAGCTAGGACTGCATTGGTCATAGTCATCATAGCTAGTTTCAGCTATACTTTATCTGCCCAGTCCATCTTTGGGACATAGTGGTTAAGGGCATTGGGGATCCTCTGGTGTTGCTTAGTTCTTGCATCTGGAGACACCCTTGGTCCTTACAAAGAGGGATTCTGCTTCTTTCCTTCTTTCTTCCTTCTTTGTTCTTTCTTTTCTCTCTTCCCCCGCTCTCGATCAGGGTCAACAGTGTGGAAGCGCTCGCCTGGAATCTTTTTTTGGAGGCACTCCCCATGTATGTAATCTCTAAGCGTTTGTTGGTTACGACGACTTAAACTAAGTTTGTGCCCGATTTAGGATCTGGACTTCTCTTCTTTGATTTTGTTTTTAGTTTTGTAATTTTTTTTCATACTGCATAACACTTTTCTAGACCCTCCGTGGTCTAGTTGTGGTGGGCCACCTGCCTAAGTTTGTGCGTGTCCATCTTTTCTATGGAAGATTGTTTTCGCATTTATATTATGTTTATTTTGTTTCTGCACTTCTTCAATAAAACTTTATTATGAAAAGGAAAAAAAAATCTGAGAGCAGGAAACAAAGGGCCACACACCAATGACATCACTGGATTTAAAACCAACTTTACTCTGATCACATGCACACACTGTCAAATCTAGCCATTGGTAAATTATATACTCCAAATTGGTGTATATCCCTCGCGCCTATGGTGGTCCTATTGTAGGGGGGTGGGGGGTTGGTTAGGAGTGGTGATAGCAGCTGCTATAGGATAAATAGTAATTGAAAAAGGAAAACCCCAAATAGTGGGATTTATTATAGCGCTTGCTGGTACTACTCAGGGATGGGCAATTACTTGTCTATACCCCGGATAGTGGAATTTAGGCCAACAAATGGTATAAATATATATATATATATATATAAATTAAATTATGTGTGTAGCACGTGACAGTGTCACAGTATTATTCACAATTGATATTTTATAAAATAGATCACACAAAAAAATTCCACAATAAAATGATATGATTCACAATAAAAACCTAGTGTGTCATAAAGTGCATATTAGTGCCAAAAATTGTGCCAAGGAATGTCCAAATAAACAGTTCATAGATGACTTTAGTGCATGAATAGAAAACTTCAGTGCCAGGTAAGGTAAAGTGCAGATGCTTAGTGCTGGGTCCTCCAGTACTCCAACTGCTGGTACTTGGGCGTGATTATTATGGATTAATGGGGGGTATGCACTCACCAGATGTAGTGGGTCTTAAATACAGTATGGTAAAAAGACCTTTAGGGCTTTATGGCCTCCTGGGCCTGATAGGTAACTGCTGGGCCTTGTAGTCCTCCTGTGGTCCGGGATCCCTCTCCTGGATATCCTCACCTGGTCGGTGAGGTGTTAGCGCGTTCAGCATCTTCCCTCAGCAGCTGAAGGACCCTGAGGATCGAGGATTTCCAGGAGAGGGATCCCGGACCGCAGGGGGACTACAAGGCGCAGCAGTTACCTATCAGGCCCAGGAGGCCATAAAGCCCTAAAGGTCTTTTTACCATACGGTATTTAAGACCCACTACATCTGGTGAGTGCATACCCCCCATTAATCCATAATAATCATGCCCAAGTACCAGCAGTTGGACTACTGGAGGACCCAGCACTAAGCACCTGCACTTTACCTTACCTGGCACTGAAGTTTTCTATTCATGCACTAAAGTCACCTATGAACTGTTTGTTTGGACATTCCTTGGCACAATTTTTGGCACTAATATGCACTTTATGACTAGGGATGATCGAACGGTTCGGGTCGACCATCGGTTCGGCCCGAACATTGGGTGTTCGAGGTTCGGCCGAATTTAGAACTTTTTGCCCAAAAAGTTCGGAATTCGGCAACCAGAAACGCCCAAAATGCAATGCTTCAGGAAATGGGCTTTAAAAGCCCGTGATTGGACCAGAACCATTAGCAAAAGCCAATTGAGGGGGCAGGAGAATGCTAGGAATGTGTTAGGAGTGACTAGGGGGTCCCTAGACCAATCATTAGTGAATACGCCCCCCAGTATATAAGATCGCCCCCGCCATAATCCTAGCATTGTTATACTGGACATGGAAGAGAGTGGAAGCAGTTCTGTTAATTTTACTTTAAAAGTGTCATTTAGCTATTTATTAGTGTGAGGAAAGGGATATCTAGTGTAGTTAGAGTACTCCTTTACACTTAAGTTAGCTTCAAAAATTTAGTTTCTGTAGGGAAAGTGTTAAGTGTAAGGGGACCGTAGTGTAGTGTAGGGTTAACTGGCAGTGACTGCTATGGCAGGGTGACAAAACCCTTCCATAGCAGGGTGACAGCTATAGAGAAATGATCATTTCTCTGAATTGCTTCGGCACACCCATATGGCTTCTCACCAGCCAAGCATTTTTTATGCTGCAGGGGCTGCCACTGCCAGTGCTTTTTTGAGGTTATGTTTGATGTCAGACATGACATCTGAACATGTGTATAGGGGGTATATATACACATATATGTCTGTATATATACCCCTAGACATATATAGGTGTGATAGTAGCAGAAATAAATGCTTGCGCTAATGAAATAATTTACAGTAATATATTTCTGCTACTATCACACCTATATATGGCTAGATGTCTATATACATATAATTATGTGTGTATATATACCACTATACACAAGTTCAGATGTTTTGCCTGCCTCAAAAGAACCCAAAAAAATGCCAAAAAAACGCTAGCGTCAAAAAAAAATGCCCAGGTGTGTTTTTGCTGGCATTTTTTGGGGGGTTTTGGAGGCAGGCAAAACATCTGAACTTGTGCACAGTACCACTATACACAAGTTCAGATGTTTTTCCTGACTGCAAAGAACCCAAAAAAATGCCTGCTTTGAAACCGGCAAGGTGTGAAAACCGAGGAGAGAAGCTAACCCCCTGAGCTGAAAGTTTTCTAATACATACAATTCTTTTTTTTTCTGGTTCTGGACATGCTACAGAGCTGAAACTTCACAGGTACACCTTTTAGACCCACCAGACACAAAATCACACAAAAAAAGTTCTTAAAAATTGTCATTTTTGATAAAAAAGCCAATTATTGAAAAAATTAAAAAAAAAAAAGAGAGTTTTTGATTTTTACTTTGGATTTAGTATCTGGGGGGTCTAAAACGTGTACATGTGAAGTTTCAGCTCTGTAGCATGATCAGAACCATAAAAAAAGATTGTTTGTATTAGAAAACTTTTAGCTCAGGGGGTTGGCTTTGCTGCTGTAACACCTTGCCGGTTAAATAGAAGGCATTTTTTTGGGTTCTTTGCAGTCAGGAAAAACATCTGAACTTGTGTATAGTGGTACTGTGCACAAGTTCTGATGTTTTGCCTGCCTCCAAAAACCCCCAAAAAATGCCAGCAAAAACACACCTGGGCATTTCTTTTTGACGCTAGCGTTTTTTTGGCATTTTTTGGGGTTCTTTTGAGGCAGGCAAAACATCTGAACTTGTGTATAGTGGTGTATATACACACATACATATATTTATATACACACCTAGACATATATAGGTGTGATAGTAGCAGAAATATATGCTTGCGCTAATGAAATCATTTACAGTAATATATTTCTGCTACTATCACACCTATATATGTCTAGGTGTGTATATAAATATATGTATGTGTGTATATACACAACTATACACAAGTTCAGATGTTTTGCCTGCCTCAAAAGAACCCCAAAAAATGCCAAAAAAACGCTAGCGTCAAATGGGGTTCAGGATAATTGTAAATTTCTCCTTAGTGTTTTTGAAGTGCGCCAAAAGGCATGAATTTGATATACTTTTCCGGCGTATAAGACGACTGGGCGTATAAGACGACCCCCCCTAATTTTCAAGTTAAAACATAGGTTTTGGGCTATACTCGCCATATAAGACTACCCCCCTTCCGAAGCAAGGCAACACCATTGAAAAACATCAGATTTCTCATAGATCTCCAAGGTACTCCAAGTACTGTAATACATGTAATCTCTCATAATATCTCCAAGGTACCCTAGGTATTACCAGTAGATGTAATCTCAAGACGCTGGCTGTGCGGGAATCCTGTACCGGTATACCGTATGTACCGTAGCTTCGGCTACATACTGTATACCGCGCTGAGCCAATCACAGTGAGCGATGTATTTTATTATTGAATGTAAAGCCTGCTCGGATTGGCAGAGTCAGAGAGGCGGGCTGATGTTACTCCGCCAATCCGAGCAGGCTTTGCATTCAATAATAGAATACATCGCTCTCCCTGATTGGCTCAGCGCGGTACACTGTATGTAGCCGAAGCTACGGTACATATGGTATACCGGTACAGGATTCCTACACAGCCAGCATCTTGAGAGATTACATCTACCGGTAATACTTATACTTAGGTTACCTTGGAGATATTATACTCGGCGTATAAGACAACCCCCCATTTTTGGGGGATTTTTTTTGAGGTTCAAAAGTAGTCTTATACGCCAGAAAATACAGTAATCACAAACCACACCTTCATAGTTGGGGGGTTTGTTTAGGCTGGGACTATAACTTGGATAGTCCGGGAAACTTTATATTTGTGTTTGGTTATTTCATTTACATGGAGAATGTAAGAGGCTGTATTGTCTCCTAAACAAATGATTTCTTGTGTAAAGTCCTGTATTTGAGAAGGGGAAGATTACCTTTTAATTATTGATGAACAATTACTAAGTAGGTACAAAAAAGGAGAAAGGCTGGTGCTATAGACTTTGGCTAAAACATTGTTTTATTGCAGCATATGAAAAACAGTCAAATAAAAATCCAACGCGTTCCGGCCATCAGGCCTTAATTATGGCTAACACATAAGTAACACAAAACAGCTTAAATAGCGTAGACTATATCACATGGTTGACCCCAAGGGTCACATGACCTGAAAAAGGGGTGGTGGCAAATATCAAAACATACAAAAGAAGAACACCATAAGCATACAATTTGACTGAATGTATATACCGTAACATCATGTATCACAAAGATGGTCAGCCTTGCTTCTTCTTATTAAAAAGTTTGTCGTTTGTGCGATACCACACAACACTTTTATTATGTATCTATTCAATATTGGTTATATGCACTTGTTTTGGGTTTATTCATTATTCTATTATATTTGTGTTCTAGAGCCTCTGGTGGGCATTTGTTTCACAATTATACTTTGGAATTGAGCAGCGCGGCACTGATTGTATTTATTACTTTATCTCTTAGTATTGGGACATTCTGAATGTCAGCAGCCGCGTTGGCTTTTTACCTTATCCTTTTCACCAATGGAGTATAGGGAGAGCGGGGCTAAACAAATCTGGATATGTGTATACCTACCAAAATGCTTACATGTAAAGCAAAAACGGCCAAGAGAATATACATATAGATATATATATGTAGCACCCTCCTAGATAGGTGCTAGGAAGAGAGAGTAGTTTGCTCTGCCTGCTTAACAGGGGAGTAGCAGGTAAATCATAGTCTGCTCCATCTGCTTATCAGGGGAGCCTAATCAGTAGTTATGCCTGTTGCATGTGTCCATGTGTGATTCATCTGGGCTGAGGGAGTGTCACCACTGTATCCAATAGGGGAGCCTGTTGGACAGTGGAGGAAACCCAGCCAGTGACACACAGGCTTTGTAACTATTCCAGTGGGTTGGCACAAAGAGTGGTGCATCATAGGATATGTTATAAAAGCCAAGGGCACATGTGACATTGCGTCTTTGGGTGGGAAGTCAGGTCCCAGGAGGAGGGTGATGGCTGTCTCTCCTCCTGTTTGCTGTGGAAGGTGGTCACAGGTGGTCGGCCTAGTGAACCAGGAGTGTGGAGCTGAGCCAGGAGGTCCAGGAAAGCTGACAAGTGGAGTTGGAGGCAGAGCAACCTTTGGAAAAACAGTGTCTGTGAGTACCGGGAAGCTTGCCAGGGGTCTGCCCAGGAAGGGGGACCGCTCCAGTGAGGTGTCAGTGGACAGGAGTTCAGCACACGTAGCAAGTATGAAAGGGGGTGCCAAGTTAGACCATGAAGAGTAACTTAAACAGGATCATACTTTCTATCTTCACTTCAGTGGCAAGGTGAAGCAGCGGCCTTTCCGCACACACTACAGTCAGTTGTCCAGAGAATTGTGCATAGTTCATAATTGGAGTATTCCACTCATCCCTTCTCCTATCCCAGTTCTAAATAAAACATAAAAAACCAAATCCCCTGGACTGTTCATTGTCTGAGCCAAGCATTTAAAGTGATAAGTTTCCACAGACTGTTGCTACAGGTAACCCAGGGAAATCCAGAAAGTGCAATTCTCAGCGGTCCTCTAGGGGCAGTGCTACATATATATAAGAATGAATACATATAATTTCAGATACAAATCCACATCCCATCTGTGGTTAAGGCCAAGAGGGATGCAGGTCTGTATTTTGGAAATCCAGTAGACCTCGCGCTCTAATAATTTACAGTAGCCATCCCCACCCCGCATTGCCGGAAAGACTCTCCCACCACCATTAAAGTGGAAAGAACTCATATTGCCTTTATGCACATCCCTAAAGTGTTTTGATACGATGGAGATGTTTTTAGCATTTTCATTATTACTATCACAGTAATGTTCTGCTATGCGGGAACAAAGTGGTCAAATCGTACAACCAACGTACTGCAAATTACACGCAGTGCATTGGATTAGATATACAACACAATCTGTACCACAGTTGATGCATTCCTGTATTTTGAACTCTTCCTTAGTGTTGGCAGAAACAAAACTCTGAGGCCCCGTTCACACTGGGGCGATCCGACTTGGAGGGGCGACCTCCGAGGTCGCGGTGCGAGCAGCGCGCCGCGACCTCGGAGCGGCCGCCACGGACCTCATAACATTGAAGTCTATGGCGGTCGCCTCCAGGTCGCCCCAAAGAAGCTCCGGACCCTTTTTCTAAGTCGGAGCGACTTGTGTCGCTCCTATTAGAACGGGTCCGCAGCTTCCCTATGGTAGGCGACCTACGGCGACCTGTGAGGCGACCAGGTCGCCTCACAGGTCGCCTTAGTGTGAATGGGGACTCAAACACAGTATGTGTGCGGCAATATCTACAAGTCTTGAGTCCACATTTATAAGAACCCGGATAGGATAATCAAGTTTTCTTTCTTCTTTTCATTATCAAGGGACACAAGACTTGGAGATAAAAGGGACCTAAGTGTAGGTGCGCGATGACTGGAGAAACAAACATCATTGGATAAAACATTATATAATGTTTTATCAGAATACAGCATACGGAGGTTCTGCTTTATGATGTTAGTGATTTAAAATATTCAACTGAGTATGCTATGACAAAGGTGACAGGCTGTTTGGAGCTCTTTTGTCTCCTCAAATTGCTAGGTTTGGATCTAACAGTATGAGCATTGGATAATAAATCTGCTCGCTGTTTGGCAGCTGCAACCTCAAAACCTCTCTGGATGGACCACCGAGGATAATCTCTGGATTCAAGCCTGTTCTTAATTACTTGGCATTCATTATTGAAAGAAACCTCAGTGGAGCAGTTTCTTCTGGCTCTAGTAAACTCACCGGGTCACCGGGTCGGCCTTTATAGTATGGGCTGGATGACAACTACTGGCCAGTAAAGTGGTATTACCTGCGGTAGGTTTACGAAAATTTTTAGTGGAAACAGATTGGCCAAAAGGATCACCTTCCAAAGTGACATCAAGGAAATCCATGACTCTGTTGTGACACTTACCTATAAACTTTGAATCAAGATCATTGGCATTTACATGGTGCAAAAACGGCATGATATCCAAAGTAGCGTTATCCTTAACCCAAATGATAAGCAGGTCATCTATGAATCTGCCATACCAAAATCAATTTCTATGAAATGGATTAAGATGGGAGGATAGGATGTCTGGATTACATGGGGGTTTACAGAGACCTCATAGGCTGGGTGCTGTGTGTTTAAGGCTCACCGGACATTGTACAGAAGGTAGTAGCTCGGATGCACCTTTTCCAATTACTCAGTAGGGGGCTTGATGCATAAAATGGGTAAGGATCCTTTCCCATGGGCTTTCTGCCCAGCTCACTTCGTTTTGCTCAGCAGGGATCGATCTGCCGATTCCTGTTGACCAGGCAGATAACAGCTCCGTCTCTGCTTTCTTTGTCAGAGACGGAGCTGTCAGAGTCCCGCTCTCCTCTATAGGAGATCGGATGAAAACGGGCCGCCTGTCCATTTTCATCTGATCCAATCCTCCAGACGGATGGAAAATAGGGTTTCCATTCGTCTGGATTTCACGGACCACATCGGATCGGAGAGCAGCGGGTGTCAGCGGAAATGTCACTGCTGACATCCGCTGCCCCATAGAGGTACTTGGAGCATCCGATCAGTAGGGATGATCGAACTTTTCAAAAGTTCGGTTCGACCAGAACACCAGAACTTCCAAAAAGTTCGGCCCGGATTTCAGAACCCCATTGAAATCAATGGGACCCAAAATTCGGTAATCAAAAAACCCTTATTTTGAAGCCCTAAAACCCAATAAATGCCCCTAAAAAGTGCCTAGGGTTCTGGGTCATGCCCCAGAGACTATTAATCACACAAAAAAAGTTCTTAAAAATTTTAATTTTTGATAGAGAGCCAATTATTGAAAAAATTATTGAAGTTTCAGCTCTGTAGCATGTCCAGAACCAGAAAAAAAAAAGATTGTTTCTATTAGGTCACTTATAGAACAGGGATATGGCTCCACTATTTTCACACCTTGCCGGTTTTGTAGCAAGCGTTTTTTTGGGCATTTTTTGGGGGACTTTGGAGGCAGGCATAACATCAGAACCTCTGTGTAGGGGTGTATATACATACACCCATGTATGTATATATACACATACACATATATAGGTGTGAAAGTAGCAGAACACTATGCTTGCGCTAATGAAATAATTAACAGGCATATGGCTCCGCTCCTATAACACCTATATGTGTGTATGTGTATAATACATATAAGTGTGTGTGTATATATACCCCTATACACAAGTTCTGATGTCATGCCTGACTTTAAAGACCCCAAAAAAATGCCCAAAAAAAGCCTGCGCGAAAAAAAAAACCGCCCAGGTGTGTTATTGCAGGCTTTTTTTTGGGGCATTTTTTTGGGGTCTTTAGAGTCAGGCATTACATCTGAACTTGTGTATAGGGGTATATATACACACACATGTATGTATATATACACATACACATATATAGGTGTGAAAAGAACAGAACACTATGCTTGCGCTAATGAAATAATTAACAGGCATATGGCTCCGCTCCTATAACACCTATATGTGTGTATGTGTATAATACATATAAGTGTGTGTGTATATATACCCCTATACACAAGTTCAGATGTCATGCCTGACTCCAAAGACCCCAAAAAAATGCCCCAAAAAAATGCCTGCAATAACACAACTTGGCATTTTTTGGGGTCTTTGGAGGCAGGCAAAACATCTGAACTTGTTTACAGGGGTATATATACACAGACACTTATATGTATTATACACATACACTCATATAGGTGTGATAGGAGCGGAGCCATATGCCTGCTAATTATTTCATTAGCGCAAGCATAGTGTTCTGCTCTTTTCACACCTATATATGTGTAGGTGTATATATACATAGATGTGTGTGTATATATACCCCTATACACAAGTTCAGATGTCATGCCTGACTCCAAACATGTCCTCAAAAAAGCCCTATAAACGCCTGCAGCAAAAAGCAGGCTGACCGGAGAGAAGCCATATCACTGCTCTGTAAGTCACATAAGAGAAAACGATCTTTTCTCTATAGCGGTCACCCTGAAATGGAAGGGTTTGGTCACCCTGCCATAGCAGTCAGTGTCAGTTCACCCTACACTACACTACGGTCACCCTGGCACTTAACACATTCCCTACAGAAACTTGATTTTTGAAGCTAACTATAGTGGAAAATAGCACCCTAACTACACTAGATATCCCTTTCCTCATGCTAATAATTGCTAAATGACACTTTTGAAGCAGAAGTAACAGAACTTCTTCCACTCTCTTCCATGTCCCTGTATTAAAATGCTAGGAATTTGGCGGGTGCTATCTTATATACTGGGGGGCGTATTCACTAATGATTGGCCTCTGGACCCCCTAGTCACTCCAATCACATTCCTAGCATTCTCCTGCCCCCTCAAATGGCTTTTACTAATGGTTCTGGTCCAATCATGGGCTTTTAAAGCCCATTTCCTGTCCCATTGCATTTTGGTCGGTTCTGGTTGCCGAATTCCAAACTTTTTCAGCAAAAAGTTCTAAATTCGGCCGAACCTCGAACAGTCAATGTTCGGGTCGAACCGATGGTCGACCCGAACCATTCGATCATCCCTACCGATCAGGTCCGCCTGAAAAAAAAACTGACAGGCAGACCATATCGGAAAGCCCGTGTAAAAGGGCCCTCAGGTACATTAGAAAATGTCTATAAAAAGAGATAAATTACTGTGTATCATTCTGAAGTTTATTCACCACAATCCTTCACACATCTTGCTGATTGTAGCATTGTAATGATGACAGGGCAGGGGCATATCAGACTGCTGTACAGAGACCACAGCTCTCATACAGAGTGCAGTGGCCTTTAGGCTTTCATGTACCCAGTCCTACCCTGTTACTAGACAGTGAAAGGAGAAGCAGCACAGTGATGAGCTCATCTATCTGTCACTTTGCTTCTCCTTCTATCGGCATGCTCCTTGTCATCTCATGAACTGACTGCCTTCTTGAGCTGTTTCTCCCAGTCTGAGCTGTATTTTACAGGTATCAGTTATATTTCCTGAGACTTCTGCTTTCAGCTAGTATGTGTAAATTTATTATCAAGCTAGATTTCTGGTACTGACACTAGCAGAACTGAAAAATTGAGTCACATCCTTAGGTATACATAGTGTTTTTAGATATATACTTGAATTTGTTAATTTATATCTGTCTGAATATGGAAGCTACTACAGCAGTGGTCTCCACACTGTGATTCAGGGGTTGGATATGGCACTTTTCTAGCCCTTATCCAGCCCTTGGGGCACTATTTCATCCACAGACCCCAACAATAGGGCCTAATTCCTGCCACAACACCAACAATGGGGCACCGATTCCTCCCACTGACACCTCCGAAGGGGCAAAATTTCTCCCACTGACACCAACCATGGGACACTATTCCACCCAGTGACATCAACAATGTGGCACAATTCTTCCCATTGACACCGACAAAGGGGCACAATTTCTCCCGCTGACACCAACAATGGGACACTATTCCTTCCACTGACACAAACAATGGAGCACAATTCCTTCCACAGACACCAACTACAGGGCACAATTCCTCCCACTGACACCAACGATGGGGCACAATTCCTCCCACTGACACCAACGATAGAACTCTATTTCTTCCACTGGCACCAACAATGGGACACAATTCCTTCCACTGACGCCAATGATGGGGCACTATTCCTCTCACTGATACTAACGATGGAGCACTGTTCCTTCCATTGTGACCACTGGATGAGGCATTGATTACTCCCACCCACTGACACCAGGACATTTTCTATGCCACTGTCCATAATCTGACCCCCTTCAAGTCTTTGAACTTGCCCTGTGTTTAGAAAGTTTGGAGACCCCTGTTCTACAGTGTAGAAGAATTTAGACAATTTCCAGGGAAACTTTGAAAGTCATCAACAAAATGCCCCCGCCAAATTCACAATTTTTGCAAGGAAACTCATTTACTATACATTTAGCATATAATTCCTGATTAGAAGCATGTGGCAGTGCCTAGGCACCATCCATTCTTCTAGCCTTACAGGAGCCTATTAGGAGCTTGAAAAGTACATCCCACCCACTGCCTCTTCTAATTACTGGAGTACAATGATGATTTAGTTATGGGTTGGGGTTGGTGAACAGGAAGAGCTGTTCCAAGGGGACATTGTGCTATGGATAAAATAATAGTGTCTATATGTACTGTATGTATAACTTATGGCAGGTGAATATGACATTTTAGCTAAAGTGTTGACATGCAGCCCATCTGTCCCTTGCAAATTCCCCTTTGCAACACATACTTGGACTATAGGATAACTGAAGCTCAGCAGAGCTTCTCTCCTCACCAAGGATGAATCTACATGGTATTTGTGTGTTCTCCCCATGGTTTGCCTATTCCATAAAAATACTCAAAAACCAAGCTAAAGCATGCAATGACCCTTTAATTTCCTTCTATATATTTTTAAAACTGATAAAATAGTTTTCTTTTAGTTCTAGTGCCACTACCTGAGATCTGCCATACACTGTGTTGCCATGCACCAGCTGAAAGTTTAAAATACAATTATGGGGTGTGTCCAAGATGGCAACCTGAATGGCTGCATCTATCAGAGCTTCTGGGCGCTTTGGCACTCAGGTGATGGTTGCTTTGCACACTGATGAGACACAGATCCTCTGGGGTGTCTAACGGAAGGGAAAAAAAACTCCTGTTCCCACTGCTAGAGGAAGAAACTAGTCCGGCCCTCGGCACCCACATGGAGGCCCACGCCAAGCTCCTGTCCAACATGGCATCACAAACAGGCCCACTGGAATCAGATGTTTCCCCACAGCCCGGACTTGCTGATGTTATGGCCGCGATTGCTACCTGTCAGGCAACTCTGACCAATTAAATTTAAGCGTCAGCAGCGGAGCAGCGGGTGGGCCAGGTGGAGAACACGGTCTCAGAGCACACCACAGCTATAACGCTCTCTTCAAACTAAACTCTGTGCCCTGAAATACAAGGTGGAGGATGTTTAGAACAGCAACCAGAGGAACAACCTCTATATCATGAGATTAGCAGAAGGAGCGGAGGGCAATAACCCAACGGTCTTTGTGGAGGACTTGTTGCGCACCCTGTTACCCGCTGCTCTGTTTTTTCCTAGTACACTGTGGAGAGAGCACATCACATTCCCCTTAAGCCGGGGCCCTCTGGCTCTCCTTCTCATAGATTCATTAGATCTCATTAGATTCTCATAGATTGCTAAAAACTTTAGGAACTGAACAACCCCCCCCCCCCCAACACACACACATACGCACACACACACACACACATACGCACACAAACACATCTCTAACTCAAACATGGAATGCTTAAGTCCCCCAACAGTTCAACTAGAACAATAAATCAAGGCAGAGGGGCGTGAGTTCTCCAGTAGCAGCACCATGTATTTGGAAGCTACATATGGTAAATCACAGACATAAAAAAGTATCCTGGGCAGTTCCGAAGTGCAGTTTTTTTTCTGATAAACTTCCGGGTCGTCAGCAACTTCCGATCATGCGCGGTCTTTCGTAGCCGATTTTTCCCAGACGTACTGTGTACACATTAAACGAAAATTGGTCATGCTGAGCACGGCCGAATAAAATTTTGGTGTTTGTCCCTCCCTTTTTTTTTCATTGAAAATGTCGGCATCGGCTGCTGAAAGTTGTGTACACACTAGCTGAAAATCTGACGATTTCACATCGGGCGGGAATTTTCAGCAGATTTTCTACTAGTGTGTACCCCACTTTAGTGATATTGACTGATGTGTGGGCTCTTTCATTTGGAACGGCGTACTCTATCGGATCTTAGGAGCTTTGTGCCAGAACCGAAGGCTACTGCGCGCATGCGCGGTAGTGACGTCATCATGGCTCTGGCTAATCACATAGCCAGAGTACGAACCTGGAAGAAAGAATGGGGGAAGATGTCAGCCCTCTTAGCGGTGACAGCACAGCGCTGGAGGGTTTCACTCCAAGGTAAGTATTTCATAATGTGCTAGTATGCAATGCATACCAGCACATTATGCAATTGCCTTGCAGGTGTTTTTTTTTCTACAACAACTGTGGTTTACTACCGCTTTAACCACTTGCTGACCATATACTGTATATATACGGTGGCTCTCCTGCGCAGGATCACATACCTGCACTTCCAGGTTTGAGGAGTGCCATGGGCAGCACACTCCCACTGTGATTAGACACAGCGGGAGCTGATTGGTGGGTACGGCGGACTCATGTTCGCTGGCACCCGCCGATGTTTTGGTACAGTGACAGAACGGCGGTCTGCCAATGTAGACTGCCATTCTGTAACTACAGAAGACATGGATCCTTTTTCTCTGCTAAGCAGGGGCACCAATCTATGCCTTCTGTTAGTACAAGCACCTCCCCTACAGTGAGAAAGCATATGTCAGGCACGCATTTAACCCTTTGATCGCCCCTGATGTTAAACCCCTTTCCAGCCAGTGTCATTAGTACAATCACAGCGCACATTTTTAGCACTGATCACTGTATTAGTGTCACTGGTCCCCAAAAAGTGTCAGTTAGTGTCCGACTGTTCGCTGCAATATCGCAGTCCCGCTATACTGATCGCTGCCATTACTAGTAAAAAATAAAATAAAAATAAAAAATATTGCATAGTTTGTAGACGCTATAAAACTTTTGGGATTTTTTTTTACAAAAATGTAAAAATCATTCTGGTCTATACAGGATATATAGGTGTGAGAGCAGAGCTAGTTCATGCATTCTAGAATTAGTTGGGGTATGACTAAAAGTTAAGGTAGGGACTGATGTAAATGATGCATAAATCATTGCATAATGTGTATATTCACCCTCCTGGTCCTTTCTAATGCAATGAACCGGCTTGCTTTAGCTGGTTGCATAATATGGAAAATAAATAACACTGAAATACATTCTACCAAAAATACAACTGCAAGCAAAAATAAAGTTCTGCTCTAGCACAATCCGACGTGTATGTAGCTAGGGAAGTGATGCTAATTAACATCGACTGTAGAGAAAGGTGCATAAGCCCTAATAGGGCCCAAGTGACAAGAACGTATTGCCACCTCAACGTAATGATTCATCATTAGCATGTCATGAATTGTGCATGCCTCTACCAGCAGTCAGAAAAATAACCCAACCAAATTCCGTTATTTAATATTCATGAATGATGTAACACACTGAAAACCCAGCAAATGTTTTAGTAAATACTTTTGTGTTCTAATTATCAAGAAAGAGCTCAAGGCAGATAGAGTGACCCTGAAAATGAATAGATCATTCTGTTTGGAAGGTTGACTTTCTAATTACTTAAAGTGAAGGGAAAGCCTAACCATAACTATTATTTAAAATGTCCACCCCCACCTATCCTGCCTAACCTGTATAAAAAAGATGTGTGTACTTACCTCTTTTTCATCCGCTCCGGTCCAGTCTTGTGTTCCCACAGCTGCGGTTCCCCTGTGTCAGTAGGAAGTTGCTGCAGGGGAGAGGAGGGAGTGCCGACAATGGCCAGGTCATTGGAGCCCACAAATGACATCATGGCTCCCGGAATTTACATCCGTTGTTGAGCGCTCCCTAAGGTCAGCCATACATGGATCAAATTTCGAAATAATTTTTTTCGAAATTCTTATCTAAGTATTTCGCACCATTAGTGGGCTGCAGCAATGGCAGATTTTCCTGCGGCCATCGAATTTGAGTGATTGGGTGCGTTGGAAATTTTTTGAAAAATTAAAATGAATGATTTTCTAATCAGTGATGGGAGAATCCTGTGAGAAATATAAAAAAGAAATGCACATGAGCACAATAAAAGAAAATTCCCAGAAAGAAAAGAAAATTCCGGACCGGACTGGAGAAGATTGAAAACAGGTAAGTACACAGATCTTTTTTTATACAGGATAGGTATGAGGAGGGGGAAGAAAAAGTTTTTAAGAATCGGTATATTTAGGGTTTTGTTCCACTTTAAGAAATGTTGACAGAATATCTATCTATCTATCTATCTATCTATCTATCTATCTATCTATCTATCTATCTATCTATCTATCTATCTATCTATCTATCTATCTATCTATCTATCTATCTATCTATCTATCTATCTATCTATCTATCTATCTATCTATCTGTCTATCTGTCTATCTGTCTGTCTATCTGTCTATCTGTCTATCTGTCTGTCTGTCTATCTGTCTGTCTGTCTGTCTGTCTGTCTGTCTGTCTGTCTGTCTGTCTGTCTATCTATCTATCTATCTATCTATCTATCTATCTATCTATCTATTTGTATCTATCTATCTATCTCAGAGGTGTCAAACACATGGCCCGCGGGTCGAATGCGGCCCCCCCAGGCCATTTCATGTGGCCCTGGCACCTCTCCTTCAGCTGCGGCATCCCCCTTGTCTCTGCCCCCACCTTGTCTCAGTAGTTTGCAGCAGAGAGGACAGAACTCCTTTGCCAGATCCTGCACTCCTCTGTGCAGCTGCAGAAAGGCTTGTCTTTGCCCCCTCCCCTTCTCAGCAGTCCGCAGCAGAGAGGATGGCAGAACTCCTCCTACAGATCCCGCACCTCTCTGTGCAGCCGCAACACCACCTTGTCTCTGCCTCCCCTGGTCTCAACATTCAGCAGACTCTGGAAGCTGACTCCAGCCCTCCTCTGGTTCTCCTCCAGACCCTGCACTTTCTTCTTCCCAAATCCACCCGCATCTTCTTCCTGGCAGCAGCACAAGGTAAGGGGGTGCATTGTAAATGTAAGGAAGGGTGGGTGACTCCTGACTTCTGATGGTGGGGGGGGGGGGCTCTTGACATCTCATGTAACGGTGTAAGGGGGCGTGGAGTGCTCTGGACATCTAATCTTACAGATATAACTGGCCCTTTGAGGGCAACCATAATGCTGATGCGGCCCGTGATGAAATTGAGTTTGACACCCCCGGTATCTATTTATCTATCTATCTGGTTTTCCCCCCTGAGCTGCCTTTGTAGCATGAGTCCCAAGAAGTGTGTTGGTGCCTGGCATGATACAGTGATCCCTAATAAAATGTATATAAATCCAAGAGCAAAAAAAGAATATGTTGCATCTTACTAGTCCTTAGATGTGGTGGTTGCATTAGTTTTCTTTTTTTCCCTTTATTATTACCTCCTGCCAGTAACAAGCTTTGTGTCCTAGGATGACAACGCTGACTCACTGTATTCTATCTATGATGAGCCCTAGCAAGGGAAATGTGAAAGGACTATAGAATGGAATATCTAACAAAGACAAAAAAGGAGCAGATACTATTTTTCTGCTAATGCCAGCCTTACATCTGTACAATTTCATTGGCGAAAAGCTTTTTTCTGAACATTTTTTCAATAATACAATTGTATAATTTTCTTATGCAATTTTCCATAAGATTTACCAAAACCATATAATATAAGGTCAAACCTAAACACTTTCAATTTGTATGCAATCAGGCAAGACCTTGCATAGCTGAGTTAAATCTAAAGGAGATTGAATAAGAAAATTGTATAATGTATGCAGGGCTGCTGCTAGAAATCACGGGGCCCTGTACGGCCTACCTGGTAGGACCCCCCCCCCGAATATGCCAAGACCAATATTTTCACAAAAAATACACTAAAATGTTTATTAGCGGACACAAACTTAACAGAGAACCTGTGTGAATTAGCTATTTTTTTTTTTTACATTTAAAAAAAATAAAAATTATATATTTTTGTTAAAAATGTTCACAATTATTTTATTTTACATTTTTTTTTATTATTTATTACAATGTTTAATTATTATTATTTTTTTTAATTTGTTATTTTTTTTTACAAGGCAAGGAAGCCTTCAGCGCTGCGGGGGGGATTCAGAATCAGGGAATAATTGGGAGGGGGGTCAGTGTCAGAGAAGCAATTACAAGAATGATGTCCTGTGTCTCTTCCTGCAGCAGCTGAAAGTTGGCAGGAGGGGGAGAAACTGGCTTTCAGCTGCTTCAGAGAGCCTCACAGGGCTTCCTTCTGTAATTGCCCCTCCACTCGACCGCACCAATTCCCCGTGCTGTTGGTGCCCCCCTGTGTGCCCGGGCCCCCTGCAGGAGGACTGGTGGTCCCCCCCTATCAGCTGACTATTCAACATTTAGATTTGACCAGATTGAGCGATCAAAAATTGAAGGACAAGGATGGAAAATGTTTGTTAAATCTAATGAACACATTTCTAATTGTTGAATTGGCTTCCAGCCAAGAAAAACTGTAAGGCTACGTTCACATGTTAGCGTAGCGGACCGCGGGCAGAATCACCGCGATTCTGCTCGCGATCCGGAAATCATTTCAAATCGCAGGACGCCTGTGCGTTGCCGTTGATTTGCAATGGCACCCCAAACGCTGTGCGATGTTGCCGCGATTTCAGCCTGCAGAATCGCGGTAACATCGCGCAAACAAAATCGCAGGTCGCATTACGCCCCAAAGAAGCTCTTGTAACTTTTTTGGGCGTCATGCGACCCGCGATTTTGTTTGCGCGATGTTACCGCGATTTGGCAGGCGGAAATCACTGCAACATCGCACAGCGTTTGGGGTGCCATTGCAAATCACTGGCATCGCACAGGCGTCCCGCGATTTGCAATGATTTCCAGATCGCGGGCAGAATCGCGGTGATTCTGCCCACGGTCCGCTACGCTAACATGTGAACGTAGCCTAAGTTATCTCATGCATGCACTTGTCAAAGTTAATCCGGTAGTAAAATGTTCTTTAGTTAGAAGTAAGTAATAACAATTTTTCCACCCTTATTCTACATCCTCCTCTTCTTATTCTGCTTGTTCTTTCGATTTTGAATGAACAAAGTTTCAAGCTCCGCTATGGTAATACACCTCTGACTTTCATCTGCACAATCCATAATGCTGTAAAATGCAAGAGAAATCGAGGCTTGTGCCAATAAACAGTCCCTTCATAGATGGTAGGAGGAGGTAGGAGGATTTGAAGTTTATGTAGAACATTAGATCACGTACTGAAACCTTTCTACAAAAATCAAGTCATTGATATGGTACTTACCCTTTTTATGACCGCCGCTCCTGCACAAACCGCCATAACTGTACGTCAGTACGAGCAGGAGGCTAGGGGACAAGTACGCGCCGCCGGTGGCGCGCCCGCCCCCGCTCATCAGCTGGGAAGCCGATGCAGCGGGCAGGCGGTTCCGATTGCCGGCTGACACCCGCGATCGCTCCCCGCTGAGAGAGAAGGACGGTCGGCTGTTGTAAACACAGCTGACCGCTCTTCTCCCTGGAATGATCACAGAGCGCCTGTGATCCTTCTATATAGGAACACAGGTCTCTATGATCATTTCACAAGCCATGCCCCTCACAGTTAGAATCACTCCCCTAGGTTTACATTTAACCCCTTGATCACCCACACTGTTAACCCCTTCCCTGCCTGTGTCATTATTACAGTAACAGTGCATATTTTTAGCACTGATTACTGTAGTAATGTCACTGGTCCCCCCAAAAGTGTCAAAAATGTCAGTTAGGCGTCTGATCTGTCCGCCGCAATGTCGCAGTCCCGCAAAAAATCGCAGATCGCCGCCATTACTTGTAAAAAAAAACAAAATAATAAAAATGACATAGTAGATAGATAGTAGACGTGATAACTTTTGCGCAAAATTACGCTTATTGCGATTTTTTTTTTACCAAAAATATGTAGCAGAAAACAAAGTGGCCTAAAATGTTAAAAAATTTTGATTTTTAAAAAAATTTTTGTTTTGAGAATGTTTTATAACCGAATGTGAAAAATATTGATTTTTTCAGAATTGTCGCTATTTTTTTGTGTATAGCGCAAAAAATAAAAATTGCATAGGTGATCAAATAACACCAAAAGAAAGCTCTATTTGTGGGAAAATAAGGACATCAATTTTGTTTAGGTACAGCGTCGCACGACGCGCAATTGTCAGTTAAAGTTACGCAGTGCCAAGTTGAAAAAAAGTGGCCTAGTCATTAAGGGGGTAAATCCTTCCGGTCTTAAAGTGGTTAAACAAAAAGTCGTTTGAAATTTTATGAGCCAAAGAAGGCACCATTGAATGGTTGGATGAGCAATTTTTATACTTTGTACAGGTGTAGACTGCTGCTTATTGTAAATGGGTAAGTCGTCCTTCTCGCTTTAGGGCCTGAGGGTTGCCCTCCTGTTGGCTCTCTTCTTTGTTAGCTTACTATTAGTATGATCATTCATTACCCAGATCTTGTTCCTTTCACATGTGCATTGCCTTTTTTGAACTTAGCTGCGTCTCTGATTGTGGTTCCAACTGCTTTACCGGTCTTACATTTTCTGTAAAAATTGGAAACCAATAAAAAATCCTCAATAGGGAAAAAAGGGGGAAAAAAAGGGAAGTGAATTGTTAGAGTTTACATACACTTTAATACCTATCACATCATCTTGAATGATGGACAGACTTGTACGATTTGTTTCGTTCCGAATAAATATTTGGACAAATTTTTCGCTATTCAGAGATTTGGATATATCCGAATACCTGAATTGCAGTATATATAAAGTTTACTGAAAGCTCCAAAAACCTAAACAAAAGTCGTACGAATTTCGTAAGTTTTAATTGAAATTTGAATAGAGTTTTACATCGAATTCCAGTTAAAATCGAACTGTAAACATATTTCTGAAATCAAAGACTGTGTGTGTTATTAGAGTACCATTTAAAAATAAGCAAGACAAAACTCAAATCACCAACCAGTCTGCTTACCAACCGAATTAACCTGTCCAACATTATGCATTAAAAACAGGGGTTTAGTTAGCACACATTTGCAAACACATGCGTAAGCTGTAGGGCCACTTCACAGCCCCCTGTATTATCCTCATTCCTAATTTCTGTAAATCTATGAGAGTCTCCACAGTGGAAGCACATGCACTCTAATGGATAGATAGGGGGCAGGTGGGCCTGGAGGTAGCCCAACCCTCCATAACCACTTCTGTACCAGAAGGATTTTCCCCCTTAATGACCAGGCCATTTTTTGCCATTTTGCACTGCTTTACTTTAAAGGACAATTGCACGGGCGTGCGACGCTGTATCTAAATAAAATTGATGTCCTTTTTTTTTCCACAAATAGAGCTTTCTTTTAGTGGTATTTTATCACCTCTGCGATTTTTATTTTCTGCGCTATAAACAAAAAAGTGCGACAGTTCTGAAAAAAAAACAATATTTTTCACATTCTGCTATATAACATTCCCCAAAAAAATTAAATTAAATTTTTTTTAACATTTTAGGTCAATTTGTTTTCTGCTACATATTTTTGGTTAAAAGAAATCGCAATAAGCACATTTTGATTGGTTTGCGCAAAAGTTATCGTGTCTACTAACTACAGGAAAGATTTATGTAATTTTTATTGTTTTTGTTTTACTAGTAGTGGCGGCAATCTGCAATTTTTAGCGGGACTGCAACATTGCGGCGGACAGATCGGAACCCTAATTGACATTTTTGACACTTTTGGGGGGACCAGTGACATTACTACAGTAATCAGTGCTAAAAATATGTACTGTTACTGTAATAATGACACTGTCAGGGAAAGTGGTAACACAGTGGGTGATCAAGGGGTAAATGTAAGCCTAGGGGAGTGATTCTAACTGTATGGGGGTTGGGCTTTTGAAATGATCACAGAGACCTGTGTTCCTATGTAGAAGGATCACAGGCGCTCTGTGATCATTTCATAGAGAAGAACGGTCAGCTGTGTTTACAATACCTGACCGTCCTTCTCTCTCAGCTGGGAGCGATCGCGGGTGCCTGGCAGCAATCGGAACCGCCGGCCCTGTGCATCGGAGTCCCCGCTGCTGAGTGGGGGTGAGCACCGCCGGCGATGCATGCTCGGCCCCTAGCTGCAGGCGCGCGACCGACATAGGGAGGAGTAGGGCCAGCCTACCGCAGTATATCTGCGGCGGGAGGTCCTTAAGTGGTTAAAGGCACAGGGGCACAATGGACGCCCAGCACATAGCACAATTGCATCTATAACACACAAAAAAATAATTTCAAAATAATGCTGTTTTTGTTAAGCCAAAGGTGATTTAAAAAGTCATTGTAATCATTTGATGAAGATTTTTCTTTTGTTTGTTCACTTTGCCACATTCAAATTGAAAAAAAAAAATCTAAAGTTTTCGATTCGACCGATTCAAAAGGTATGTGTTCGAACGTTTTAAATAGTAAAAAACGGTACATTCGAAGAAAATTCGAAAAAGACATAAAACTAATTCTGAACACGAATTTCGAATATGAATCCCGAATACGAATTGAATGAATTAAACTAATTAAACTAAACAAGATAACAAATCTAAATGAAACAAAACAAATTTTTTGTCATGTACATGTCTAATGATGGAAGTAACCACCACACTGCTGTGGCGTGCTGCAGCATTCTCTATATGAGCTTTGAGGTGCAAATACCAATGAATGGAAATGCACTGCAATGCATATAGAACCCTGACGCCCAACCTGAAAACCGAGAGCCACATGCAGCCCTTTGGAATATGATATGTGGCCCTTGGACCTCAGCAGTCTGTAGAGGGTAATAGGATTGATCTCTACTAGCCTCATGTATCCTGTCCACACTCTGTGACCCTTATTTCTTCTATTAGGTCTGCAGTCTCTGACAGTCCTCTCTAGTGTTGAATCTATTGAACATTATGTACGACCCTTTGTCAGGGGCCGCATTTGAGATCCAAAATCTTAATTACAAAAGTTAAAACACATTTAAAAAATGTATACAATTGACTACACCAGGATTCCTCAAACTACGGCCCTCCAGCTGTTGCGGAACTACACATCCCATGAGGCATTGTAAAACTCTGACATTCACAGACATGACCAGGCATGATAGGAATTGTAGTTCCTGAACAACTGGAGGGCCATAGTTTGAAGACCCCTGGACTACACCATAAGCCATATCCAGACTGTTCTCAGAAGTATACAATCAACATAATATAAAGGCATGCTGGATTGACGTGTTTCACACTACTTGCTTCTTCAAGATCCATGGCCACAAGTTGTGTGAAACACATTGATCCAGTATGCCGTTATAATATGTTAATTGTATACTTTTGAGAACAGTCTCAATATGGCTTGTGGTGTAATTGTATACATTTTATATACTGTATGTCTTTTAACTATTGTAATAAACATTTTGAATTATATTGATGTTGTGTGTCATACCCCCATTTTGGCACATTTAAAGTCCCTTAATATTTTGTTCCTCTCTCACCCTGGATGTTTACCATAGGGATTGAGGAATTTTCTTTTGGTTAAATTACATTGATAAGAATGGTACCTCAGTAGATGTTAAGTTAGAAGCTCTACCCACGTTTTCTACAAGGATTGCAACTTAATTTAGGTTTCCTTTGTCCGGGCTTCATTTTAGTTCCAGTGACACTAGTTCCCCTTATTCTATTATACACAGAGGAGGAAGTGAGAGTAAATCTCCCCCAATGGGGTTTTCTACTCAGTGAGTTCCTGAAGGAACTGTTCATGCTGATATGTGCTTTGAAATGAGAATGTTGGTGAAGTTTGTTCCTCTTGTGCCCTCAGTGGTTTAGGAGTGGACGTCCAAACGTCGCTTCCCCCCCCCACATTGGTAGACAACTATTGGCTGACAACAATTACAGTGCTCTCTTGTTTTTAGAACATGCAGTCTATTATACTATTGCACACATTCTTTGTGAAATATATACTTTATTAATCACACATATATCCCTGAAGAAGATTGCAGAACAAACGATTTTGAAACGCGTTGGGTATTTCCTCTGTCATCTTAGATCTACCAAGTGAAAGAATTATGTGGTTTTCACATACAATGTTTTTGTATTAGGACTGCATTTTTTGCATGATATGTTCTACCTTTTTCACATTGGTTTTAACTTTGATACAATTAATAAATATTCATTTTTATTACTTATTTTTCTGTAGCACTGCCCCCCCAGAGGACTGCTGGGAATTACATTTTCTGGATTCCCCTGGTTTACCCTTAACAACTGATAGCAGACAAATAGCATTTGAAGTCCTTGGCTCAGTCAATAATCAATCCAGGGGATGTTGGTTTTTGTGTTTTTATTTGGAACTGGGATAGGAGAAGGGATGAGTGGGATACTCCAACTATAAACTATGCACAATCTTGAGGACAACTAGCTGTAGTGTGTCGGCCGCTGCTTCACCTTGCCACTGAAGTGAAGATAGATAATGTGTTCCTGCTTGAATTAATCTTCAGGGTTCTAACTTGGCACCCCCTTTCTCACTTGCTGTGTGTGCTGACACCTGTCCACTGACTCTCCACTGGTGTAGTCCCCTTCCTGGGCAGACCCCCGGCAAGCTTCCCGGTACTCATGGACACTATTTTTCCCAAGGTTGCTCTGCCTCCAACTCCACTAGTCAGCTTTCCTGGACCTCCTGGCTCAGCTCCATACTCCTGGCTCACAAGGCCGACCGCCTGTGACCACCATCCACAGCAGCAGAAGGAGAGACGAATGTCCCCCTCCTTCTGGGACCTGGATTCCCGTCCAAAGACACCCTGTCACATGTGCCCTTGGCTTTTATAACATATCCCAGGATGCACCACTGTTTGTGCCAACCCACTGGGATAGTTATAAAAGCCTGTGTGCCACTGGCTGGGTTTCCTCCACTGTCCAACAGGCTCCCCTATTGGATACAGTGGGGACACTCCCTCAGCCCAGATGAATCACACCCTGGACACATGCAACAGACCTAACTATTAATCAGGCTCCCCTGATAAGCAGATGGAGATACTAGGCTTTACCTGCCTAGCACCTATCTAGGAGGGTGCTACATTTCAAATTGTTTTTGCCCCTTAAAATCCCACTGAGAGGGTTTCTTTCTTTCTTTTGTATAGTTACTAGGGACACGGACATCCTTACAAGCCCCTTATATACAACAGATTCTTTACATAACTAAAAGAAAAGTTTTGGCCGGAGTTGGATCTTATGGCTGCCGCATTAATTTCTATGTATAAATAATACTAAAAAGACAATAGATTTCCTCTAAGATGCAGCCACCACAGGAAATTAGCATGTGACTTTAGGCAGTTTTTAAATTATTACCGCTGCCTACTATATTTCCCTGCTGTTTTAACAGTAAGTGCTGTAATATTTATCAATGCATTGTAAAATGCTTTCATACCAGTTGTAGTGAATTTGAAAAAAACTTGGGTTGTAGACCCAGGCAGTTTTTCTCCAGGAAAAGAATGCTCAGATAAGTAACAGTTCACTCGCACGATCAGACTTTCTAAAACAGGGTTCCTTAAGCAATTTTGCCTCTAAGGTAAGTTACTCCTAACACCAATTTTTTTTTTTCGCAATCTTTGGGGGGGGGGGGGTGGATGTTCTTCCCATTGACTGCCAATGTGGGGAGCATTTTTCCCAATGTAAGGCGCATTCTTTACACTGACCACCAATGTAAGAGGCATTCTTCCCACTGATCTCCAAAGTAAGGAGCATTCTTCCCACTAATCACCAATCTAAGAGGCATTCTTCCCACTGGTCACCAATGTAAGGAGCATTCTTCCCAATAATCACCAATGTAAGGGGTTTTCTTCCTGCTGACCACCAATATAAGGAACCTTAGTCCCACTGATCACCAATGTAATATGTATTTTCCCACTGACAACCAATGTAAAGAGAATATTTTCCAGGTACCACCAATGTAAGGAACATTCCTCCCACTGACTGCCAGTGTAATAGTGCCCTCTTGCCCTGACCTACAATATAAAGGGGTCCTTCTCCTACTAATTCTATTAATCCCACAAATCCTAATTTAAGATTATGGTGATGCCATGCTAACAACAGAATCACCCAGGAAAAGGGAACCACAATGGAGTTACTCTTGCAGGTCAAGAATGCTACAAACTTTCACTCAGTAGCAAGGAGTGACATCACACTGGTCCAGCTAGAAATACAACTCCAAAAAAATTTAAATGGTCTGTAAGCAATCGAGTTGATTCCAACGACAGAATTGTTTATCTGATTTGTTTTTTTGGGTGGGCAAAGAGCAGGCAATATCTTCCTGAATCCTGCCCACCCTATCCTCCTTGTCAGAAGTAACCTGAATATTAAAAGCATTTATTATATGGGATGTTTATGGGTACCCCTAAGGTGCCAAAAGTAAGGTACATACATGCATACACACCAACAGATACTGTATCTTTTCAAAGATCAATCACTAAGGGCCTATTTAAATCTATGTGTTTGAATAAGGGGTGTGTTTTTTTGCAGCTTTAGGCAGGTGTGTTTGTCATGCGTCAATGTACGTGTTCTTTGTTGATATGATTTTTCATTTGGATTCCCAATGTATTTTTGAAGACCATTTAGAGTCGACAGAGTTAACAACCATTGTCCAAGGCTTGTCAAAACCTGATGTCATCCCCTTAAAAACCAACATGTCATATTTTTAAAAACGCTGTGCTCTACAGCATAGGGATGGCAGTAGGCTCTATCTCTTTTATGCGGAAGTTGGACACATGTTATGGCCTCCTTGGGATGGAAGCATGATCACATTGCCTGCTGAATAAAGTTCTCAGGCATTAAATGTTTCTGAAATTTGAATGGTCCATATCTGTTGTTGGCATGCAGATGCATAGTCCAGTGAAGATGGTCAGTGTTTATAGAGGCATTAGCTGCATAGAATACCATCTTTCTGGTATTTTGATTGGCACATTTAGCCTTAATGCTGTAAAGGTATCTTTACCTTTAAAGTTAACCAAACAAAAAAAAAGCATAAAAACAGTTTGAGCATTTCCACTCTTCTTCAATTTCAAAAGAATTCCCAAAACTCTAATTTCGATTGTTTTTGTCTACGGTGTCATGTGAAGGAATTTCCTGATTGATGGATTAAACATAATTTGATTACTGCATCCTGCCCCTGGACATTTCTGTATCTTTATAGTTATTGGCGGTGGCTAGAGCCTGCCTGACTGGTTGAGGGGAGTTGGATCATTTTAACCTGTAGCTTTCCCCTTGGATTGATATACTGTATAGATATATGCAACTTTTATAAATTTTGTGGAAAAAAATTTAGGTTTCTCTGATTATGAGTTCTGGGTCTTAAGGCTCGTACACACTATAAAAAAATCGGGCGAACATTTTCGTCCAAAGAATTTTCGTATGATTTTCGAATAGTGTGTACACATCTTTCGACAGCTGATTCCGACATTTTGTATGAAAATTCCTAAAGGGACAAACTTCAAAATGTTTCTAATACAGGAACAGAACAAACGATTTTCACTTAATGTTTACCGTTTTCGTATGATTTTCGTACAAGAAAAATCAGAAAAGAAAGACTGCACATGATCAGAAACAAGAAACAACAAAAAAGCTTTTGTCGTACGAGAAGTTTCGTACAAATTTTTGTTTATCGGTTCCGAATTGCTGTGAAACAACAAGGAAAATCAGATGATCATTCACCCCATTTTCTTATAGTATGTACCCCACTTTATAGTCCAGAGGATTTGTAGAGCTTTGGGTACAATAAAGCCTCCATTCCTAGGTCCACATCCTACCTTGTAGCCAGAGGCTTAACCAAAAGGCCCCCGGTGCAAGAAATCATGAAGGCCCCCCCAGACCCCTGGTCAGGGCCCTTCCCTTTAAGCCTGGGGCTCTTCCCACTGATTCTGGGGCCCTTTAATCTTGTTGCAGGGCCCTTTATTACGGTCCCACAGCAGGACCCTTTCACAAGTTCTGCAGTGGGCCCCCTTCCTGCCATCTTGGGGCCTCCCCACGGTGGTGGAATGCCAGGTCCAAGTGGCAAGTATGAACATTGCGATCCTGGAAGTTCACCCACTGGTGTCAGTAGTTTTTATTTTTTGGTATTTTAATTGTATTATTTTTACCATTTTATCTTATTTTTTTACAATGTCACTGACTCTGACTCTGTCCCTTCAGAAAAGGAAGGAGCTGGTAATTTACCGACCCCTTCCTGGTTCTCAATTGTGACACTTCCCCTGCAGCACCCGGCAGGAGAGGGGAGGGAGCACAGTGAGGGGGGGGGGGGGGACCAGGAGAGCACACAGGGGCCCAGAGACAGCAGAACACAAGTGAACTGGATAGGAGTGGCGGGGTCAGCATACAGAGGAACCAGTCTCCTCCATGCTCCTCCTGCAGCTACAGGGGAAAAAAGGAGGACAGTGATTTCCCTACATGCTGCCGCGCCGCCCCTCCTATCCAGGTATACAGGGGAGCCGCACGGGCCCCTGGAGCATGGGGCCCCGTTGCAATTGCAACCCCTGTAGTTACGCCCCCTGCTTGTAGCCAAACCTTGTATTCATCTCAGGGCTTTATTTTTCACACACTCTCTCTGCTGTGAGAGCCTGCTGCTGGGTCAAAAGTCTAACTGTCAACAGAACATTAAAAAAGGCGCAAAGAGGGCACCATGTTAGCCAGGAACTGTCCTGAGTTTAGTTAATGTATAAAGTTTAAGCCGCAGTCACTACATACATTACCAAATATGCTTCATTTGATACATTTGTTTCTGTGCCTCAATCAACATACATCTATAGGCTGAGTTTTTACTTTTTTATCAATTGAATGAACTCAGTATATACACAATGTTTTTTTGATTTTTCATTCCTTTTACTGTTCATTTTCCATGCAGTTTAACTGTTCCTTTCCTCCGCCTGCTCTGTTCGAACGATTTACCCCATCGTGGAGAAGAAAAGGAAAAAAGAAAAAACAGAAGGACAAAGGGAGCAAATTCAAGAGGAAAAACAGTCAAAGCAGACAAGGTACCAAAGAACGTATTTTCCAATAACAGCCGCAAAGTCTGGATGGGATTTATGTGACACTTGCAACTAAAATTATCAAGAAATGGAGCTGGGCAACAGCAGTTTGGAGGTAAGCGCATGCCAATTTTCTTTGGTAAAGTTCTATCAAATAACTGACATGTAGATACATACTATATTATACTATTACAAACAGAGTTGGACAAAAACTACTAACATGTGTCAAACAAGCCAGTCTGAAAGCCAATGAACATTTATAAAGATTCCCTTTTTGCCAATTGGCAAGATTGGTCAGCTTTGAATCCCTATTGATCCAATGTTCTAAAAGATCCACAATACATATCTGAAGCTGCCACCTCAACCATCTCTGTAAAATGATTGTTTATTAAATGTCCAAGACTGAGCTGTACCTTAAGTAGGTGATGCATCCCGCTATGGAAGAAAGGTGACTATTAGGGTTCAGGTTTGCTACTGCCATAGATTAGTGGTCAAGCCCTAAGATTAAGATTTGCAAAGTTCACTAATTGCAAAGTTTTGGGTATAAACATTGCAGGTCAGCTGCCAGAAATAAGGAACATCCTTTAACGGAGTGCAAAGCCTTTGTACCGAGTCACAGTTTTGGCATTAGTACATGTCCCCCTTGGCAGTACCCTCATCCCATGCCTTTTGATTGACAATAGCTTATCAGCTCATCAAATGGCTAGAATGGAATAATAAGTACCCCTCCCCCTTTACCGCTTTAGACTTCAATAAAGTTTGCCACAAAGTTCAAAAAATTCAAGGATTGCTCAAAATTTACAAAACATTCAGCAAACCACATTTGGTTATCCCTAGGGACCATTGTTTTTACGTACTGGTAGACATGTAGCTGTTTAGCCTGCCTGGTCATTCAGCTCTTTGTCAATAATTTCAAACTATACACTCCTACTCAGCAGTAGACAGACAAGTGTAGAGGTTTTTCACTTTGTCAATGAAGTAGAAACTTGCTGTAAGTTCTGGATAGTGTGGGCGTGTGGCAAAGAGTTGGAAGATTTTTTCTTACTTTGTTTTCTGGACCACACAAGATCTAAGGTGAATCTTCCTGTTCCAGTAAGCATATTGTTTTCTGTATCCCCACTGAAGACATTGTACAAAGTTTACATACATAAAATATATAACTATTCCAGATGGTCTTCCTGATCACTCAGTGGCTACGGATGCACACCTACTAGAATCTGTTCCTCACCATGGTATCTAGAAACAAACAAGCTGTATTTCCAATGTTTTTTTTCCTTGGTATCAAACAAGGCTTTTTGCAAGTAATGCAAACTCACAAAGCCAGTCTGTGACCACATTGCTTACCGCCAGACTTTCTCCTACTCCTTCAATGCCTTTCTTCCCATTATGGTCATGATTGTCAGGAGGTAAGAGGTAATACATACCTGTAGATGTATAGCTGGTCTTTCGCCACTAGAATTTTGTCCGAAAGATGGTGTTTTCAAAACATTCATTTGATTATAAAAGTTAAAGGGGGACAATTCAACTATCATTTTTGACTAAATTTGAATATCTGATGGCATATCTGCTCCATGACACACCTTTATCTAACGAAAGGTACAAAAACTCACTGTTGAAACATCTCCTAATGGCTGCAAAGGCTTGTATTCCAGCACTTTAGAAGAGTACAATCCCCCTGAATAAATCTCACTGGCTAGCTAGAATCACAGAAATTAAGTTAATGGAGGACCTTACTGTGTGTGGATCCCTGAAGAAGCCACGTGATGCGGAAGTGGCGTAACGCGTAGGACGTTCGGACCGGAAGTGACGCACACATGCGGAAGTGAGGACTGCGATCCCACTCCGAGATTTCTATATGCGCTGATTTTCTCAACAAATGTGAGTTTTTTACTTATAAATAAAAGCACCTTTACTGCCATGATATACTTGCACTATTTTGAGCCTTTCTTTTGAGATCCTTTGGTATCACTGAGAGTCTGGAGAGGGACTAGGGAGCCCACCCACCTGCAGTAGCCCAGACATCAGGCCCTAGTGGGATACAGAGCTGGACTGGAGAGGAGCCTCTGGATTAAATAGAAGGCCTTTATCCCTATACCTTGAGGTGAGCGGCTAGGACACTTAGAGGGGTTGAGGAGAAGCACCCCACCACTTTTGGGCACAGTGTTAGGTGAAGGAGCATCACCTGTGAAATCCTCCCACTGTATCACCAATTGTTTGGACTGTTTCACCCATATTACTGTGGAGCACAGAGGACACTTTATACTGTTTATTTTCACATCAATATATGCACTCAAGCACTTTTACCTGTCACCATTGCATGTTTAGCACTTTAAGAAGTGTTTTTATATTTATATATTTATTTATGGTTTTCTTTTAAACTGCTTTGTCAGGATTTAAGCACTTTGATATTAAGACCATTTGCACCTTATGTTTGTTACACTTATTTGTGGAAACCGTCTATATTATTTAGTCCACCTCACACTACTGATAGGCATTCACACTAAGCACAGTTCATGCACTGTTAACCCAGAAGCGCAGTAGCCCCCACCTTTGTATGATTTTGACACTGTTTGGTTATCAGTTTTGGTACTAGCAGCATCTGGGACTAACATTTTGTCCCTCGGAATATATACATCTCCTAGACAGCGCAGGACTCAACACACATAACCAGTCCCATCCAGCTTCACAGGGGTTATTTCCTGCCCCTAGATCCTTGTCTTGCCAACAGAGACCTCTGGTGTGTGGTCAGGCAAAGAAGGGGATCCAGTTTCCCTTCATATCTCCTTTCCCTCCCTTTCCCTTCTTGATCCCCGATTCCCCTTTCTGCCACCCCCCCCCTTTTTTTTTGTTCCTTACCTCCTCCACTTTCTTCTCATTCTCTAAAAGTGTCTGCCTCTAACTTAAGAAAATTACAAGAGCGGCACTTGCCAAGATGTTTTTTTAGTATACTACGTAGAAGGGTTCCGCATATTCCTGTTTTCAGCATTTGTGTAATGTTGAAGAACAGATGTGTTACTGTATGTTTACATTTGTTAGTTTTTTGAACTATGTTTTGTACCACTGTATGCACACATTTCTGATTCTGTAACCTTTTGGCAATGTCGTATCCTATAGAATTTTTAAAGAAAAAAAAGTTTTATGGACAAGGATGGAAAATTTTTGGCAAATGTAAGGGAGCAAATGTATTTCCAACCATTAAATTTGATACAGGCCAAGAAAAATCACTAAATCACTAAACAACTCATCCACCATTGAGCTAAAGAAACCCCATATCACGATGTACTAGCTAGTCACCTCAGCTTTCTTGGTTTCTTCAGACCCGCACAACTGTCCTGACTCTCCCAGTCCTATGGGGAAGAAGTTCCGCCAACATAGGGTCTTGTCTCCCAAAAATGTCACCCCACCTGGCTGGAGCCCACAGCTAACTCCGCACACTGACTGTGTGTTCGAATGGCAGCAGCTGCAACTCCCTCTGCTCAGAGCTACTTCCAGAACACCAGTGTACTCACCCAGGCTGCAGGCATCTGGCAAAGCCCAGACACAAGATTGAAGGTTCCTTCCCACCCAAGAGAAAGCTGGGCTCTATGTTTTCTCCGGATTTGGTAGTTCCAGATCGGGGCCTGGAGTTTAAAGATTCCAAAGTGCCTTGGGTGGTAAGAAAAATGTAACCACTTCCCACCCAAGGATGTATCCTTGAATTTCAGTCGTTATACCGGGACAATGCCTGCACCTACAGGCATCAACCTAGTACCATTGTTTGCAGCCGGCAATTCTGTAGAAGGCAAAAGTGATCTGAGTGGCTTTAGCGTGACATGTTTAAAGCGTGACATGTTAGTGATCTATTTACTCGGTGTAACATCCTCTTTCACATTATACAAAAAATTGGGGCTAACTTTACTGTTTTTTTCTCATAAATGTGTTTTCTTTCCAAAAAAATTGCATTTGAAAAAGCGCTGCGCAAATACTGTGTGACATAAAAAATTGCAACACACATAATTTTAGTCTACAGGGTCTCTGATAAAAAAAAAAAAATATATATATATATATATATATATATATATATACATACAAACCCAATTCCAAAAAAAGTTGGGACACTGTACAAATTGTGAGTAAAAAAGAAATGTACTACTTTACAAATCTCATGAACTTATATTTCATTCACAATATAATATAGAGAACATATCAAATGTTGAAAGTGAGACATTTTGAAATGTCATGCCAAAAATTGGCTCATTTTGAGAGCTACACATTGCAAAAAAGTTGGGACAGGTAGCAATAAGAGGCTGGAAAAGTTAAATGTACATATAAGGAACAGCTGGAGGACCAATTTGCAACTTATTAGGTCAATTGGCCACATGATTGGGTATAAAAAGAGCCTCCCAGAGTGGCAGTGTCTCTCAGAAGTAAAGATGGGCAGAGGATCACCAATTCCCCCAATGCTGCGGCAAAAAATAGTGGAGCAATAACAGAAAGGAGTTTCTCTGAGAAAAATTGCAAAGAGTTTGAAGTTATCATCATCTACAGTGCATAATATCATCCAAAGATTCAGAGAATCTGGAATAATCTCTGTGCGTAAGGGTCAAGGCCGGAAAACCATACTGGATGCCCGTGTTTTTCGGGTCCTTAGACGGCACTGCATCACATACAGGAATGCTACTGTAATGGAAATCACAACATAGGCTCAGGAATACTTCCAGAAAACATTGTCGGTGAACACAATCCACCGTGCCATTCACTGTTGCTGGCTAAAACTCTATAGGCCAAAAAATAAGCCATATCTAAACATGATCCAGAAGTGCAGGCATTTTCTCTGGGCCAAGGCTCATTTAAAATGGACTGTGGCAAAATGGAAAACTGTTCTGTGGTCACACGAATCAAAATTTGAAGTTCTTTTTGGAAAATTGGGACACCATGTCATCCCACTAAAGAGGACAAGGACAACCCAAGTTGTTATCAGCGCTCAGTTCAGAAGCCTGCATCTCTGATGGTATGGGGTTGCTTGAGTGCGTGTGGCATGGGCAGCTTACACATCTGGAAAGGCACCATCAATGCTGAAAAGAATATCCAAGTTCTAGAACAACATATGCTCCAATCCAGACGTCGTCTCTTTCAGGGAAGACCTTGCATTTTCCAACATGACAATGCCAGACCACATACTGCATCAATTACAACAATATGGCTGCGTAGAAGAAGGATCCGTGTACTGAAATGGCAAGCTTGCAGTCCAGATCTTTCACCCATAGAAAACATTTGGCGCATCATAAAGAGGAAGATGCGACAAAGAAGACCTAAGAAAGTTGAGCAACTAGAAGCCTGTATTAGACAAGAATGGGACAACATCCCTATTCCTAAACTTGAGCAACTTGTCCTTTCAGTCCCCAGACATTTGCAGACTGTTATAAAAAGAAAAGGGGATGCCACACAGTGGTAAACATGGCCTTGTCCCAACTTTTTTGAGATGTGTTGATGCCATGAAATTTAAAATCAACTTATTTTTCCCTTAAAATTATACATTTTCTCAGTTTAAACATTTGATATGTCATCTCTGTTGTATTCTGAATAAAATATAGAAATGTGAAACTTCCACATCATTGCATTCTGTTTTTATTCACAATTTGTACAGCGTCCCAACTTTTTTGGAATCGGGTTTGTATATATATATATATATATATATATATATATATATATATATATATATATATATATATGATGTTTGGGGGTTCTAAGTCATTTTCTAGCAAAAAAAAAAGTAGATTTTTATATGTAGGAGTAAAGTGTCAGAATAGGCATGGGAAGGAGGTGGTTAATCCTATGTCCAGGCTTTGCTTCATTCTTACAGCCTGTGTAAGGGAACAGGTGTGGAGGAGCGATATAAGCCAGATCTGAGTACAGCTCAAGGCAGTTGCTGCCATGTGGAGACAGAGCCCTGAAAGGAGACCTGGTTGTTCCTATCAGAGACTACATCCCTTGTAAGGGGGACTTCTTGCCCAAGGGCCTGGGGAAAATGGGATGGCTATGTGGGCCTGTGAGACCAAGAGAGGGTCTGGGAGGTCGAGAAAGCTGAGGCAGCTTGAGGGTCTAAGGGGGCTGGAAGAAGTCTGGAATTTTCTGAGAGAGCAAGCAAACCTGATGGGGAGGGAGGAGAGGGGGTCTGGAGAGCCCTTTTTGAATACCAGAAGTGGGCCCATGCAGTCAGGTACTGAAGATGTAAATTATTTTGCCAAATAGTGCTCAATCGGGTAGATCACTTAACTCACTCAACTGAGATAGTGCAAGTGTGTTATAAGTGCAACAAATATTTCAATAGCAAAAAGCCAATTATTGTTGAACTGATTGGTGGATGCCTTATAAATATAATCCTGAAAATATTCTGAGATGATTATGTAAGCCCAAAAAATGTGTGTGTGTAAGATGGGGGGTGGGGGGGGGGTTTATGTGTGTCTGAACTTGAGATGGTGGAAGTTCAATGCATTCCCAGTTGGTAAAGCATTCTCATCAGCTTCTTGGGTAAAAGGCGGCAAGCTGTGAAAATGTCACTGGGGTCATGGCTTAAAGGATCTTAGCATACTTTAGAACTACAAGGATAGAAGGGTCTTGACTCAGCATTGTCCCTCACAGACGGAAGCCACATGTAAAAGGCTGCAGGGCTCTTGTTAAGCCAGTGGAGTCAAGGCCTGGAATAATGACTGAGGTGTGAAAAGAGATTCACCTTGACTTATTTTGCCTTTGATTCGTACACTCTAAATGTGTCACGCCGCCAAAAAAGGGGCTTTGTACATTACGTATCTATTTCTGTGTCTTTCCCGGTAGCTCCACAGGGAAACAGCTGTGATTCAGAGAAAGAAGCAAGATACAGAAATATGAAAACACTTTCACAGTGTATCAAAAGCCAACTTTTTTTTTTTCTTTTATATAAATAGGCAAGGGTTGCATGCAACACATGTGAGCCAGCTGATACTTTCACTTCCAATTCCGAACCGTCAACAATTTTATTTCTCTATGAGTGTAGGATCCTGATGCAACTCATGAAACCCTGATGAAGGAGGACTGCTTCTATCTCCACAAATATGTTAAATCGTATTGTATGGAATAAAAATTCATTACTTTGGACTTTGGAGTCATTGTTTCGCCAACTTTAGGCTTCTTCGGGGGATTAGCGAACCACTAGTTGTTTATTTTGTATGTAAAAGACTAAAATTTCCATCAAAAATATAATAAATATTGCATAACATAATTCATAATATATTTGATTCATAAAGAATACAATATGTATTCTTTACGTATTAAATATATTATGGATTATGTTATGCAATATGTATTATATTATTGGTGGAATTAGTTTTTTTGACATAGTAAATAAACTAGTAATAGTTTATTAATAATCTAATCTAACCACTAATAATCTAGTGGTTCACTAATCCCCTAAAGAAGCCTAAAGTTGGCAAAATAACCATGTGACCACCTTTGATGTGAATACAACATTGTACCAGATCAGAGTGATGACAGTTGTTTAATTTTAAATATATACTTTTTTTATTGTTGTAATAAAATGTGAAACTTTTATATCTTCGAATTTTCTCTAAAGGTCACAGTTAAAATCCCAATAAATACCCTCTTTTCTTGTTACATATTTTTAATAGAATATTTGAATAAAAATGATTGAACCAGAAACACTTAGTATAGGATGCCAGGAATGGGTCCTGGATGGTAGATATGTGGGTTTCGGGGTGATCTGTTTTCTCAGGATTTTAAAGTCCGTATATGGATCCCAGAATTTGGAGGCTCAGTGAGACTTTGTAAGGGAAAGAACATCCAACTCTGACTACAGGTACTTTGGGGGTGAGAGGTTGTGATGCTCAAGATGGGTCTAGAGCAAGAAGCAATAAAAGCAGCCAGCAGGGGTCGATGACATGTTGAGTGGAACAAGACACAGTTGCAAGAGAGCTGTGGGCTGTTTGTCTGCTGGGATGCTGCTAGGCTATTTGTGACCTGGGGCAGATGGGGACTTTAAACCTTGCTGTGGGACAAGTTCATGTTGGCGGTGAGACAAAACTTTGTTTTATACCAGGGTATATGGACAGTTTTTTTTGCTTAATGCTGAAGATAAGCTAATTTGTTGTCCTTTTTGGAGAAACAAAAATTGTATTTGTTTTACAAAGACATGGCTGGCTAATGATTTGAACCCTAGAATATACCTTGTTTCATGTGTAGCTGTACTGTTCTATGGGAAGTAAAAAAAAAAAAAAAAAAAAAAGTTTTGGCTAGAGATATTCTTCAACCCTTTATTTCCATTAGAACAAAGATTTGGTTGAAATTTAAATTAAACCACAAAGCAAGCAAAGCCCCATCAAGGACTTTTTTTTAAATGTGACTACAGGCTGGAAAGTGCCCGTAGAGACTTATAGCTGTAGTATGTTAGCAAAGCCACTTTACTAGGGGTGCTTGTGACAGATGACTACACAGGTGGAAAATTGGAAGACAGTTGTCACCCCATAATAGGAAGTGCCTAAACAAGGACTTTCATCATGGGGTCACCAGGGATTATTTTAACGAAAGCTGCATATTTAAACGGATTGAAAACAACTTTTGAAAATAAATTACGAATGTATTTTACCTTTTCTGGTTCCTCTGTTCCTCCCTCACCAACCTGATAATGAAATGTTACAATAAAACCTTTCCATTCACCTTACATACCTTATCATGGCTGGTGGGAGGGGCCGACAGGAAGTTTCCTGAAAACATCACAGTGCCCTGCCTCAGAGGTGAAACTAGAACCTTCAGGGCCCCGGTGCAAGAAACCATGAAGGGCCCCCCGGACCCCTGGCCGGTGCCCTTCCCTTCAAGCTTGGGGCTCTTCCCACTGATCCTGGGGCCCTTTACTCTCGTTGCCGGGCCCTTTATTATGGTCCCACAGCGGGACCCTTTCACAAGTTCTGCAAGTGGGCCCCCTTCCTACCATCTCGGGGCCTCCCCACTGTGGTGGAATGCCAGGGCCCGGTCGCAAGTGTGACCTTTGCGATCCTGGAAGTTCACCCACTGGTGTCAGTAGTTTTTATTTTTGTTTTTTTAAATGTATTATTTTTTATCATTTTATTTTTTTACAATGTCACTGACTATGACTCTGTCCATTCAGAAAAGGAAGGAGCTGGTAAATTACATAGTTACCCACCCCATCCTGGTTCTCTATTGTGACACATCCCCTGCAGCAGAGGGGAGGGAGCACAGTGGGGGGGGGGCCAGGGGAGCACACAGGGGCCCAGAGACAGCAGAACACACGTGAACTGGATAGGAGTGGCAGCATACAGAGGAACCAATCTCCTCCATTTTCCTCCTGCAGTTACAGGAGGAAAAAGGACGACAGCATTTTCTCTATATGCTACCCCCGCTGACCCTCCTATCCAGGTGTACAGGGGAGCCGCAGAGGCCCCCTGGAGCATTGGGCCCGGTTGCAATTGCAACCCCTGCAACCCCTGTAGTTACGCCCCTGCCCTGCCTCAGTACTCCTCTCAAGCAACCTCATCCCTGATTCAAGTAGTCAGCCAGCTCATAGGATAAATTATGCATTATCAAAAGGCCTTGATGGGTGGGTATCAGTATGTAGAAGTGGGCATTCTTAGGCAGGTTGTATTTGCATGTAGACCACTCTAAGAAATGCCTACATGTGATGCTGACCCTCCATGATTGAAAGAACCGAAATTCAATGAATGAAAGAGGTGGGCCAGGAAAAGTCCTGGCGAGTAAAAGGCTAGATTAAGTGAAAATTCCCCAGCCAGGCAAAGCGGTGAGCTTTAGCTGACTTGCTGCAAATTCAAATGCACTGCGAGAAATTCACAGTGTTCAGTGAAATTAGAGTAAGTCATTTCAGTACAGGAGAGGAGCCGGTACAACTGTGCAAGACTGAAGGCAAGCTGGAGGTTTTGTTTAAGGCTCATATGAGATTTTATTGGTTGGGTTTACAGCTTCTATAGGTGAAATTATTTGTAATTGTAAAAGTTTAGAAGCAACGATGAAGAAAAGACTGCAAGGTCATTCTATTTGACATAAGTTATTCCATGTGCATGACTTTTCTGTGTGATCTTTAAGCTGTGGATGTGACCTGAAAGCCACATAGCTTTCTAATAGCAGCTGCTGAAAAAAATTTACAAGGCTCCCTGTGCTCCATCATGAATGACCTGTAACTGGATCCACCCCAACTGGATCTGAGGCTAACAAGGTTATATGGCAGCAAGATGTGCCGAGAGTGTAATATTCATTCTCCCTGTTCCCTGCATGAGGTCTGTCAGTGTGCAAAATGTACATAGTGGAGACCTCCCTGAGAATTCAACCAGAGCTTGGGGCCAAACCAATAAACTACAACTTAAATAACTGTATGAACTGTTTAAACAATTTGTAAATCTGTTCAGCCAGTCCTGTGATTGGCATAGCACTGTCACAATGCATTACCAAGAGGGTGACACCAATGCTTAGAGACCTCAGCTTTGATTTTACTCTAGTTTGACCTGTCAAGTTGAAATGTCAAAGTGCAATGTGAAAAAAGGGGTGAAGAATTAAAAAGTACCAAATCAAACCAAACCCATGACACCGGGAAAATTCTTTCTACAATTTTGCAGCATTAAAAATAATTGGTGATGCTTTACTTCGGGTGGCATAAAATGTACAGAACAGTTGATTTTGCTTGTTGTACTCTGGCACAGGCATTGGAATGAGAGTGCTTGTATTCAGTACTGAAGCTTTCACTAACCCATTAGAAAATGTCTTTGTTTTTAGGGGTCTAATCCCAACATGGCTGCATATTTTCAAGCTTTTTACCTTTATTTGTACCTGGTGATCCTGCCAGTAACACTCCTCTTGACACCAATGATTATGCTAGCTGTCTGTAATGGTGACACTTTCCGCTGGCCATCAATATAAGCACCATTCTTACCACTGACCACAAATGTAAGGGGGCATTCTTCCCACTGACCATCAATGTTAGGGGCATTCTTCCCACTGACCACCAATGTAAGGGACAATCTTCTCATCGACCATCAATGTTAGGGGCATTCTTCCCACTGACCACCAATGTAAGGAGCATTCTTTCTACTGACCATCACTGTAAGGGACTTTCTTCCCACTGACTGATGTAAAGGGCATTCTTCCAACTGACCACCAATGTAAGGGGCATTCTTCCCACTGACCACCAATGTAAGGAACATTCTTCCCACTGTCCACCAATGGAAGAGACATTCTTCTCATTGATCATCAATGTCAGAAGCATTCTTCCCACTGACCACCAATGTAAGGGACATTCTTCCCACTGATCACCAATATAAGGGACATTCTTCTCACTGACCACCATTGGAAGGGACATTCTTCCCACTAATCACCAATATAAGGGGGCATTCTTCCCACTGACCACTAATGTAAGGGGCGTTCTTCCCACTGACCACCAATGTAAGGGACAATCTTCTCATCGATCACCAATGTAAGAAGTATTCCTGGCACTGACCACCAATGTAAGGGGGCATTCTTCCCACTGATAACCAATATAAGAAGCATCCTTCCTACTGACCACAAATGTAAAGGGGCATTCTTCCCACTGACCACTAATATATGGTGTATTCTTCCCACTAACCACCAATGTAAGGGGCATTCTTCCCACTGACCACCAATTTTAGGAGGCATTCTTGCCACTGGCCATCAATTTAAGGCGCAATCTTCCCAATGTTACAGGACATTCTTTGCACTGTTCAACAAGATATAGAGGAGGGGGGGTGGTTATACCATTGATCACCACGATGGTGCGGCTACTATACCATGAGCTGTAGATATATAAATTTTTAGTAGAGGTTCTACGAAACCTAAAAAATTGTTTCAAAGGTTCCATCACATTAAAAATGATGTTGAGAAAGGCTGGTATTGATGGTCTCTTGGTATCTGATGCTTTGCTTGCCTAGTCCAAACCCTTTTCTGTCATTCTTTCTCCTTCCCCCTATAACTTGGTGCAGCTACTTGCTCAGTATGCAGCTTATGCAGCCCATCTCTGGTATGAAGTCTGTGCTGTAGCCGGGGCTGTAATATTCTGGATGAGATCATCCAGGGAAGGTAAATATGCTTAAAACAAGAAAAAAGAGCTGAAGATGTTTTCACTGTTACAACACAAACTTCCTGTACAAAGTGGTGTTTATTTTTAGTAAAGAGCTGATCTGAATAGTTCGACTTAGAGGACGTTCTTTGTGCTGGGTGTAGAGAAGCTCATATGCCTAGCTGCTGGTCAAGCCTACAGAAAGCAGAGGTGGAAATCAAAGTATTTATTTTAACATCTGAAACCGAGAGCCAACATAAAATCAGTGGAATGAGTCAAATTATATAAAATGTTTAAAGCCTATCCCTGGTGAAAACAAGAAATCCTCTATATTCTGCACTGGAAGAAATGTTTCATCTGTTAATATAACCTTTTCATTTTGTCTCCTTTCCCAGAGGCGATAATATGCAAATTGCTGACCTCTAAAACTAGACAACCAGAAAAATGTGTTGTTTCTAATGTCCTTGCTTTAAGCTGGCACTATGGCCCAAACTCCACAACCCATGTCAAGTTCAATTGCTGACTGTTCCCCAGTTAGGAGGCTCACCTTCACTTTTTGCCATCAATACCATTGTAAAGTAAAGGGAAAATCTAACACTTTCCAACATTCATAAAGAACAAGGGTGAAAAAGAACAAGAGTAGAGGATGGATCCACAATAGCTCAAAATTGATGTGCTCCACAAATATTTAAACAGAATAAAAGTGAATAAATCAGATGGCATACACCTACAGATCCAAAAATAATTGAGCCCTGTAATTTCAAAGCCATTGTTTCTTATTTTTATAGACTTAAGGATCGGGATAGTACCACTGGATTGTCGTAAGGCAAATGTGGTGCCTATATTTAACCACTTTGCCGCTGCTCACTAGAGCTCTACTGCGGCAAAGTGGCTCGATAACGTCTGGCGACGTAGAGCAGACATTCCCCTCTCTCGGCGGCACGCGCGCGCCGCCGGAGGCTCGCTCCCGCTGTATTCAGTCACAGCGGGAGTCGGGCCAGGGGAGAAGCGGCGGCGATCGCCGCTGCTCTTCCCCGATCGTCGGGAAATCGAGTGTGGAGATCCGCCTGCTTGTGTAAACAAAGCGGGCGGATCTCCTAAGTGACAGGCAGAGTCAGATTGCAGGGCTCAGCATAGCTGAACCTGCGATCTGTCCTTGTGTCACATAGTCCCCACCCCCCACACACGTCAGTAAGCACCAGGCATACATTAACCTCTTGATCAGCAATAAAAATTAACCCCTTCCCTGCCAGTGTCATTTTTACAGTAACAGTGCATATTTATAGCACTGATTACTGTAGTAATGTCACTGGTACCCCCAAAAGCATCAAAAATGTCAGTCAAGTGTCCGATCTGTCTGCCGCAATGTCGCAGTCCAGCAAAAAAAAACGCAGATCGCCGACATTACTCGTTAAAAAAAACCCACCAAAAATGACAGAAATCTTTCCCTTAGTTAGTAAACGCAATAACTTTTGCGCAAACCAATCAAAATACGCTTATTGCGATTTTTTTTACCAAACATAGGTAG
Source organism: Pelophylax lessonae (assembly GCF_965119305.1). Classification (NCBI taxonomy): domain Eukaryota; kingdom Metazoa; phylum Chordata; class Amphibia; order Anura; family Ranidae; genus Pelophylax; species Pelophylax lessonae. The sequence continues at coordinate 49,635,611 of NC_138773.1, forward strand.
CAGAAAACAAATTGGCCAAAAATTAAAAAAAATTTAGATTTTTACATTATTTTGGGGGGAATTTCATATAAAAAAATGGGAAAAATATTGTTATTTTTTCAAAATTTACGCTCTTTTTTTGTTTATAGCGCAAAAAGTAAAAATCGCACAGGTGATCAAATACCACCAAAAGAAAGCTCTGTTTGTGGGAAAAAAAAGGACGTAAATTTCGTTTGGGTCCAGCGTCGCATGACCGCGCAATTGTCAGTTAAAGTCGCACAGTGCCGAATCGCAAAAAGTGGCCCAGGCATAAGACAGCAAAATCCTCCGGTGGTAAAGTGGTTAAAAAGAGATCAAAGTCTTTACCAAGTAACTATAGACCTGTTAGTTTAACTTCTATAGTCGGGAAGATACTGGAGAGTTTAATAAAAGACCACATAGATGAGTTCTTGCTGAAAAAAAATATTTTAAGCAATAGACAGCATGGATTTATGAAAGACAGAAGTTGTCAGACAAATCTAATTTCTTTTTATGAAGTAAAACCTTAGACAAAGGAGTGGCTGTGGTCGTACTATACTTAGATTTTGCAAAACCGTTTGACACAGTTCTCCACACACGACTAATGTGTAAGGTAAAGTCTACAAGCTTGGAAAACTCTGTTTGTAAACGGATAGAAAAACGGCTAAAAGACCGTATTCAGAGAGTAGTGGTTAATGATTCTTACTCTGAATGGTCTAAAGTTATCAGTGGTGTACCCCAAGGTTCAGTGTTGGGACCCTTACTTTTTAATATATTTATAAATGATATAGGGTCTGGGATTAAAAGTAGCATATCAGTCTTTGCAGATGACACCAAGCTATGCAGTGGAATAACTTCTTGACACGATGTCTCCATCTTACAAGCTGACCTCAATGCACTGTTTAATTGGGCAACTATGTAGCAAATGAGGTTTAATTTTTGATAAGTGTAAAGTTGGGGAGGTGGTGTTTAGGACTTTTGAAACAGGCATGTGTTCAGACAAAGGAGAGCTGTTTTTGGAACACAAAAGAAACAACGTCTGCTTAAGGCCCCTTTCACACCTAGTGGTCCGTCGGCGACTCAGTTTTTCTCAGCGGGGGATCGCGGATCGATCCCCCGCTGAGCAGGCGGATGGCTGCTCTGTCTCTGCGCTGTGTGCGAAGACAGAGCTGTCAGGTCCCTGCTATTCTCTATGGGGAAATCGGATCCGATCCGCTAGACAGATGGAAAATAGGGTTTCCATCCGTCCAGATTTGACGGATCGGATCGGATGTCAGCGGACATATCTCCACTGACATCTGATGCCCCATAGAGATGCATTGGGCATCCGTTCAGATCCGCCAAAAAAATGGACAGGCGGATCTGAAATGTCCGCCTGTATGAAAGGGGCCTTAGACTTTATCTGAGGATTTTGGAGAAAGCAGTCCATCTCCATAATAAGAAGCTGAGTAACTGTTTAGGATATTTATTGCATACACATTGTACATGCTTATTTGAAGATAATTAGCTTGTGCATATTGTAGGTATATTTTCGTAACTATGAACTGTGTGATGTGCGGGATGTTCATAGGGAAGAAAAGCATTGAGGAAAGCTAGGCCACTACGAGAAGTAGAAATGTATGAATTGTAATGATTGCCTGTGTATGGGATCCAAAGGTGGATTGTATCAGTTGTGGATATTTTAAACTGATTCCTGACAAATGTCCTCATACAAGTGTAATATTATCTCTCACCCACAGGTGGTTTAGTGAGCTTTTGATGTCGTGTATTTAAAAATGGCTGCTGCATATTCAATTGACCATGTAGTTGTGGGGGGGAAGAGCAAACATAAGTTGATGACCTCATTCACAAAATTACCTGTGAGTGGTCAAGAGGAATGATTACATCCTGTGGATGGTCTCTGGTATACAGAACTATAAAAAGGGTCCATAGCGTGAGGAATAGGCTGTTTTTTTTGGAGCTGTGGAAAGACCAGGCATGCAGCCAGGATTTCTTATTGTCCTGTTCCTCCAGCTATCCAGTGTAAGCTGTTGATATTTAACTACCAGAGCTAAGTATTATTTGATATTTTGGGATATTGGAAATAGGAGTGTATGTTTAGGTTGTGATATTTTGTGTAATGTTTATGGTAACTTTCATGTGTAAGAAGCTTTAAATATTTTGATGTTCAGTAAAGTTTTGTTTTATGCTTTTTATCAAAACTACTCTTGGTGTGTCTGTTCATTTTAAATATTCACTAGATCAGGGCTTTCCAAACTTTTTTGGGCCGAGACATACTTCTGAATACAGTTATTTTTCGGGACCCACTTGCTTGTAATTGAATATTGTTAAGTGCTACAGAATTTGTTGGTGCTATATAAATGCAAATAATACTAATGCATATTTTAAAGGGAGGGGGATGTTAAATTAAAAATATCAATCTACTACTTTTCAATTTATTATTGAATACACTTGCCAGATGTTCTAAGTGGGGGGTCAGAAACCTGTGGCGCGTGTGGCATATAAGCGGAATTATAAGTAATCAGCACCCTCATAGACAGTATGAGGCAGGCAGAGGACAGAATTCAACCACCCCAGGACAGTGATCAGCAGGCTATATGGCACTCACACTCCTTCCTCTCCCAGCAGTCCACAATGAAGGTAAAGACCTTGTTTGCCCTCTCCAGGGCCCAGCACCCCTCACCCAGAGTCTCCATGATGAGGAGCTCTATGCTGGTCTTGGTGTCCTGGCTCTTCTCCTTCAGATACTCTACTGGGGTCACAGAAGCTGCCACAAACTCCTGACCCTGCCGGACTACCTGGTCCTCCTATGACACCGAGGCTGCCGTCTCTGCCCGCTATAGCTGAGAGAATCCTGCCACCAGTCTAGCCACCACTGCTGCCACCAGCAGGACAGAGGAGCTGGCTCTGCACCCCATGAACATATCCTACATGCAGATCATCCTCCATAAACTGCGTGGGCGGGGTCCTGAATCCATCGTGATTTGACAGCCAGAGCTCTCTGTAATTTGTGCAGGCTCACACAGCACAATTTAAGCAGTGATTTCCGGCTCACCGCGACCCACTCAAACGCAGCTCGCGACCCACCAGTGGGTCCCGACCCACAGTTTGGGAACTCCTGCACTAGATAGTTCAGTGGCTGTCCAGTATAGCTTCATTATAAATTTAGTTGTTGCCACATTTGATACACTATGGATCTCCCAATGGGGACACATGTTCCCCTTTTTCTGGATTTCCTCTCACTTCAAACAGCTGGCACTAAACCAGCCTTTCTCAATCTTTTCACTCTAGAGCGGAATTCTCCAAACATTCTAAACAAAGGGCTAATTTACTGTCCTTAAAGGAGTTGTAAAGTCAGAAGCTTTTTTATCCTAATGCATTCTATGCATTAAGATAAAAAAAACTTTTGTGTGGAGCAGCCCCCCTCGGGCTGCTCCACACAAAAGCTCTCTGTCCAGTGATAGCTCTCTGTCCAGTGATGTCCACGAGTGTCTCAGTTTTCCGAATTCTCCCTCCTGATTGGCTGAGACACAGCAGCGGAGCCATTAGCTGTCACTGCTGTCAATCAAAGTCAGCTAGCCAATCAGGAGAGGGGACAGGGCCGAGTTGGGGCTCCGTGTCTGAATAGACACAGGGAGCTGTGATTCGGCTTGGGTGCCCCCACAGAAAGCTGCTTGCTATGGGGGCACTCAACAGGAAGGAGGGGCCTGGATCACAGAAGATTCACCCAAGAAGAGGAGGATCCAGGCTGCTCTGTGCAAATCCACTGCAACAGAGCAGGGAAGTATAACATGTTTCTTATTTTATTGGAAAAAAACGAGACTTTACAATCACTTTAAGACTTTTGGGGGGCCTGGACTATGGCCATTTAGGGGAAGGTTTTGATGTCAATGCCCCATCTTTGATGTCAGTGGGAGGACTTGTGCCCTATCATTGGTGTCATTGGGAGGAACTTTGCCCCAATATTGGTGTCATTGGGAAGAATAGTGCCCTTTCATTGGGATCAGTGGAAAGGAATTATACCCCATTGTTGGTATTAGTGGATGAAATTGTGCCCCAAGGGCTGGATAAAAGCAATCAAAGGGCCTCATCTGGTCCTCAGGCTGCAGTAATTTTCAGGTCTAGGGGACCCCTGCTAAAACCAATCAACTGGTGGTTGGTGGGAATAATGCCCCCCCCCCCTTTGAGTGGTAGTCAGAATCCCCCCCTTACAGAAAGCTAAAAAGATCATTCATGTCATGCAGCTGGCTCTTTTGAATGGCTTGGTCCTGGAACTGTACAGGCATCATCAAATATGAGTTCAATAAGCCACACCCCAAGGAACCCCTAGAAACCCCTGGAAAAACCTTGTGTTCCTCACTAAACAGCTGGCAAAAACAATTTCTATGTTGTCTGTGTCCTGTTGGGATTGTAAACATTGAATCTCACCAGCAGGTCACTGTTTGCTGATGAAGGGGCTTAGTGCTCCAAAATACTTCTTATACTGTAAACATTAACCACTTTACCACCGGAGGATTTTGCTGTCTTACATCTGGGCCACTTTTTGCGATTCGGCACTGTGCGACTTTAACTGACAATTGCGCGGTCGTGCGACGCTGTACCCAAACGAATTTTTTTTCCCACAAACAGAGCTTTCTTTTGGTGGTATTTGATCACCAGTGTGATTTTTACTTTTTGCGCTATAAAAAAAAGAGGGACAATTTTGAAAAAATAACAATATTTTTCACATTTTTTTTATATGAAATTCCCCCCCCCCCCCCAAAAAAAAATGTAAAAATCTAACTTTTTTTACATTTTTGGCCAATTTGTTTTCTGCTACCTATGTTTGGTAAAAAAAAAATCACAATAAGCGTATTTTGATTGGTTTGCGCAAAAATTATTGCGTTTACTAACTAAGGGAAAGATTTCTGTCATTTTTGGTGTTTTTTTTTTTAACGAGTAATGGCGGCGATCTGCGATTTTTCTTGCGGGACTGCGACATTGCAGCGGACAGATCGGACCCTTGACTGACATTTTTGACACTTTTGGGGTTACCAGTGACATTACTACAGTAATCAGTACTATATATATGCACTGTTACTGTAAAAATGACACTGGCAGGGAAGGGGTTAATTTTTATTGGTGATCAAGGGGTTAACGTATGCCTGGTGCTTACTGACGTGTGTGGGGGGAGGGGACTATGTGATACAAGGACAGATCGCAGGTTCAGCTATGCTGAACCCTGCAATCTGACCCTGCCTGTCACTTAGGAGATCCGCCCGCATGTGTTTACACAAGCAGGCCGATCTCCACACTCGATTCCCAGACGATCGGGGAAGAGCGGCGGCTCCCCTGGCCCGACTCCCGCTGTGACTGAATACAGCAGGAGAGAGCCTCCGGCGGCGCGCGCGCGCTGCCGAAAGAGGGCAATGTCTGGTGACGTGGGTCTACGTCGCCAGACGTTATCGAGCCACTTTGCCGCAGTACAGCTCTAATGAGCAGTGCGGAAGTGGTTAAAGAGCTCTGTTTTTAGCTTATGAGGAGCTGGTGAGACTTGAATGTTGTAAGATCCTTATATGCGCCTACAGCTGTTAGTTTTCAGTACAACCCTCAAATGGCGGGCTAATAATCATTTGTAGTGCACGTTCCTTTAATTTGTCTCGTCAGGGAGATTACCCTTATGTGCTGCTACAGTAGCTTGCCTTTTGCCTTCTTCACTGTATTTATCATGTTCCTCTGTTCCCCCTCCTGTTTTGGTGCTATTTAGTACATTCTTTAGTAAGACACTCCCCCCCTCCCCCACCCCTCTGCTCAGTTGTTAGTTTCACTTTCGAAGCAGAGACAGGGTTAGGAAAGTCATTGTCTTCTTACACTTTAAAAGCCTGGAAAAACATCTAATGTACTGTAATTATCTAAAGCAGTGGTTCTCAACTCCTGTCCTCAGGATCCACCAACAGGCCAGATTTTAGGCATTACCTTGGGGAGATGCAGACTAGAATACTGCAATCCACTGAGCAGCAAATGATATCACCTGTGATGTACTTCAGTTATCTTGAAAACCTGGCCTGTTAGTGGGTCCTGAGGACAGGACAGGAGAATCACTGATCTAAAGTAAAATTGTGTTGGATTTAACTTCTGTGTAGCATCATAGAGTTAGGCTTCCTGTGGATTCTGCCAAGTCATCAAGTAGCCATACTACTAAATCGGCATTTGAAACAGAATAGATTTACTTCCTGTAATGGAGACACAATAAAAAGTGACTCGGTTGTTGCAATAAACACCTGTCAAAGACTATTCCCTGCAAAAGAACACAGTATAGTCACCTCTCTGGTGGACTGTGTCTCCTGCATTCTGTCCATTCCAACACTGCAGTCTCTGACATTCTCTTTGTCATTTCAAACTTTTAGGCCTGATGAATGTGCCTGTAATTATGTACAGCTCAGACAGTGGAATCAGAGTGGGGGTACAGGCATCTGAAACTCCTGGAAAAGTCTAAGCCTGATCAATTTTTATTTCTCATGATGATAGATCACGGGAGCATCCAACACATTTGGTGGCCTGAATGTTGACCTAAATGAACAGCATTTTATTATTGTTTTACAGCCTCTGAACCCTGACGAAGGGAGAGTTGACCCTCTGAAACGTGTTTGTTTTTTTCTTGTAAACTATCATCATAGCAAAAAAATTGACTGTATACTGTATCTGTGGCACTCTCCCTCTCTTCGCACTCTTTAGACTACTCTGGGACCCCTAAGGACACCCTGGCTGAAAGTAGCCTCGGATATCCAAATCTAAAAACCTGCTTCCTCCTGTTTTTGTGTTTAGCATTCTACCAACAAAATGTGTGTGGAACTCCTGGAATTGTGGAATGCTGAAGAGTTTTATGAATTCTGCAGTTTTTGGAACAGTGGGAAGGTAGGATACACAGGCCACTGGTGTCTTCTCTCACAAGAAACTATTTTAGATGTTTAGTGCGATGACATAATCGCTTTCACGTTGTGTCTCTGGGACAGGAAGTTGACCACTTGGCCTCTGGAAGGTTTTACCCCCTTCATGACCAGGGCATTCTTTGCCATTCAGCATGTACTACTTTAACCACTTGGCGACCACCCGCCACAGTTTCACTGCGGCAGGCTGGCTCGGCTGCGCAAAACGACGTAGCCCTACGTCAGTCGCGCGCGTGGTGCTGGGGGAAGAGCTCAGTGGGGATGCCGATCCATGGGACTGACGGCCGCGATTTCTGCCGGGCACCCGCAATCGCTCCACCTCTGAGAGAGGAGGACAGTCAGCAATTGTAAACAAATCTGAACGTCCTTCTCTCTGAAATTATCACAGAGCGCCTGTAATCCTTCTATATAGGATCACAGGTCTCTGTGGTCATTTCACAAGCCCATCTCCCATACAGTTAGAAAACACTCCCCTAGGCTCACACTTAACCCTTTGATCACCCCTAGGTTAACCCCTTCCCTGCCAATGTCATTATTACAGTAACAGTGCATATTTTTAGCACTGATTACTGTAGTAATGTCACTGGTCCCCCCCAAAAGTGTCAAAAATGTCAGTTAGGGGTCCGATCTGTCTGCCGCAATGTCGCAGTCTAAATCGTCCCCCTAGTTTGTAGACGCAATAACTTTTGTACAAACCAATCAAAATACGCATATTGCGATTTTTATTTTTACCAAAAATATGTAGCAGAATACAAATTGGCCTAAGTGCCGGTTCACATTATTGTGGCTGCGGCGATCGCATGTAATTCGGAGCACACTGCTCCTTCATTACATGCGATCGGATGTGCGGATGCAAATTCAGCCATACACTTTGTATGGCTGAATTCGCACTGTATCCGCACCAAACTCGCACATGACCCTTTTTTTCAGCCGCTTAAGGATCGGATCGCACAGTGGTTCACACTTGTGCCATCCGATTCTGTGCAAAATGTCAGATCGCACTGCGATATGCGATCAAACTGGGGGTGTCGTTAACATTTAATTGACACCCCCTGTGTATCGCATATGGCAGTGTGAACTGCCAGATGTGCAGGTGCGATGCGGGAACAGGCTGCGAATTCGCAACCTTCCCGCATCTCACAAGTGTGAACCGAGACTGAAAGGATGAAAAATTTAGATTTTTAATTATTTTTTTTTTGTGAATGTTATATAGCAGAATGTAAAAAATATTGTTTTGTTTTTTCAGAATTGTCGCTGTTTTTTTGTTTATAGCGCAAAAAATAAACATTGCACAGGTGATCAAATACCACCAAAAGAAAGCTCTATTTGTGGGTAAAAAAGGACATCAATTTTATTTTAGTACAGTGTCGCATGACCGCGCAATTGTCCGTTACAATAACTCAGTGCCGAATCGCATATTGTAGTTTACCAGTCCTTAGATGTGGTGGCTGCATTTTGCTTTTGTTTTTTGTTTTTTTAGGCTTTTTTTTTTTTCTATTTTCGCCAGGTGATCCAGCCGGTAACACACTTCCTGTCCTAGGGTGTCTCCACTCTGGAAGGAGGTATAATGGAGACACCTTTGGACAGCAGCATTGTCAGTCTGTGGAGAAGGTAATGTTAGATACAGTAGCAGATTTTAGATAGACTTGACTAAACAAATTGAAGCTGAACTCCAGCTAACACTTCTTAAGCAGTTACAGCAACATTTTTTTTTCTTTTGGGGTAAAAGTTGTAAATAAAAGAATAAAAGCCGACTATTGTAATCACCCCTATCAGTGGTGAATGGTTTGCCCCAACCCCAACTGCCACTTTTGCTGGACACCTTGGTCTATTATAGGAAGTTGAAAAATTAGAGACTCGCTGGCAGGTAAAAATAAATGAAAACAAAAAGCGAACTAATGCAGCCATCACATCTAAGGATTGGTAAATTGCTAAATAATACATAATAATATATAATATTTTTTTTTCTTCTGCAAATAGATACGCTTTTAAGTATACCTAAAGGCAACATTTTTTTTTTCATTTTGGATAGATTATTTTGAAAGTCATCCAGTTTAGCAACGACTGTCTGAATTTCAATGTGTGTGGCCATCCCTGGTGTAGATGTGTCCACTTTACCATTTATCTACTTGCTATACGGCGGCAGGTCGGCAGGTTCCCGCAAATTGCTGTACCTGTACGGCGGTCCGCTGCAGCGATCCTAGGGGCGTGCGCGCACACCCACTCGCCAATGGGGAAGCCGATCCACGGGGCCGCCAGCCGCGATTGCCGCCAGGCACCTGCGATCGCTCCGTAAACACAGCAGACTGTTGTTCTCTCAGGAATCAATGCAGACTTCCTGTGTTCCTCTTATTTAGGAACACAGGTCTCTGTATTGATTTCACAAGCCCACCCCCCCACACAGTTAGAAAACTCCCTCTAGGCTCAAACTTAACCCTTTGATCAACTGTGGGTTAACCCCTTCCCTTCTAGTGCCATTATCACAGTAACAGAGCATATTTTTAGCACTGACTACTGTAGTAATATCACTGGTACCCCAAGTGTCAAAAATGTTAGTTAGGGGTTCCATCTTTCCACCGCAATGTCGCAGTCCCGCTGATCATCGCCATTACTAGTAAAATAAATAAATAAAAATGACTTAAATCTTTCCCCTCGTTTGTAGACACAATAACTTTTGCGCAAACCAATCAACATACACTTATTGGGATTTTTTTTTTTACCAAAAATATGTAGCAGAAAACAAATTGGCTTAAATGATCAAAAAAAAATTTGATTTTTAAATTTTTTTTGGGAATGTTATATAGCAGAAAGTAAAAAATATTGTTTTTTTTTTTTTTTAGAATTGTCGCACTTTTTTTGTTTTTGGCGCAAAAAATAAAAATTGCACAGCTGATCAAATGCCACCAAGAGAAAGCTCTATTTGTGGGAAAAAAAGGACATCAACTTTATTTGGGTACAGCGTCCCACGACTATTTAAAGTAACGCAGTGCCGAATCGTAAAAAATTACCTGGTCATTAAAGCGGAGTTCCGGGCACAAAATCGACCTAATCGATTTTGTGTCCATCCGCTTGCTCTTCTTCACCTGAAAAGGAATTGGATAGTTAGGGTTATTTTTTTTTTTTACTTATCTTGTAATTGTAGATAGAAATACTCACCTATTTTCCACTTCCTCCCTCTGTAGCCACGGCCCGCGCCGTCACTTCCGGTTTGCAATGATTCCTGGGAGCTGAACATCATCGCTCCCAGGAATCGATGCGACGACACCGGCCCCGCTTGTCACTTCCGGTGCAATGCCGCATTCCCTGCTAAACAGCTTCTGGGCATGCCCAGAAGCTGTGGAGGAATGCGGCGCCGCACCGGAAGTGACGAGAGGGGCCGGTGAAGGCGCATTCTGGGAGAAGAAGACGCGGAAGAGGACGCAGAAGAGGATCGCACTGGCTTCAGCTGCCCACAACAGAGATGGCAACGCTGGAGAAGAAATTTTAAAAGTGAGTATTTCTTCTTGCAGGTAAGTGCGACCCGGGACAGATCAGAGGCTAGCCATTGTGGAATGTACTAGCCCTGACTGTCCCGGGGGTATGTTCATTGAAAAAACGATTCTGTGCCCGGAACTCAGCTTTAAAGGGGGGAAATCTTCTGGTCCAGAAGTGGTTATTTATAGTTATTTTAGAAGCTTCTAGTTTCAGTAATACAATGCCTTGGAAAAGTATTCATACCAATTGCAAGGGGGTGAATACAAATGCATGCCACACATTTCACATATTTATTTGTTAAAGAAATTGGAAAATCATTTCTCATTTTCCTTCCACTGCACAATTATGTGACACTTTGCGTTGCTCTATCACATAAAATCACAACTAAAAAACATTTACGTTTTTTGGTTGTAACATGACAAAATGTGGAAAAATTCAAGGCACTGTATTCTCCTGCATTTCTGTTATGCTGAGGTTCTCCTTTAAATGCGCTATTTTCTCTCTTATTCTCGTAGCGCAGTCCTTTGGCTGTTTGGAATGCGGCACAGGTCAGCATCAGTTGGCAGCTTCCAGTAGACAACAAAATACAAAGTGTATCCTTGTACTCCGGCTGGAGGAATGCGTTATCACAAATATTAGGAGCATGCATACGTTTGTAATCGGGCGGCCTCTGCAGAGAGAATGCAGTGTATGATGTGCACACACTAAGCCTCTCTCATTGTGCTATTAATGCCTCGGAATGCAGAGAGATGAGCACGCTATCGGCGCTCAGCATCTCCAGATGTTCAGAATGAATTGCTTTGTGATGTCAGATGGAAGGGATCTGAGCTCACCACCTGCTCCTCTGTCAAAGCTCTACCAAGGGCAACTGACAGCCAGGGATAGGGATCAACTACTCACCAGATTTAAAGAGTACCAGTCATGACTGGGCTTGTACAAGGATCTGAATATTCAGTGCTCAGTTAATAAACCTACTTAGGCTAAGGACTCATTCACATGGATGTTTAAAATACTGCGCTTGGATGTATAGTTTTATACGCATTTAAAAGCAGCACTATAAGAATCAATGCGGCCATACACACAGCTGCATCTACATATATAGGTATGCTCCACGTTTAGTGGCATACAAAAAGGGTATAGCCAGGGCAATACATATCTGCAGATTTTACGAATGTAAAAACCAAAATAAAGTGCGTGCTAGATAAATTAATGTATATGGCAGCTGCCACAAAAAAGGTAAATATACAGCCCTATATAATATAAAATAATGTGCAGCGCTAATAAGTGATACGTTTAGTGCTTCAACAAATAAATGTCCAAACAGTGAAGATAAATCATCAAGTAGTGATCAAGAGTGCAGCATAAATCGCTGTACACATAAAGTCCAAATAGTGAGCCCAAACGAAAAATAAACTGTCAAAGAACAGCTGGGTTATCCAATGTATCTGGAAGACTCCTCCAGTGGTAAACGTGGAGTGTCAAAACACTCACCAGACAATAACCAATTAACAGCCTTGAAAACAAAAGGCAATACTGTGTTGACAGATGCTTCTTTCACCAATCTGTGCACTCACCAGAAGATAAAAAAAAGATGTGCCTTGTACTGCTGTTAAGCAGTATGGTGGAGATGTGGTCCACTGAATTGGTTCTGCAATCACTTCCAATGCAATACGCACTGTGTAAAGAAGCTCACCAATGGGAGCCAAAGTAGTGCCCATATAGTGTAGTATTTATTGGGTAAAATAAAGATATATATACATAGAGATAAAAATGGCCATAAAAACTCACAGAAAGAACCATCGCTCCTACCACAATGACGAGGCGGCAATGATGTCAGTTTGTAGGCCCCTCTCAATGCATTTCATGCTCAAACACAATGTCAAGGGATCCCCCTATCACTGTTGATACCTTTTTTATATACCTACAGACCTGGAAATCGCGGAATTCCATACCAGAGGTTTAAAAAACGCCATTTTGTGAGAGACCAGAAGTGGCGAGGCTGCCATATTACCCGAGGACCGGCAGTGCATCGGTCCATGTGTCTAAGAGATCTTATAACACTAATGGTCTGGAATACTAGTTGCATGCATAAATGGCCACCATTTTATTGGAGGAACCGAAAAAGTATAAGGATTTAAATTTTTTACAGAGCAGCCTTAAATATTGCTTCAAGTTGATGAATACAGCTGGTAGTCAAGAAAACTATTATAAACAGTATGCGGGACTGTGATCAATAATTCACAAAAAGCTAAAAATTAATTTTTTAAAAACCACCATATATTTGGATGGCAAAACCAATCAGTACTCGCAGACCACCTGGAAAAATATAAAGCATTAAAAAACTAACCCTGAAAGGGATAAATAATACACTACTGGTAGATATGGGACTGGAACTACTGTACATAGATAAAAAGAAAAATATTATATAAAATACAATATTAAGCGCAAATAAAATTATATGTCATCAAAAATATCTGCAGAAAAATCAGCCAATCTAAAAAAATCCCTGTATTTGGTTATTATAAATAAAAAACACATAAAAGTGGCACTTGTAAGCAACATTTCCCAATAGCTAAAAGCTAAATTAAGAACATTGCAATGCAAAATACAATGTAGATATAATAGAGAAAACCCCCTTATCCCACCCTAGGGTGTAATTTACTATTGTCTAAGAAACAGGTAATTTCAGTTTAACATTGAGACCTTTGGGGACAAAACAATCAATTTCGTGTACCCATTGGGTCTCCTTTCTTGACACTTTCATCTTTTTATTCCTCCCTCTCCAATGTGGATTAACTACATCAATCCCTAAAAATTTCAGTCGGCTGGCATTTCTCCTATGGAACTTTCTGAAATGTGCTGATAAGTGATGTTGTATACATGCTCCCTAAGTCGGTTGCGGAGTCGTCTAATGGTCCTCCCAATATATTGCTTCCGGCATGGGCATTCCAGCATGTATACAACGTATCTGGTGTTACATATAATAAAGGAAGTGCCCTGAAGTTGTTCAGCAGTACAGTTCAGATTGCTTCAGAGTACAGATTACCTCAGAGAATTACCAGCGGCCTAGCCGTGACTAGCTCAATTTCAGTGTTACCCAGCGTTACTCAGCGTTAACCAGCGTTAACCAGCATTTACTTAAGTCGTCCCTGCTTATTGTGCATAGTTTTGTTCAGTTGGAGTATCCCACTCATCCCTTCTCCTATCCAAGTTCCTAATAAAACATAAAAACCAAAGAAACTGGACTAATTCTTGTCTAAGGTAAAAACACTTGGAAAATGCCAGATTGTTCTACTGTTGCTAATGGAAACCCAGGGGGACCCGTAGCCAGCAGCACCCTTGGGAGTAGTGCTACAAATCCTTTTTCCATAAATCTCCCTTTTAATATTTTGGATTGAGCATAAAAATCTGTTAGGTTGGAACAGTTTAGTCTCATGTTAATAAATTGACCCTTAGGAATATTTTTAAGCTCATTAGGATGATGGCAACTTTTTAGTGGAATGTATCCATTCCTATCTATGGGCTTAAAAAAAGACTTAGTTGTAATGGCTGTCCCTGTATTAAGTAAAGTAAGATACACAAAATTAATCTCCACTTGACTGCAAGTGTAGGTGAGTTCTATATTATGCGTATTATTGTTTAGAGTCAGTATAAAATTGTCCAGCGAATGTTTATCTCCTTGCCATAGCAAGAGGACATCATCAATATACCTATGGTAAACAGTAGGTTCAGGCCAATCTCTGGCATATATGATGTCCTCTTCCCACCTGGCCATGAATAAATTAGCCAGGCTGTGGGCAAATTTAGCCCCCACAGCAACTCCTTTTGTCTGTAAATAAAATCTATTATTGAACCAAAAATAATTGTGGGACATCTCAAAATCTAACAGATCAATAAGGAAATTTCTTTGCCCATCTGGGATGTCGTAAACTGTGTCCAGATAGAACGGAATCGCTTTCAAGCCACCCTGATGTGCAATGTTACTGTATATGACCGCCACATCTGCTGTGACCATATAAGTAAAGGTATTAACTTCTACTAACTGTAAATCATTCAGCACTTGGTTGGTGTCTTTGAGGAAAGATGGAGAAAGAAGGCTGGAAAAAGAAATCTAAATATTCCCCTTCTCTAGCCAGCAGGGAACCTATGCCACTCACGATTGGTCTACCTGGTGGTTGTGAGAGACTCTCATGAATTTTAGGCAGACAATTGAACACCGGTATTTTTGGTGCTACTGGACATAAGAACTCCCTTTCCTTATTATTAATGATTCTATGTTCATATCCTTGAGTGATCAATTCTTTTAAAGTGCGTTTATATTGTTTTGTAGGGTCTTTCAGTTCCTTATAAGTGGTTGAATCATTTAGCGGCCGATAACATTCCTTAACATAATCCACTTTATCAAAACTACTACTCCGCCCTTATCCGGCTGGTCTAATTACCAGGTCCTTTTTCTCCAGCAAAGTTTTAATATTTCTATATACCTTCGTAATATTCCTGGAAGATTTTATTTTAAGTGTTTCCAGGTCCTTAATGACCATTTCTTTGAACGCATTGATGTAAGGATTAGTAGATGTAGATGTAGGGGGATTGAAGAGCGAGGAGTTCCTTAAATTTGAGTTTCTCAATATTGTTTGGGTGTTCCTAACAATAGGCTTCTGAGCAAAATACTTTTAAGTGATACCATCCTTGTAAATTTGTGTATAACTATATATGTTTGGAACTTATTAAGTTTAGCTGTGGGGCGAATTTTAAACCTTTATTAAGCAAGGATACTTCATCTTTGGACGGCGTAGTTTTGCCAAGATTAAATATCCCATTTTTCCTTACATCCTTCTCTTTTTGGGATCTAGGAACCCTCTTTCCTCCTCTGGATCCAGAGGATTTTACGCATGTAAACCCATGTAAACACGTATACTCATAAAGTAGCTCTCTTGTTTCCTCCTCCCATGCTCGTCTCCAGGACTTCTCCATAGCCTCTCCCATCCTCTGGAACTCATAGGAGGGGGGAATACGGCTTATCCCACCGTGCGCCTCATGAAAATTCCCAAACATTCCCCCCTCCTATTTGTATGCAATTAGGGATGGAGAGATATGACTGTGGTCTAACAGGTATATATATTACTTTACTGCATGTAATTGGCCTACCCACTCCCTTGCCCAACATGCTAAAAAATCCCCCTGTGAACAGTGGGGGGTTTATATATACTCCTTCATTTGTTTTTTATATGCAGTACCATATACTGTATATGGGCAATGGGGTGGCTAGCCCCCGGGTCTGTCGGTTTCTGTGGAAGTAAGGAGGCTCCTCCATAGTGCCAGCATGGCATTGGTAGTTAGTGAAAAGGCCAGCATACCATTGGTAGACAGTGGTAAACCTCTTATGACATTTTCTGATCAATGGTGGGGCCCCTTTCATATTGGTGGCCGGAAGTAAGGTTCCCGTAACTTTGGTAGGTAGTGATTGGGCCAGCATACCATTGGTGGACAGCGGTACAACCCCCATGAGACTGTTAGTCAGTAGTAAGTCCCTTATTACACCAGTGGACACAAAATTAGGTCCCCATAGCTTTGGTATTTAGTGATAAGGCCAGCATAGCTTTAATGGACAGTGGTGAGACCCCCATCACTGTTGGTCAGTGGTAAGGCCCATTCATATTAGTGGCCAGAAGTACGTCCACTATAGCGTTGGTAGTTAGTGATAAGGCCTACACACCATTGATGGACAGTGGGAAGACCCCCATGACATTGTTGGTCAATGATAAGACCCCTTTCATATTGTTTGCCAAAAGTACAGCTCAAATAGTATTGTTAGTTAGTAATAAGACCTGCATACCATTTGTAGATACTGGTAAGACCCCAATGACATTGTTGGTCAATGGCAGTGTGCTTTTTATATTGGTGGCCAGAAGTAAGACCGCCATAGTATTGGCATTCAGTAGTAAGCCTTCAACAACGATGATGGAAGGTTCCAAGGATCCCACACACTGGAACCTCAAAAGCTTGGCAGGAATGTGTAAGGTCAAGCAGCTGACAGGCAGCAACTGTCATGCTGAAAGTGACCTCTGACTTTCAAACACAAGCTGATGTGTCAAGCTCAGTTTAAAGCCATCATGGTTGTCAATATAAATATTTCCTAAATAAGCTGGCACAATTAAATTCATTTTAAAATTATTATTGAGATTCTTCCAGAGCTGGCTGGTACCGAAGAGAATTTAGAATGGCAGCAAATTAATTTTGTATACTTATTAAAGCATTATATTACATATAGACAAACTTACAAATAAATGTTTAAAGCAAAACTACAGGCAATAACATGCAAAATTCACCTTCAATCCAGAGATTTAAATGGCACTATGTTTTTTTGTGCTGCTAGATGTCCTCCATTATTGATCCACCCCAGCCCATGACTGGACAGTAAAGGCAGAAGCAGCACAGCAACTAGCTCATTTATCTGTCACTATATCCTCTCCAACCAGTCTCGCAGCCTTTTAAACTCATTGAGAGGCTGAAAGCCCTATTGCTGGACTGGCCTGGATGGTGCACTGAGAGGTACTAACATTTAGGGCAGTATGCATCCAGGAACAAATGCTCGCAAAGCATGCAGTCTACATCCTGGGCATTCTTCCATGGGCGCATACTGCCCCAAACAGTGCAACTGTGCCTTCCACCTGCACCTAATTGCCGAAGTATCATGCACTGTGGCCTCATGCGCAGTGTGCATGAGCCCTTGCGGTTTACATCTACCTTAGGGAGGAAGTAGAGAGGAGACATTGCTGGAAGTGGCAGCAGAGGAGTGGTTTGGACATACAATCGATCCGGATTAGAGGCTGTGTGATCCCCTTGAATCACTCAACACACTATTGACCATTGTTGTAATAATGGTCCACTCGCTGTGGTAAGAGTCAGTGTGTCTATTGGTGGTGGTGGTGGCGGACCATGTTCACATTCTACGAATTATACACCGAGGTGGAAGGTTCCGACCCAATCTTTTAGGATTTTGTAGGACTTTGACGTCTCATACTATTATGTTTATTTTATAAGCACTGCATTTTGTTTATATTATACTTTATTATATGACAAAGGACTCCCAGAGCACTCTGAGTTACACACTGCAGTAGCTATCTGCCTCAATGCTTGTTTTATCTGATTGAAAATTCAAACTGAAATAATCTGATAAAGGATGAGGCACTGCATCACTGCTTATGAGTCATTCCATTCTTTGTGTGTAAATTGCAGCTTGAACTATATAGCTCTGTACACAGGTCCAGATACTAAGCAGTATCTGGAAGACATAGAAAAAGTAGTCTAAAGTTAAGGTGGTTCTAGAGCCTCAAGGTTTTTCACCTTAATAAATTCTATGCAGTAAGGTGAAAAACCTTCTGCCCTGCAGCTCCCCCCCCCCCCCATTTTTCTTACCTGAGCCCGATCCGATCCAGTGATGTGCACTCCAGCCGCTGACTCTCTCCTCACTGGACAGATTGATAGCAGCCATCCCAATGCTGTCAATCAAATCCTTTGACACGGGAGCGGGGGGAAGAGTAGAGTCCCACTGTCTGTGTCAATGGACGAAGCAGCGGGACTTGGGAGCGAGCCCGCAAGGGTACCACCAGGGAAAGCGGATTTCTGTGGGGGCACCAAATGAAGAAGAGAGGCCTGGAGTGCCGGCGGGGGACGCCAGAAGAAGAGCATTGTGGCTGCTCTGTACAAAACGATTGCACCGAGCCGGTAAATATAGGCATGTTTGTTATTTGAAGGTTTACAACCACTTTAAACAAAAATTACAGGGTGGGTAATTCTATGCTATACAGTTTTCAGACCATGCTGCTATGCTGTGCTTCCAAATAGTAATGCTCCCTACATGTATTTTGGAAGCCTCTCTGCTTTTGGGGATGGGGATAACAAGGGAGAACAGAGGGGATTCGTGAAGCTTGGATGCTGCGAGTATGAAGCTCCACTTTAAAGTGAACCTGTGCTTAGCTCAAGGAGTAACTATGCTGGGTACATGAGAGGCCAAGCATCATCGCTGTCATGTGTTTCTCTTTGCTCCCAGAGGCCAAATGGCAGGAGAGAAGGCTAGGTGAGAATATTCTGCTGGGGATGGCAGAATATTATCTTTCATTTCAATTAACTTTTCTTTCCATCCCAACCTATCTTTTATGCTGGGTTGCCCATAATAAATACTCACCCAGCCTTCATCTGTTGTAATCTGAACAGCAACCCTGCAACGCCATCTGCCCCTCTGTTTTCATTGGAAGCCAGCTATGTCTTCGAGGTTTTTGCAGTTGGGCCCGTGATAACACACCACTGGGTCCTTCCTCCTTCAGCACTGAGCTGATGCCTCCTGAGATATCTGATGTAGATTTTTTTCCCCCTGCTGGAGCAATTTGTTCATGCTTTTCTGGGGTTTTTTACTTTCCTCTGGATTTACTGTGGGTATAGGATTGTATATATAGGATTGTATGTTTTTTTCATTTTTTTTTTTTAGTATTTTTTTCCTCCCCTTTTATTGGTTGAACTAGATGAACTTGTGCCTTTTTTCAACCAGACTAACTATGTAACTATATCCCAGGAGGCTGCAAGAGCAGTCTGATGTTATTCTTACCTACGTTATAATGGGGGCTGGGGGCAGAGTGGACATTAAATACAGGCATAAAGATACATTTTAGTGTTGCTTTTCAAGATAGAGAATGGGAATGAATACAATGGGCCAAAGGGATAATTTGGAGTGAAGGTCCACTTTAAGTGAACCTGTTGCTTTGCACTGTATGGTCAAAGCACAGGTTGTCTCAGGGGCGTAACTACAGGGGTTGCAGGGGTTGCAATTGCTACCGGGCCCCATGCTCCAGGGGGCCCGGTAGCAAACCAGTGGGTGAACTTCCAGGATCTCAAAGGTCACACTTGCGACCGGGCCCTGGCATTGCACCACTGTGGGGAGGCCCCAAGATTGCAGGAAGGGGGCCCACTGCAGAACTTGTGAAAGGATCCTGCTGCGGGACCATAATAAAAGGCCATGCAACGAGAGTAAAGAGCCCCAGGATCAGTGGTGAAGAGCCCCGGGCTTGAAGGGAAGGGCCCCGGCCAGGGGTCTGGGGGGCCCTTCATGGTTTCTTGCATCGGGGCCCTGAAGGTTCTAGTTACGCCTCTGGGTTGTCTTTAAGCTGGTTTGAATTTGTACAAAGAAACTGTCTTTTATCAAGATGCAAACATAATAAACGATAATTGTTTCTCTATTAATACAGAAGAACAATGCAACAGATTACAGACGTCCAGCTGCCATCATTATCTGTATCTAAGCTAGCCACATGCCGAGTGCCTGTCCAGTTGTTAAGCAACAATTGATTTCACGTAAAAGAAATAAGAATTTGCATCCTCCACACATTCTGCAGACAACGCCAGCAGCTCTCCTCTCAGCCGATGTCAAATGTTAATTAAAAATGTCTTTATTATTTATCTATTTATTGTTTTTTAAGCCAAGTGGGGGCATTCTTGCAGCTGATGGCATAAAGCTAATTACAGACTGCCTATCTATTTCTGTAATTGTTAGCCCTAATCTAGCCCCACGGAAAACTTTAAGTATTCTGTGTGCTACACATATTACGTATTCCGTGTAGTCATTTGGGGAAGTCTTAAGGTTACATGAATTTCAATGCAGCCCTGCGTATAAACAACCCTCATTAAATGTCGAACCGCATCCACCTCCAGCGTGAAAGTGATTTTAAGCTCCCTTTCATATGTACCAAAGAATTTCTGGAGAAGAAAGGAGGTTGTATGGGCTGTAGAAAAACCTGTCATTGCCTGCAGCTACAGAAACAAGGAAAGCAACTGGGTATAAAAAATAGATGAAAGTTATGATAAGAAACGCAATGGACTGTATAAGCCTACATTTCAAAATATATAAACAATATGAGTTTAGTACAGAACTGACTTGATAGTCCATAGTTATGGTGAAAAAAGGCATTTTCCCATCAAGATCAGCCATTAATAATAAATAAAATCCATTAAAATAATCCCCAAGACCTAAAAGGTCAGGTTATTCGATAGGAAGGCAAAATGGTGTGTTTAGGGGGATATCAGTGCAGTGTTAGTTTTCCTCCACACATAGCGTTTTGCTTTAAGGCCAAAAAGTTTAATTTTGGTATCATCTGACTAAAGCACCTTCTTCCAGATGTTTGCTGTGTCCCCCACGTGGCTTCTTGCAAACTACAAATGGGACTTCTTTTGGCTTTCTTCTTGCCACTCTTCCATAAAGGGCAGATTTTTGGAGTGCCGACTAATAGTTGTCCTGTGGACAGATTCTCCCACCTGAGCTGTGGATCTCTGCAGCTCCTCCAGAGTTACCATGGGCCTCTTGGCTGCTTCTCTGATTAATGCTCTCCTTGCCTGTCAGTTTAGGTGGACGGCCATGTCTTGGTAGGTTTCCAGTTGTGCCATAAGCCTAGTACACACGCAACAAATTTCTGCCAACCGGTCGTGCATCTTTTGTCCAGAGTGGTGTTTTGTTGGTTGGAATGTGCTCTAGACTGCACACGAATTTTCCCGCACGACAAAATTCTACTTCAGAAGTGATGTCATGTGTTGCTTTGCTTTCTTTGTGTTCTTTCTTCTCTGAGCATGCCCAGTCTTGCTCATAAGATTTTTCCCTGTCGAAATCTGTACTGACTGCACGAAAATCGGCCGTGTTTTGACAGAGGACAAAAATTATATAGCCTGCACACCAGATTTTTTTCGGCCGAAAAGTCGGAGGCGGTTGTCGGAAGCATCATACTAACAAGCCGAAAATCGGCAGATCGGTCGTCGGACGAAAATTCCCGGCCGAATTTTGACTCGTGTGTACGGGCCTATACTCTTTCCATTTTCGGATGATGGATTGAACAGCGCTCCGTTAGATGTTCAAAGCTTGGGATATTTTTTTATAACCTAACCCTGCTTTAAACTTCTCCACAACTTTAACCCTGACCTGTCTGGTGTGTTTCTTGGCCTTCTTGATGCTGTTTGTTCACTAAGGTTTTCTAACAAACCTCTGACTGCTTCACAGAACAGTTGTATTTATACTGAGATAAAATTTCACACAGGTGGATTCTATTTACTAATTAGGTGACTTCTGAAGGCAATTGGTTCTACTAACTATTTTAGTTAGGGGTATCAGAGTATAAAGAGGGCTAAATACAAATACACACAACACTTTCTACATATTTATTTGTAAAAAGAAAATGTAAAACCATTTATAATTTTCCCTCCACTTCACAATTATGTGCCACTTTGTGTTGGTATATCACATAAGATCTCAATAAAATACATTTAACTTTTTGGTTGGAACATGATAAAATGTTAAAAATTTCAGTGGGTATGAATACTTTTTCAAAGCACTGTAAGAATAGGATTTTTTTTTTTTTTTACAGGGTTAGATAGATTTAGTTTAGAATGTGGCTGAGAGTAGGTTTAGCATTTGGTTTTGGCTGAACTTCCACTTTAAGAGCATCTGACACAGATAACGCCTGGTGATGAAAAGGGCCTTCCTTTCTTCAGGAATTAAGCAATGGATATTTATAGAATCACTAAAAAATGCACTAGAGAATCTAAATTAGGCTTGATAGAGACTAGCATCTCCTAATAGCACTAAGAATGGCCAGCTGAGTTTGCCGTTCTTAGTGCTGTTTGAAGATGCTAGTCTCTATCAAGCCCTAATTTGGGTTGTCTCGGTTGACTGTTCTTAGTGCTATTAGAAAATGATGATCTCTGTCAAACCTTAACCACTTCTGGGCCGAAAAGTTTTACCCCCTAATGACCAGGCCATTTGTTGCGATACGGCACTGCGTTATTTTAACTGACAATTGCACGGTCTTGCGACCCTGTACCCGAATAATGTCCTTTTTTCCCCACAAATTGAACCTTCTTTTGGTGGTATTTGATCTTTGTTTTTATTTTTTAAGCTAAAAACAAAAAAAGAGCAACAATTTTGAAAAAAAAAAAAAACAATATTTTTTACTTTCTGCTATAAAACACAGCCAATAAAAACAATATATATAAAACCAATAAGAGTTTATCGATTGGTTTGTGCAAACCTTATAGCTTCTATAAACTATGGGATATTTTTATGGCATTTTTATTTTTTATTTTTTTGTACTAGTAATGACAGCGATCAGCGATTTTTAGCGGGACTCCGACATTGCGGCGGATAAATCAGACATCTGACACATTTGACACTTTTTGGGGACCGGTGACACTAATACAGCGAACAGTGCTAAAAATAATGCACTGTTACTGCACTAATTACAATAGCAGGGAAGGGGTTAACATCAGGGGTGATCAAAGGGTTAAGTATGTCCCTAGGAGGTGCTTACTAACTGTGGGGAAGTTTCACTGATTGGGGAAAGACAGAGATCTTTGGTTCCTGCTGGGAAGGAACACAAGATCTCCATCCTGTCCCCTTGCAGAACGGCGATCTGCCTTGTTTACATAGGCAGATCGCCGTCCTGCCTCTCCCAGGATGATCGCGGGTGGCCGGTGGACATCAGGTCCGCAGGACTCGCTGATTGACATCCCCGCTAGCCAATCAATCAGTCTAGTGGCTATTGAAGGAAACGACGTACAAGTACATCGTTTTGCACAATAGCGCCACTTTGCCGCAGCATATTCGGCGGTTGGTCGGCAAGTGGTTAGAGTGTTTGTAAACCTAAAGAAAAAACATTGTGCAGGCTCTTTAAGTTGTTTAAATGTGATTTATTATGTCATTATTAAATGTCTCTCTGGTGTTGTTCTATTTTACCTAGTTAATCCTGCCTGTGCCCCACTTCCTGAAAATAAACTGACCACGCTAGCATGGCTGCCGATCTGTCCTAGGGTGGTCAGTTTTGAATCGTGTATAGTCACACTGAAGATACAAGCATGCAGTGCAAGAGCAAAGAGCGCACTGGGTCTTCTGAAGTAAGTCACAGCTGCTCCTGCCCCGCCCCCCCCCCCCACACACACTGCATTCGGCCGGGGAAAGGAGGAAGTGAAGCATGTCACCGGGCCTGATGGCATTCAATTGCTATGGAAATGCAGAAGCTCAATTGCAACATCATCTCCTGTCATGATGTATGTGCCTCGACATTGGAAGCGACCACCAGGCATGTCCATGCATTGCTGTGGAAAGCTACAGCGATCAAGTGACCTGCAATGCTGATGCTAGAGAAAGCTGTAAGGGAAGGGCTTTTTTATTTAAAAGCAATCACACAGTTAATACGGGCATCCATTTCTGTGTAGAAAAATGATTTTGTCATGAGTTAGATTTACAACCACTTTAGTTTAGTTGGGTTGGGTTGGGTTGGGTTGGGTTGGCTGTTCTTAATGGCATTAGGATTTGCTAGTCCTTATCAAGCAATAATTTAGGTTGGTTGAGTTGGCCATTCTTTGTGTCATTAGGGGATGCTAGTCTCTGTCAAATGTTAATCTACTGTAGGTTGGCTTTGTTGGCCATTTTTAGTGTCGTTAGAAGATGTTAGATTCTATCAAGCCTTCATTTAGATTGGTTGGGTTGGCCATTCTTATACTGTTAGGAATTGCTTGTCTCGATCACACCCTTATTTAGTTTGGTTGGGTAGGCCGTTCTTAGTGCCATCAGGAGATGCTAATCTCCATCAAGCCCTAATTTAGGTTTGCTAGATTGGCTATTCTTAGTGCAATTAGGAGATGCTAGTTTCTATCAAGTCTTAATTTAGGTTGGTTGGGTCAACTGATTTCAATGCCGTTAGGAGATGCTAGTCACTATCATGCCTTAGTTTAGGTTGGTTGGGTTGGCCGTTCTTAGTGCCATTAGGAGACGCTAATCTATCTCCATCCTTAAGGTAGGTTGGCTGAGTCAGCCATTGGTATTGCCATTAGGAGACCCTATTCTATTAATTGGTAATTCTTTTAACATCCATTTCTTAAGCTATGAAGGAGGGGGAGGCTATTTCCTCTGAAGTGCTTTGGCTGTATCTGATGCTCCTAATTAGTTAACGTTTCCGAAAGACTTTTTAAGTGATATGATCCTTTATTCTATGCTCCTCAATACTCATGCAAGAGTTCAGCCCTTTTTAAGTAATCTAATGAGTCTGTTATAGCCAGTTCCAACATTTTACAACTTGTTTACAGAAAAGAACACTTTTCATATTCAAACATTCAACACTGTGTATTAGCGGGTGTTGCATTAAGGCAGCCCATTCATATAAGTTGGCTGCCAGAGCACCTTTATGGATCTAAAACAACACCTGCATCAATTTGGCTGATGTAGCGCACCACAATGCCAGGTAGTGAGTTACTGTGTGTTGTTCCGGTCTGTAACACAGGTGCATTGGAGGTGCAGTCCTTTAGTGCATTGGGGTGCCATTTAAAGCGGAGTTCCGGCCTCAAAATCGATAAAATCGATTTTGGGCCATCCGCTTGCTAAGGGGAACCTGAAAAAGAAATGGATACTGGCAATTTTTTTTTTTTTGGTCACTTACCTTATTATAGAAGAAAATATACTCACCTTCCTTCCACTTCCTCCCTCTGCAGCCGCGGCCCGCGCCGTCACTTCCGGTTTGCAATGATTCCTGGGAGCTGAACGTCATCGCTCCCAGGAATCAATGCGCCTGCACCGGCCCCGCTCATCACTTCCGGTGCAGGCGCGGCATTCACTGCTAAACAGCTTCTGGGCATGCCCAGAAGCTGTACAGGGATGCCGCGCCTGCGCCGGAAGTGACGAGTGGGGCCGGTGCAGTGCATTGTGGGACTCCGACGTCACGAAGAGGGACGCTGCGGCTTCAGCTGCCCACACCTGAGATGGCAGCGCTAGAGAAGAAATTTTCAAGGTAAGTATTTCTTCTTACAGGTAAGTGTGTCCCGGGACAGATCAGAGGCTATCCATTATGGAATGTACTAGGCCGGAACTCCTCTTTAAGATAAACGCTGTGACAGTACTCACTGTCACCGGGAAAGAAAAACAGACAATATGCTAATATCATCAGCTCAACCACCTGACTTCCAGACATTGTTGAATATGCTGATGTACTCACCTTTTATCTACAATAGGTTCTGTATTTACACCTATTGTTTGTGTATTCTATTGCAGGAGCTCGATGACAGCCATCTGCTACTTAATTGGCTCAGGTTGATTGAATCACTATCATCTATATTAGTTGCTGAGTGGAAATATACTGTGTGTGTTGGTTGTTCTTTAGATATGCTAATTCTATTCCTGTATACAATTTCATCTGAATAGGATAATGTAGTCAGACAATCCCTGACCTGTGTGTAGTAATTTGATCAGGCGGGGGATGTGCTCATGTGTGTATAAATTGAGTGTGAAACTGTTCAATAAAGGAGAAGGTTCCATAACTCATACAAGCTAAGTTGTCAGCTAGCTTTGTATGAGGGCGGCTGAGAAAATCTGGTATATATGTTCATGACTGCAAGGAAGCCGTATACTGACGGAAGACCATAAGTACAGTGTGGGTCGGCGGTTCCATTACATTGGTGGCAAGCAGTGGGATGCTTCCTACAGTCTGGGACATTCAAACATCCACCGGTATCCAAGGTCTGGATAGCAGAAGAAGAGAGGTACAGATATCAGCCGCCATGGAAGAGGAATTCCGAAGGAGGTTGTGAGAGATGCAGATACAGCACAGGGGACCACTTTCAGAGCAGGTCCTGCTAGGATGGCATGATTTGATGCGCTTGGATCTCTGGAAAGAAATGCTAGCCCATGAGCAGCGCCTCCAGGGAAAAATCCTCTCCTAAATCCAGAAAAGATACTGGTCGCGGTATGGATTGCGGGAGCTGTTTTTGGGAGAAACACAGCACAAGAAGCAGACAGCTGAGTTAAGCAGGCTGGTCTGGGCAGAGATGCGGTTGGAAGAGAGTTATAGAGCCCTCCGGTGGCATGTGTCCCAAACATGCCCTTGGATAGCGGATGACAGCCCAATGTAAGGCTTTGGCTACGGCAGCCAGGGACTGTTGTACGAGAAGCTGTCAGGGGACCCTAACTTTGGGAGCGATTTGGAGTGGAGGTCAGAGGAAATTATGGATTACAGAGAAAGGATTCTGAACATCTTGGAAGTGCTGTGGGCACTGGAAGATATGGAGTTTCTGGCAATTCAGGAATGGGAGCTGAAGTTCGCCTACAGACACAAGAAATGGGCAATTTTGGGACTGCTGACTTTGCTCAGCTCCAGGGCTGGGCTCCTCTTGCCTGGAAATATCCAGAAGTACCAGCTGACTGTCTGGAAATTCTGACTGAAGAATCGACAATGTGGCATTCAGGAATGAGAGCTGGCCATTCAGGAATGGAAGATGGAGATCGCCTACAGACGGCTGCTAGACTCTGCTCAGCTCCAGGGCTGGGCTCCCCTTGCCTGGAAATATCCAGAAGTACCAGCTGACTGTCTGGAAATTCTGACTGAAGAACCGACAATATGGCACAATAATAGTGTGCTTTGCTCACCTGCACCCACGGTCTTGGATGCGGAGGTCTTATGGTGGATGCAGCAAGTGCTGACTCACCTTGATGAACCTGTTTCTGCACAAATAGAGCTTGGATGGAGGAATGCGTCTGTCCAGCCACTGGATAAAGGTATGGGAGAAGAGGAAGCCATCTTTATTTCCCAACCATGGATCACAGATGTAATTAACTTTTTATCGGAGGATGATATGGATGATAAGTCACCTGCCAAAATGTTGACACTGGGCCCAAGTGCCACCAGCCCATGCCCTGAGCATTCAGCAATTCCAGAGACTGGGGATTCTATAGATTTTTCTGCTGAGGAGGAATGTCCCAGTGAGCCTACAGCAGAAGAGCGGGAATCCAGGCCTATTGCTGCTGACCTCCGCCTGCAACAATTGGTGGCCCAGGAAGATGTGTGCAAGGCCACTGATTTTACAGTTTACTTTCCTGCAGAACAGCTGGCAACAGGGCAGAGTACTACCAACCTCTGCCCAGCCCCTGCAACAGCTACAGAGTTCCAGGAAGCTGGGGAAATCGGCCCCTCGCCCCAGGGACAAGCTGATGAAGTGAAGCTTCTACACCCAGCTGAAGCGCTGGCAACTCTCTGCCCCACACCTGTGGCAGTTCCGGAGGCCCAGGGTGAGAAGGGAGAGGAGGTTGTTGTCCTCCCTCCCCAACAGTCAGTCAGGGTCTCCCTGCTACAGACCGCTGTTCTCTATGGGGCAGTCAGATGAAAACAGACCACCTGTCCGATCTGATCTGATCCACTAAATGGATGAAGAACGGATCCCAGCCATCTGTTTTTGGTGGACCGGATATGATCGGATGCAGGCGGGTGTAAACAGACATGATCAGATGCAGGCGGGTGTAAACGGACACCTCCACATAGAGAACAATAGGTGGTCCAATTGGGTCAGCCTGAAAAACGGACAGAAGAACCCTATTGATCTGCTGGTTTGAAATGCTACTGCAGGACCCTGCACTATATACATTCTGCAGTGTTTTTAGTCTTTTCTCTAGAGACTGTGCCTCTTTCAGTCTTGCACAACTGTACAGGCTTCTCTCCTGTACTAAAATTGCTTACTCTGATTTCACTGCACACTATGAGCTTCTCACATTGAGCATTAGAAGCTGCAGCAAGTCAGATAGAGTTTACCTCATTTGCTAACTGGAGGATGTTCAGCATTGTGTAGCCCTTTCCTTCCCAGCCTGATTGTCCCCAGCCCCTTTCATTCATTGGATATCAGTTGTATCAGTCATGTAGGCTCAGCATCACACAGGGACATTACCTAGGGTGGTCTGCATGCAAACATAGCCTGCTTGGGAACACCCACTTCTCTAGATGACATCCACCTATTAAACAATTTAGATATTTTCATATGTAGAGCACCCCCTAAGGAGCGGCAAGCAACTGGGATCCCCCACGCTGCACAGCCAGGCACACCGAATCACAGAATCGCCCCTGTTTTTTTGTTTTATTGAGGGATTAGAACTTGGATAGGGATTAGGGATTGGGAAATTATGGGATGCCCACTTGACTTCAAACAACTTCAGGGACAATTTCTCCTATATACAATCTGTATACACTGCTCACTTCCTCCAGCACCAGCACACTTGCTTTCAAAACTCAAGGTGGCACACTGTTGATCTGACAAAGCACTTAGTCAAATTTAGCGCAAAAGCTTGTTATAGGCAGGAACCCGAGGCCCCTTTAAGTGTGTAGAAAAATAATGCAGTGTCCAGCCTAATCACTCCAGTGGCTACAGATACCAGCACCACCTCCTCAGGCATTGCCAGCCCGCCTAGCTGCAGTTGCCTCTTTCACTAGCCCCCCTGGCTACCTCTCAACAGTCCTCCCAGACTGACACTTGCTCACTCCACAGTCTTCCTAAACTCACAAACTCACTTGGCTGACTTCTCAGGAGACCTCCTGAATGGGCTGACCTGCTCCCGCTGCCCTCTTTTTGCTCCCACACCTCCAGGAAGGATTCCTCTGTGTGTTATAAAGGGTCCCTCCAGGCCCAATGACACCCCCCAGACTAGGGGGCACCCTCAAGGGCCACTGAAAGCCTCCTCAGTACTCCAGCTCTAACTTCTACCCAACTGCCCCCTGCTTGCATGACCCATGAGTATTTATGAGGTAGCCTGCCCCCTGCCAGCGCATTTTGCTGAGGATTGGCTGGGGCCCTCATCAATACTTCAATACTCCAAGCAGCTCCTCCTGGACTCCACCCTCCACTTCTGAAAGCCTCTCCAAGGTTCCAGGAAGCAAGGGGAGTCACCAGAGATGCTGCTTGCTGAGTCATCCAGCCTTCCATAGTCACTCAGCCCTGACCCAGACTATGATCTGCTTGCATTGCATAGAGAGGCACAGAATAAGGTGGGCAATGAAAACAGAACAGTTATAGTTAAAAAGGTCATTAGCATGTTGATGAGCGTGGAATGAAGAAAGCAAGTGTAGCACCCTCCAATGTAAAGTATAGTTGGCCTTGTCTGCTTATCAGCAGGGCCATGTTTTCAGCTAGGTTGTCATGGCTCCCAGGTGTGACTTTGTAGACTGGGGAGTCTCCCCACTGTAACCCAATAAGGGCTCTCATTGGGCAGTGGAGGAAACTTGACCAATAGCACACCAGGGCTTGTATCCATCCTGGAAGGGCAGATTCTGCCGCAGAGCATTCTGGGAGGGGATATAAGTCTGTGGGAAGCACATGACAGGTTGTCTTTGGCGGGAAGCAGAGTCCCAGGAAGGAAGGTACGGCTGTCTCTCCTCCTGTCAGGAAGAATCTGGTATCCCAGGCAGCTGGCCTGAGGGGATACAGGGCTGAGTTGCAGGAAGGATCCAGTGTGCTGAGGATCAGCGGAGATGTGGGGGTCGAGTTCCAGGAAATCATTCTGAGTCGTGAGTACTGTGAACTGTCCCTGGGGTCTGCCTAGTCAGAGGGGACCACTCTGGAGAAGGTCAGAGGGACCCAGGAGCTAGCTAGCTGGTGGAGATATAGAGTAAAGGGGGTGCCAGAGTTTAACTCTGAAGAGTAAAGGGGGTGCCAGCGATTGGGCCCTGAAGTGTACAGTGTTATAGTGTTGAGAGTTGCAGCAGTATCTACAAGAGGCTACCTCAGTCAGAAAGGACTGGAGGAAGCAGTGTCAAGGACTTTTGAGCTAACCAGAGTGTCAGAAGTCAGTTTTCATTACAGTACAGCAAGTCAGTGATTTCAAGCGCCAGCAGTGCTTTAAGTGGGCCGGTATGCACTGGTACTCAGTACCGCCACTTCCAAATATGGCTCTTGAGCATACCGCCACCTCTCCGTGCACCTTAGCATACCAGTACACTAATTTTGGACATCTGCACCCTCAATTGCCCCCCCCCAAGAATATTTCCCACTCCAGAGCCAGACAAGTCACCACCAGTGAGTCCCCCTACTCTGGAGTCCCAGCTTATGCCAAGGGGGTGCTCTGTGGGGACCCTGATGTGGGGGGGGGGGGGGGGCGACAAAATTTATAGGCTATAATATAGTACCGACACCTCTTTTGGGCCACTTAAAGCACTGAGCTCCAACAAGCGTTGGTCGGCATTCAGCCGGCATCAAGACAGCGCTGAAAGGCATTTTTCTTCAAAGTGTCCCGATTTGTACCTAGTTAAGCCAGAGAAGTATCCCACTCATTCCCTTCTCCCATCCCCATATAAAATAAACAAAACAAACCAAAGATGCTGGACTTTTCATTGTCTCAGATCTCACACTTGAGAAATCAGCTTAAATGTGCTGTTGGTGTTAACGGTAACCATGGCAGACCCACATCAGGCCCAATGCCTGGAAATACTGCTATACATGGAAGGCAAAGACCTGAAGCATCACGGCCAGGCATACAGTAGTTTTAGATATCAACAAAGGCAGCCTCCATACTTTCTCACCTTAAGTTTCATTTGAGATGCTTATCACTAGGTGAGCTTGAAGCTCTCATCAAATTGCTCAACAGCAAATAAACTTCTTCGACTATAAAATGCTAGGGTGCCCTTTGTATGTTTAATCATTACAAGCCCAGGCAGATACCAGACCCACCGCAAAGGTGGATCATTGCTACAGCTTGCAGTCACTTAAAAGGCTGTTCTATTTTCTTCCCCCTGTCGGCTACTTTTAATTCTTCTCCGGTGCACCAGATGCAATTAGGTTTATATACTTCAGAGAAAATCCCATGTCAGGCTGCCCTGACCATAGCATTGCATGTTATTGAAAATCCCATTCCTCAGACCAGTCTCTCTCTCTCTCTTGGCCTCTGTTCCCTCTGCGGTATGCTTGTACAGTCACCATGCAAACGTTCCAATCTGTTTTTTATATCCTCGTAAAAGAACATGCCTTCTGATCTTTGTTCTTTAATTCTGTTTGATGTTAGCACTCAGCATGATAAGATTATTTTAAATTTACTGTGCTGATAATGCTGAGCACAATTTCTCAACCCTTTCCTCACGTACACCCAATCTTCTTATGAACTGCGTTAGATGTGAGTTCAGCTGTTGGATGGTTACCAATCAGATATTTAGGGAGTTGTTTTATCAATAAAAAAAAAAAAAAAAAAAAGTAAGGTGTTGTGCACAGCAATCAATCTATTACATATATTCCTTTTCTAACTTCCTTTTGTAACTGAAGGAAATAAGATGAGAATACCCATCTGTATAGTGACACAAAAACCAGCGTCACCTATGGGAGATATCTTAGGCCAGCCATACATGGTTCGAATCTCACTCGGTTCCTGCTGAACCAGGTGAGATTAAAACCATTAGGCCTCATGCACACAGGGCGTTTTAAAAAACGCTTTTAGGAGCGTTTTTTTATTGGTATTAATGCGCAATTGGCCACGTTAGCGTTAACCAGTGTTTCTTTGCCCTCTTCTATTTTCCAATCCCAAATCAAATTACAACAGCCCCTAGGAGCAGCTGTAAAAATGTCCTGCGTGCATGAGGCCTTAATGGGCAGGCTGAATTACCAAGTTGATTGATCAATAAACTTGGGTACAACCAGCCTGCCGGATTCTCTTGCGATTTTTGCTAGTGGCTGCTATAGCATTAGCGATAATCACTGTGTTCTCCCAACGGGGACAGATTCCCCCGCCCACCTCCGCCGAGAGAAGACAATTGCTGATTTCCCTGTCAACACTGTCTGTGTTGATGGGGAAAGCCTGCAAATTTCTTTCCTGCAACCACCGAATTTGCACCATGTATGGCCAGCGTAACACATTGGAACTTGTGCAAATGTGATGTTCTTGGCACGATGTATAAGGGCTGTACCAAAAGCAATGAAAAAGTGGGCAAAACGCTTTTATTACCTTACACAGGTCAAAATTTACATGTTGGTTGAGCAACTCTTCCTTTATAGTAACGCTTCTTCTTCTTCGCATTCATTGCAGGAAAATAATGGATTCCAAGTAGAAGCAACACACTGTCATTAAGTTCCACTTGCTGATTATTTGTTTTAGTGGTTGCAGTTGCTGGTCTCCCATTGGCGGGTTTGTCATCAGTGCTGGTTTCCCCTCAAAATATCTTCTGTAATGCAGCACGGGTGCTGTTCTCCATCCCATTCCCTTACGGGCATCGGGGCCTGTTGCGGGCCCTGGACCTCTCTGGATCTCCCAGCTCTCCAATCCTGAGCTCTCTGCTATGGGGACTCTTTTGGGTACAGACCCCTGTCCCTTTTATATTACACAGAACCAATGGGCAGGAACCAGAAAATCCTGCCAAGATAACAAAGAACAGGGAAAGGCATTAACTCTCACCCTCCCATCTGGGACAGCATCTCACTGGCTATTTCAACCCGCTAACAAGCATGTGAAATTCAAGCTACACATGTAGGTTATGTCTTGACCCCTAGTGCCCGCATATTTGCGTGAATTCATGTAAATACAGCTGTGCTGAGAGCCCTCGCCCTGCGCGCTCCCGCCACAGTTACCGGCAGCTAACGGAAGGCTCCCGATCGCAGCTTTCCGATCCTGTGACCGCTGTAACAGCCAATTACTGCGGTCACTTGATCATAAACCCCGCCTCCCAGCATCCTAAACCCCTTAAAGGGCCAGGAGGCGCCAGCGCCAAGAGGTAAATAGAAAAGTTTTGCCTACTTTTGCATTACTTTTGGTACAGCCCTCGTATATCACATAAAATCTACAAATTTTACGATTGCCATAGAATCTGCTTTCTTTTTATTGCATCATCATAATATACCAAAGACTCAAAAACCAGAGTCACTTACAGGAGCCATCTTACACATTTTCTGAAAATGCAATGTTTGTGGGTGAAGATACAATGTATATCACAAAAATGTACACATTTTATGATTGGCATGGGCCCTGCTCTGTTTTTATTGCACCATCATATTATATTGAAGACAGCCTACAAGTGGTCACTCCCACTATGTTTGACCAATACAGCCAGGAGTTGTACCCCAGATGGTGTACCAACATTGCTATGTGGCTTGCCAAGGTGAATGAAATTCGGAGAATGGATGATTTAGGCTGGGTTCACACTGCTGTGTAGAGTGGCATACAGCAGGGGTCCGGTGCTTCTCTGTTCTCCTTTTTAGGGATGAATCAGGCCTGAATTTTTGGCTGGTTTCAGACCTGAATTGGACCAGAAGACGCACAGGACTCTTCTGCAAACTGCTCCACAGCCATCCTGTAGCTGTGTGAACCGGCCCCATTGAGAGCCGGTCACAGTCTCCTGACAAATGCGAATTGGATGCCTGGAAACCCACATCCAATTCCCACTAGTGTGAACCCAGCCTTAAAGTGGAACTTTGTCTAACTTTTAGAAAACTGCAGGCGAGTAGCTTTATATCGTAAAAGAGACATGCTATGGCTCTTCTGCAATATTATACACTTACCAGCCTCCTCGCAATCCTCTACTGAATGTACGCTGAGCTGTTCATGTGTGGGATGATGTCATTCCCCACTGGCCAATCAAGAGGCTGAAAATCTGGCATTGAGAATAGTTTGGGGGGGAAAGATGACAGCGGATGGTGAGGGATGTAACCTCTGCATTGCTGGAAGGTGGAGGTATTTACAAGTCTTTAGTTCCACTTTAACCAGTTAAGCCCCAGGCCTATTTCTGACACTTTACAAGTTAAAATCAGTATTTTTTCCTAGAACACTACTTAGAACCCCCAAACATTATATATATTTTTTTAGCAAAGACTCTGGAGAATAAAATGGCGGCCATTGCAATATTTTTTGTCACGTGGTATTTGAGCAGCGGTCTTTAAAACTCCATTTTTGTTGAAAAATTACGAAAAATCACATTTCACTGCATTTAAAAAAAACTAAACAGTAAAGTTAGCCCATTTTTTTTGCATATTGTGAAAGATGATGCCACGCCGAGTAAATAGATACCCAACATGTTATGGTTTAAAATTGCGCACACCCGTGGAATGGCGACAAACTACGGTTAATAGAAATCTCAAAAGGCGACGCTTTAATAAAATTTTAACGGTTACCAGTTTAGAGTTAGAGTGTAGCTCTTTTTTTTTTTAATTATTGCTCACGCTCTGGCGATACCTCACATGTGTGGTTTGAACAGTGATTTAATTCGCGGCTCGACTTCCATATACGTTTTCTTTCGTGCGCAAGCTAACGGCGACGGGGGCGGCTAAAATTATAATTTTTTTCCTATTTATTTATTTATTTATTTATTTTTAACTTTATCACAGGTTTTTTTTTTTTTTTTAAATCTGATCACTTTTATTGCTGTCACAAGCAATGTAAACATCCCTTGTGACAGCAATATGCAGTGACAGGTACTCTTCATGGAGGGATCGAGAGTCTAAAAGACCCTAGACCCCTCCACTACACTTCCATGTATTCAAAACGCCGAAAACTGCATTTTTGAATACACTTGTTTTTTTTAATCTGCCGCCTTTAGCAGCAGAGTAACCCGGAAGTGACGTCATGGACACTGCCTCCGGGTTACGTCATCGGAGACCCGATCGATGCCGCATTCGGCTTCGATCGGGACTCCATCCAGCCGGCGGACGTGCAAAACCCGGGCAGAGCCGCGGAAGGCGGCGGGAAAGGGGGTGTCCCCTCCCGCTCGCCAGGGTAACGATCGAGCATCGGTCATTACCGCTGGGAAGCCGACCGCCGGCTCTAAACAACGGTACCGGGATGATGCCTCTAGCTAGAGGCATCATCCCGGTATAACCCCGCAAAGTCAGCCGACGTAAATATACGTTACTTTGCGGTCACTTTGCGGTAAGTGGTTAAGGGAGATCTATGGTCGCAACATACATTTTCATTTTTTACCATCAGCACTGTAATGACAATACACACAATAGTTATTTTTGACAATTCAATACCTTACTTGAAGAATCTCCATGTAGTTAGTTCTGCTTGTCAGCTGGCCGCCTCTTTCTACAACCTCCTGAATTCCCTGGATGCTTTGCAGCTTCTCCTCTGCTGCTTACTTTCCAATTCTAAGATTTACGGTACATGGCACCTTTATGCCTGCGTTCATCAGATTACCGCTACCCATCAGATAATGTAACAGAAGTGACGTTTCATCAGCTGCGCATGCGTTCCACCGCTACCAGATTTGCTTTGCATGCGTTCCACTGCTACCAGGTTTGCTTCGCATGCGTTCCACTGCTACCAGGTTTGCTTCGCATGCGTTCCACTGCTACCAGGTTTGCTTCGCATGCGTTCCATTGCTACCAGGTTTACTAATCTGACAGAACCCCTGCAGTCAGAAGGCGGCAGCGGACATTTTACTACACCCAGCCACGTCTTGAATTTCAGAGTAATTTTAGCAATAAAGTGAGTGTATATAAATGCAGTAAATACAGTATATTGACATATGTAATGCTGTTTAGATGTTACTTTTTGAAAGAAGCTGGACGGCAGCAGCAGGAAGGTGGCGGAGGCCATGTTGGCACAAAACCGCTCTGCTCAGCGCTAAACCTTTCTGCTTTCAAAATTAAACAAAGAAACAGCATCACAGACGTCAATATATGTATTTACATACACTCACTTTATTGCTAAATTGACTGTGAAATTTAAGACGTAGCTGGGTGTAGTAACATGTCCACTACCATCTTTTGACTGCAGGTGTTCTGTCAGATTAACAAACCTGGTAGCGGTGGAACGCAAGCTCAGCTGACAGAACTTCACTTCCGTTACATTATCTGATGGGTAGCGGTAATCTGATGGAACACCTGCAAACAATAATTCCTGTCCTATTTCTGCCTCCTGAAACACCTCCTCTCAACACCACTGTAGTTCAGAAGGCAGGCTCTGTGAAATGTGTGACATAGCAGTGCCTACTCATAAGGCATGTTGACTATGTGTCACAGAATCCAAGGAAGTACGTATTTGAGGATTAGAGATTACCACTTAACGTCTAGCCACGTAGACCTACGTCGGCTGACTTTGCAGGGTTATACCGGGATGATGCCTCTAGCTAGAGGCATCATCCCGGTACAGTGGTTTGAAGCCGACGGTCGGCTTTCCGCCGGTAACGACCGATGCGGCTCGGGAGCCGCTCGATCGTTACCCGGGGGGGGGGGGGGGGGGAGGGGACGCATGAGTTTACCCTTAAGGCCAAATATAAAGCGTTACTAGATATGGATCTTACACAACCCTATAAAACCTCTAGTAGTTACATAAAATGCAAAATTGTCTGGAAATTTAGGATGGAAGGGAGGGGGTGTTACCCTTCTTCCCCTACTTTCTCCCTTTCCCCTCTTTTTTGATGTCCTCAATTCCATATCTGTAACGCCTCCCCCCTTTTCCCATCCAGTGATCAATTCTGTCCTGAACCTCCTGGCCCCCTCAATCCCTTAAATGCAGTTTGTACCCCCTAGACTTACCTAAAAGCTCTTACACTATTAGCAAAACAGACAGACAAGATATGCTTACAGCCAACCCCAAGACATCTGCATAATTTGAGACCCCCATGCACTATTAGGCACAATGTCGGTATCTGTGGCAGAACAGGAACAGTGGCACCTGGGCACCTGCAGAATAGAAATAATATCAGTGGCACACTATCGATAAAAGGAAGACATCTACTGTACTACTGTACCATCCTTCTGTTGCTAGGACCCAGGAGGCTTTACTGCCCAGCATCTTTTGTTACTAGGACACAGTTGGCTGTTCCCATCTATCCTTCTTCGTTGCTGTGATGCAACTGGCTTTTGTACTCCCATAGAAAACATTTGCGCCGTAAGCTATATACAAGTAAATGTTGGTACAAACATTTACATGTATACATTGTAAAATACAGTCAGTGGATGCAGATTTGCATGCATAGGGCCATAGCAAACAATACCCCTGTGATCTGTATAAAAAAAAAAAGAGAGAAAATTGCTGCGTTTTCCCCAGCCATGTGCATGAGACCTAAATAACACATACAACTTGATATAAGGAAAGATGCCTGAAAAGAAAGAGCTAAAAAGTCAGTTCTCCCATAAGTGATATTTTAGCTGTCAGTGGAACCTGGTGGGCTGAGTCAGCTTCTTGCTTTTTATGTATTATGTGACACTTTAGGCCTTATACACACCAGTTGATGTGCCCGCTGTGGGTGGTGTCCTAGGGGTGCCAGAAAAACACAAACCATGGTGTGCTCACTGGCACTTAGGTCACATCACTATTTGCTACATGCCTTGTGTTACTAAACCTACAACACTAAAATCAGTCTGTATATGCAGTAAAGCATACTTGTTATACTCAGTCTGGAACCTAAGGGGTTAATCCTCTGAATTATGTAAAAAAGGCTCTTTGATTCTGTCTTCTCTGATCCTTCCCTTCTTCCACCGTCCCCAATAAATCTCCTGATAAGACAGAGCCTTTGTAGGCACTCTGCGCATGCTCAGTTTGGTGTGTATTGCTATAGAGTTTTTTTTCTGGGGAGGGTGCATGTGATCGGCACAGGGCCAATCAGCACTGTCCAGATGGGGTCCTGTCGCCTCATTGGACAGTCAGAGTAGAATGAAAACTCCTCCTACAAGCTTTAACCAAACACTGATAGAAGTCACAAGACTGCTACTGTATATACTGCTGATGAGAAAAGGTATTTAGCAGTTTATATTTACTAAAATAATTACATTCTATGTTCTGTGTACTGTGGGAGACCAGATATAGTGAATGCAGGCTCCTGGGTTTAGTAACACTTTAAGGATAGTCCAAAGGTAACTTTTAAACTAGCTGTAAGGCTTCCATGTGTATTTCACTTGCCGCTTTGTATATATTTTTCATTGCACCTCACATGTGTATGGTTGTTTTTTTATATGCACAGAGACGGGGGGGACCGGGGGGGAGGGGAAGGGGTGCAGGTTTTCAGGGGCCTGCCCTGATGGCTTTGGTTGGTCCCCAAGGAGCCGGGTCCACCTGGCTTCAGCTTAGGTAGAGCATAGAGTGCCTTGCAGGGTAAGGGACCCTTCCTCTTAGGAGGTTTGGCCATTTTCTGTACCCTCTGTGCACTTTTTTGTGCGCTGTGTTTTTACGTTTTACTTTTTTATTCACAAGGTTTTGACAAAGCACCGTACCATGGAGCTCCATAAAAAAAAAAAAAAAAAGTGCATGAGATTTCAGCATATTCGTGTGGGCAGGAGGCACAGGCACACCGATGAGCCCCGCTGCTGATAGCCTGTAAACTTTATGAGAGCTTCAAACCCAACCCTCTGTTGGCTTTGTGTTTGTATCCCATTGAGATTTCCCTTTGCTTTCTGTCCTAGAGACACAGAATGAGAGGAAATCTGTCTAAAGTGAGAGAAATCTGTTATCTGGTGATAGCTGTCATCATTAGATACATTTCCCCACTATTCCAGTCCATCTAAATCTAATAGTGCATCTGGATCAGTGATGGCGAACCTTGGCACCACAGGTGTTTTGGAACTACATTTCCCATGATGCTCAACTACACTGCAGAGTGCATGAGCATCATGGGAAATATAGTTCCAAAACATCTGGGGTGCCAAGATCCGCCATCACTGATAGGATCGCGCCCGCCAGGAAGCCCTCACTGCACACCGCTAATCATAGGCAGTGAGGCATTTCCTGACCAGCAAATTCACATCCACAAGCCACCTATGATTGGTAATGTACAGTGCCGGCTTCCTGGCGGGTGTGATCCGAACATTGCCCAGCCCATCACTACTAGGCATACCGATAATGTCAGATTACCTCCAACATGACTATGAAAAATGACAAGGTGAAGGATCCCAAACATCCTGGCTTGCCCTGCGGACCCCACTGTTGCCCTATGTTGGTGGCGTATCGGTCCATATGCCAAACACTTCAATATACAGTCCTGAAGTGAGTATCCATAGTGCTGACCGAGGAGAAGCACATCTGAGGGTTCTAGCACAAGACCTCCTCTGTGACTCTAAAGAGGTAACCTGTAACAATTTTAAAACCGTTGCCTATGGAGATTTTTGAGTACCGTAGTTTGTCGCCATTCCATGAGCAGTTTTAAAGCATGACTGGTTAGGTATCCATTTAACATCATCTTTAACATTATACAAAAAAAAATTGGGCTAAAACATTTTTTTAAATTGATTAATGTGTTTCATTTTTTTTTTCCAAAAAGAATTGCGCTTGAAAGACCGCTGAACAAATACCGTATGACGTAAAATTGACGATTGCCATTCTATTCTCTATGGTCTCTGCTAAAAAAATATATACAGTATCTCACAAAAGTGAATACACCCCTCACATTTTTGTAAATATTTTATTATCTTTTCATGTGACAACACTGAAGAAATTACACAATGTAAAGTAGTGAGTGTACAGCTTGTATAACAGTGTAAATTTGCTGTCCCCTCAAAATAACTCAACACACAGCCATTAATGTCTAAACCGCTGGCAACAAAAGTGAGTATACCCCTAAGTAAAAATGTCCAAATTGGGCCCAATTAGCCATTTTCCCTCCCCAGTGTCATGTGACTCGTTAGTGTTACAAGGTCTCAGGGGTGAATGGGGAGCAGGTGTGTTAAATTTGGTGTTATCGCTCTCAATATCTCATACTGGTCACTGGAAGTTCAATATGGCACTTCATGGCAAAGAACTCTCTGAGAATCTGAAAAAAAGAATTGTCGCTCTACATAAAGATGGCCTAAGCTATAAGAAGATTGCCATACAGTGGTTTAACAGTACAGGTTCCACTCAGAACAGGCCTCGCCATGGTCGACAAAAGAAGTTGAGTGCAGGTGCTCAGCGTCATATCCAGAGGTTGTCTGTGGGAAATAGATGTATGAGTGCTGCCAGCATTGCTGCAGAGGTTGAAGGGGTGGGGTTGGGGGGGGGGGGTCAGCCTGTCAGTGCTCAGACCATACGCTGCACACTGCATCAAAATTGGTCTGCATGGCTGTCATCCCAGAAGGAAGCCTCTTCTAAAGATGATGCACAAGAAAGCCCACAAACAGTTTGCTGAAGACAAGCAGACTAAGGACATGGATTACTGGAACCATGTCCTGTGGTCTGATGAGACCAAAATAAACTTATTTGATTCAGATGGTGTGGTTGCAACCAGGTGAGGAGTACAAAGACAAGTGTGTCTTGCCTACAGTCAAGCATGGGGGTGGGAGTGTCATGGTCTGGGGCTGCAGGAGTGCTGCCAGCACTGGGGAGCTACAATTCATTGAGGGAACCATGAATGCCAACAAGTACTGTGACATACTGAAGCAGAGCATGATCCCCTCCCTTCAGAGACTGGGCCGCAGGGCAGTATTCCAACATGATAACGACCCCAAACACACCTCCAAGATGACCACTGCCTTGCTAAAGAAGCTGAGGGTAAAGGTGATGGACTAGCAAAGCATGTCTCCAGACCTAAACCCCTTTGAGCATCTGTGGGGCATCCTCAAACGGCAGGTGGGGGAGCGCAAGGTCTCTAACATCCACCAGCTCCCTGATGTCATCATGGAGGAGTGGAAGAGGACTCCAGTGGCAACCTGTGAAGCTCTGGTGAACTCCATGCCCAAAAGGGGTAAGGCAGTGCTGGAAAATAATGGTGGCCACACAAAATATTGACACTTTGGGCCCAATTTGGATATTTTCACTTAGGGTTGTATTCACTTTTGTTGCCAGCGGTTGAGACATTAACCACTTAAGCCCCCTTCCTGACCAGGGGGTATTTTGCGATTCGGCACTGCGTGAATTTAACTGACAACTGCGCGGTCATGCGAAGCTGTACCTAAACAAATTTGATGTCCTTTTTTCCCACAAACAGAGCTTTCTTTTGGTGGTATATGATCACCTGTGCGATTTTTTTATCATGCGCTATAAACAAAAAAAGAGCGTCAATTTTGCAAAAATAACAACATTTTTCCCATTTTTATATGAAATTCCCCAAAAAAAAAATGTAAAAATCAAAATTTTTTAACATTTTAGGCCAATTTGTTTTATGGTACATATTTTTGGTAAATAAAATCGCAATAAGCGTATTTTGATTGGTTTGCGCAAAAGTTATTGCGTTTACTAACTAAGGGAAAGATTTTTGTCATTTTTTTTAACGCGTAATGGCGGCGATCTGCGATTTTTTTTGCAGGACTGCGACATTGCGGCGGACAGATCGGACCCTTGACTGACATTTTTGACACTTTTGGGGTTACCAGTGACATTACTACAGTAATCAGTGCTATACATATGCACTGTTACTGTAAAATGACACTGGTAGTGAAGGGGTTAACTTTATTGGAGAGGGAGGGGTGGTGTGTGTCCCTAGGGGCGTGTGAGGGGCTGACCGCCGCAGTATATGTACTTGCGGCGGTCGGCAAGTGGTTAATGGCTGTGTGTTGAGTTATTTTGCAGGGACAGCAAATTTGCACTGTTATACAAGCTGTACACTCACTACTTTACATTGTAGCAAAGTGTCATTTCTTCCGTGTTGTCACATGAAAAGTTATAATAAAATATTTACAAAAATGTGAGGGTTGTACTGTATATATATATATATATATATATATATATATATACAGTGGGTACGGAAAGTATTCAGACCCCCTTAAATTTTTCACTCTTTGTTATATTGCAGCCATTTGCTAAAATCATTTAAGTTCATTCTTCTTCCTCATGAATGTACACATAGCACCCCATACTGACAGAAAAACACAGAATTGTTGACATTGTTGCAGATTTATTAAAAAAGAAAAACTGAAATATCACATGGTCCTAAGTATTCAGACCCTTTGCTG
Organism: Pelophylax lessonae; assembly: GCF_965119305.1. Taxonomy (NCBI): domain Eukaryota; kingdom Metazoa; phylum Chordata; class Amphibia; order Anura; family Ranidae; genus Pelophylax; species Pelophylax lessonae. Next base: position 49,677,622 of record NC_138773.1, read on the forward strand.
TGACACTCATTTATTTAACTTAGGTGCTTTCCATTTCTTCTGATCATCCTTGAGATGGTTCTACACCTTCATTTGAGTCCAGCTGTGTTTGATTATACTGATTGGACTTGTTTAGGAAAGCCACACACCTGTCTATATAAGACCTTCCAGATCACAATGCATGTCAGAGCAAATGAGAATCATGAGGTCAAAGGAACTGCCTGAAGAGCTCAGAGACAGAATTGTGGCAAGGCACAGATCTGGCCAAGGTTACAAAAAGATTTCTGCTGCACTTAAGGTTCCTAAGAGCACAGTGGCCTCCATAATCCTCAAATGGAAGACGTTTGGGACGACCAGAACCCTTCCTAGAGCTGGCCGTCCGGCCAAACTGAGCTATCGGGGGAGAAGAGCCTTGGTGAGAGAGGTAAAGAAGAACCCAAAGATCACTGTGGCTGAGCTCCAGAGATGCAGTCAGGAGATGGGAGAAAGTTGTAGAAAGTCAACCATCACTGCAGCCCTCCACCAGTCGGGGCTTTATGGCAGAGTGGCCCGACGGAAGCCTCTCCTCAGTGTAAGACACATGAAAGCCCGCATGGAGTTTGCTAAAAAACACCTGAAGGACTCCAAGATGGTGAGAAATAGGATTCTCTGGTCTGATGAGACCAAAATAGAACTTTTTGGCCTTAATTCTAAGCGGTATGTGTGGAGAAAACCAGGCACTGCTCATCACCTGTCCAAAACAGTCCCAACAGTGAAGCATGGTGGTGGCAGCATCATGCTGTGGGGGTGTTTTTCAGCTGCAGGGACAGGACGACTGGTTGCAATCGAGGGAAAGATGAATGCGGCCAAGTACAGGGATATCCTGGACAAAAACCTTCTCCAGAGTGCTCTGGACCTCAGACTGGGCCGAAGGTTTACCTTCCAACAAGACAATGACCCTAAGCACACAGCTAAAATAACGAAGGAGTGGCTTCACAACAACTCTGTGACTGTTCTTGAATGGCCCAGCCAGAGCCCTGACTTAAACCCAATTGAGCATCTCTGGAGAGACCTAAAAATGGCTGTCCACCAGCGTTTACTATCCAACATGACAGAACTGGAGAGGATCTGCAAGGAGGAATGGCAGAGGATCCCCAAATCCAGGTGTGAAAGACTTGTTGCATCTTTCCCAAAAAGACTCCTGGCTGTATTAGATCAAAAGGGGGCTTCTACTAAATACTGAGCAAAGGGTCTGAATACTTAGGACCATGTGATATTTCAGTTTTTCTTTTTTAATAAATCTGCAACAATGTCAACAATTCTGTGTTTTTCTGTCAGTATGGGGTGCTATGTGTACATTCATGAGGAAGAAGAATGAACTTAAATGATTTTAGCAAATGGCTGCAATATAACAAAGAGTAAAAAAAATTTAAGGGGGTCTGAATACTTTCCGTACCCACTGTATATAATGTTTGGGGGTTCTAAGTAATTTTCTAGCAACAGAATACTAATTAAAACTTGTAAACAAAAAGTTCCAGAAAAGACCTGGTCTTCAAGTGGTACGAGTCTCCAGTAATAGCTAACTGTGACTATAAAGTTCTGTATGACTGCCAAACCACTTGTACAAATCACTGGGCTGGTGCCTTGATGATGTCACATACAGACTGTAGTTTGGGCCATCGGGTTGGGTGCGCTAAAAAAGTCATGTACATAATAAAAAAAACTGACACGTCTTATGAGAGTTCAAGTGACCAATATTTTGGACACTGACTGTCTTTTTTTTTTTTTTTATGACTTTTTAAACCACCTGCAGGGTGTAATGACGTGAGAAATGCCAGTTTCTTGGGACTTTGATCTATTATGGAAATACTCCCACATGATACAAAGCCTGAGTAAAATTGCGCTCTCCAGTATATAGTTTAAGCCAGCTGCAATGCCAGCTCTTCCAGTCCTGACGCAGTCTTTTTCTAGGAAGTCAATTGAAAATAATGTTCTAAGAGTCTATTTTGCAGTGCAATGATTGTCTTTGTCAGAAACAAGTTTCAATGCGAAAACCTTCTTGATGCAAATAAGCAAAAATGTCACACTTTTTACTATAGGACTTTTGGATTCAAAAATTTTTTCACATGAATTCTGAGCAACTTTTACAGCATGCTTTCTAAACTTACTACAAGCCTAAAAATTAAAGAGGAAGCTGCATCAAAAAAGGGAAGCGGAGGGCAAAGGTAAAGCTTCCTCTCCAGCAAGGAGAACAGTGAGCAGCACTCCTGAGACTAGCAATCAGAGGCAGCAATGGTTCTAAACCTTACTGAGACCAGGGCCTGGTAAATTTTTAAGGTCTTCCAAAATCTTCCATGCCCCAACAGTAAATAAAAAGTTTTTAATAACACAATAAGTATGGGAATTGGAAATACAAAATATGTATTGAAATGCTGAAAGACACTGGATGGGGCTGGTTGTAACTGTGGGCGGAAGGGAGTTGCAATGGGATTTGGAGACAGAAGACATACTTGGTGGCTCTGTAGGGGATTCTGGAGGGAGCTGGGGGCAACTGTGGGGTGGGATCTCTGGAGGGGGCTGCGGGGCTTTTTTTTCCAGGGGCACTGTGGTAGACTGAAGAGTACTGCAGGGATGGGGGGAACTGTGGGACACTGTTGGAGGGCACTATGGGGGCTGCGGGTTATGCAGCAAGAGGCACTGCAGGGTGGGGGGGGGGGGTTGGGCACTGTGGGATGTTGGGTTGCATTATTAGAGCTGAGAGGTACTGTAGGAGGATATGGAGGTGTTTAGAGGTTCAGGAGGAGGGAGGCCAAGGTGGTTGAGATTCACTGACTTAGATGATCTCAAACTACAGATATACAGCTATGAGGCTCAAGGCCCAAGAGAAGGGCACTGTTATTTTTTTGCTAGATATTCAAGACTTTTTCAGGGGACTACATAGGCACAAGTAACAGCAATACAGTAAATTCGGAAAGTATTCACATTTTGTTATGTTACAGCCTTATTCCAAAATGGATTAAACTCATTATTTTCCTCACAATTCTACAAACAATACCCCATAATGACAATTTGAAAGAAGTTTGTATGAAGTCTTTGCAAATTTATTACAAATAAAAAACGAAAAAATCCCATGTACATAAGTATCCACAGCCTTTTGCTCAATACTTTGTTGAAGCACCTTTGGCACCAATTACAGCCTCAAGTCTTTTTGAGTATGATGCTACAAACTTGGCACACCTATTTTTGGGCAGGTTCTCCCATTCTTCTTTGCAGGACCTCTCAAGCTCCATCAGGTTGGATGGGGAGCGTCGGCGCAAAGCCGTTTTCAGATCTCTCCAGAGATATTAAATTAGTTTCAAGTGTGGGCTCTGGCTTAGACACTCAAGGACATTCATGGAGTTGTCCTGTAGCTACTCCTTTGTTATCTTGGCTGTGTGCTTAGAATCGTTGACCTGATGGAAGATGAACCTTTGCCCCAGTCTGAGGTCCAGAGCGCTCTGGAGCAGGTTTTCCACAAGGATGTCTTTGTACATTGCTGCATTCATCTTTTCCTCAATCCTGACTAGTCTCCCAGTTCCTGCCACTGAAAAACTTCCCCAAAGCATGATGCTGCCACCACCATGCTTCACTGTATGGTATTGGCCAGGTGATGAGCGGTGCCTGGTTTTCTACAAACATGACCCTTGCCATTCAGGCCAAAAAGTTCAATCTTTGTTTCATCAGACCAGATCATTTTGTTTCTCATGGTATAAGAGTCCTTCAGGTGCCTTTTGCAAACTCCAGGCAAGCTGCCATGTGCCTTTTACTAAGGAGTGGCTTTCGTCTGGCCCCTCTACCATACAGGCCTGATTGGTGGAGTGCTACAGAGATGGTTGTTCTTTTGGAAGGTTCTCCCCTCTCCACAGAGAAATGCTGGAGCTCTGTCAGAGTGACCATTGGGTTCTTGGTCATCTCCCTGATTAAGGACCTTCTATCCCAAATACTTAGTTTGGCAGGGTGGCCCACTCTAGCAAGAGCCCTGGTGGTTCCAAACTTCTTCCATTTACGGTTGATGGAGGCCACTGTGCTCATTGGGGCCTTCAATGCTGTAGAAATGTTTCTGTACCCTTCCCCAGATTTGTGCCTCCATACAATCCTATCTCTGAGGTCTACAGACAATTCCTTGGACTTCATGGCTTGGTTTTAGCTCTGAAAAGCCCTATTAACTGTGGGACCTTATATACACAGGTGTGTGCCTTTCAAAATCATGTCCAAACAACTGAGATTACCACAGTCAATCAAGTTGTAGAAATATCTCAAAGATGGATAAGTGGAATCAGGATGCACCTGAGCTTAAACTTATTAGTAAATAACTTTCTAAAACATTATACTGGATTCGTAATTTTAGAGTCATCAAAAGTCATGAATTAAAACTTATATTGTATCTACAGTAATCAAAGTAGAAAAAGTTGTTTTTATAAAAGCGTTTTATGTCATTTTGTCTATAGATTGCATAGAAAAAGAAAAAGAATTGCAAGAAAATATAACTAAAAAATAAAAAACTTTATTTGACATCATATATATAAAAATAGTATATGTAATATTTCGTAAAATATTAAAATTCTTCAACAGGTATTGTAACCTTTTACACCTAACACTAATAGAATTTGATTGATCTGCTGGAAGCTTGTAAGAAGTGTTTCTCTTAAGCCACGTCGTACACATGATCAGATTATCGGACAAATTTTCGTCCATTTTTTGTTGCATACCGAATTTTTAGTCTCATACCGAAAGTGAAGAGGTTACTTTCATACGAAAATTCCGGTACGACAGAATTCAACTTCAGAAGTGATGTCATGTGTTAAATTGTTTTGTGTGTATTCCTTCGTTTCCAAGCATGCGTAGTCTTGCTCTTATGATTTTTTTCGGAAAAAGACTGTACTAATTAAATGAAAATCGGACATTGTGTTCACGTACGTTGAAAATTTTATAGCCTCCACACCCAGTTTTTGTTGTACGAAAATTCGTAATCGGCTGTTACCATACTAACATACATACATACCATACTAATGATCAGAAAATCGTCAGATCGTCCGTTGAATGAAATTTTACTTCCGATTTTCTTATCGTGTGTACCAGCCTTAAAGCTGGGTATACGTTTGTAGGTTTTCGCTTTAATTGTTAGTGGGATCACATCAAAATCTATTTGTTTTTACCTGCAGTGAAAAAAAAACTTCAAAGGAGCAAGATGGAAAATCTTTATCAAACAAACACATATTTTTCTAACAGTGTATAGGGTTTTCATTCACTAAACTCCAATCACTCCAAAATCTATTGTTAAAAGCCAAAAAATGTTGAACTATATTTGAACGACATTCATCAAGTAGTTGAAAGTGCTGAGAATCTTTTATCTTTTATGTCTGTGTAGCACTGCCCCCTAGAGGACTGCTGGATATAACACTTTCTGGATTGCCCTTGGTTACCCGTAGCAACTGCTTGCAGAAACGTATGACTTAAGTTCTTGGCTCAGTCAATGTTCAGTCCAGGGGATGTTGTTTTGTAGTTTTATTTAGAACTGGGATAGGAGAAGGGATGAGTGGGATACTCCAACTAATAACTATTCACAGTGTTGAGGACAACTGATTATAGAATGCGGCAAGGCCGCTGTTTCACTCTGGCACTGAAGTGAAGATATTTTAAGTGTTCCTGCTTGCAATTCTCTTCAGGGTTCTAAACTCGGTACCCCCTTTCTCTCTCACTGTGTGTGCTGACACCCGTCCACTGACTCTATCCCCTTCCTTGGCAGACCCCTGGGAATGTTCCTCTGTACTCACAGACACTGTTTTTCCAGAGTCACTGTTGCCTCCAACTCCACCAGTCAGCTTTCCTGGACCTCTGGATTCAGCCACACACTCTGGTTCACTAGGCCGACCGCTTGTGATCACCATCCACTGCTACAGAAGAGGAGACAGCCATCCCCCTCCTTCCGGGACCTGGCTTCCCGCCCAAAGACCCGCTGCCTTATGTGCTCCTGGCTTTTATACCCTATCCCATGATGCACCACTCTCTGTGCCAAACCCATGGGACGGTATCAAAGCCTGTGTGTCATTGGCTGGGTTTCCTCCACTATCCAATGTACCTCTCCATTGGATACAGTGGGGACAATCCCTCAGCCCAATTGAATCACACATGGAACACATGGAACAGGCCTAACTAGTAGATCCAGCTCCCTGATAAGCAGAGAGCTCAAATGCTTTACCTACTGCTTTCCTGTTAAGAAGAGAAAGCCAAAAACTATACTTGCTATCTAGCACCTGACTAGGAGGGACCTACATCTGTATGAATATTTGTACAAGCATTCATTTTAGAATCTAATAATGTATAACCAACATGTGAGTGTAAGCAGTAGGCGCAGAAGCTATTTCTTTTTTTTAACATTTGCACATACAAATATGCATTCATTTATTATCCTAAAGCGGGGTTCCACTCATTTATGTGTTTTTTAAAAGTCAGCAGCTACAAAAAGTGTAGCTGCTGACTTTTAATAAAACACACTCACCTGTCCCACGATCCAGCGATGCGGCTGCCCGAAGCCTTGATCGTCTTCCTCTCCTCTCGGCGGCGCCGGCATCTCTAGTGTGGGCACCCGGTGAAGTCCGTTTCCATCTGATGGCCCCATACGGGAGAATGGGCTGTGCCTGCTCTGCACAGTGAGCGGACACGGACCTGTCATCCACCTGCTCAGCGGGATCAGCGGAGAGATCCCCCGCTGAGCAGGCTGATTTTGCTTGGACGGATCCGCTCCATCTGAAAGGGGCGTTAGGGAAAAACTTTTTTGTCATTTTTGGATATAGTGGAGAGGGTCGCCTGTCACGTTTATATTGCTGTCTGTGCTTTAATTAGGGAGATTCACTTTACCCATTTGTCCTGTTTATCGTTATCAATGAAAAACACAAATTTGAAAAAGAGTGTAAAATAACCCAAATTGAAAAGTAACGCTGTGATAAAAATTACAACAGCCTAAAAAACACTGTGAACATGTGATGAAAATAAATACCCAGTTCACATAAGTCCACATAAATCCAAGTTTAAGAATGTAAAATAATCTTGATCTCCATCTTCCAAACAAATACGTGTGTTAACACCACATGAAAAGTGAGAACCTTCTCCCCATGGGCAGAAACTCACCAGATTCCAATGCCTCTTATTTGCATGATCGGCATAAAACGCTTATGTCTACCATTAGACCTGTAGTACTTCAAATGCTTCAATTCTCCATCATCCCCTTATTAATTCAGCTCATTTAAAAAATACATAAAAGAAGAAATAGCTTTGAATTTTAAAATAACCCTTTTTATAAAATAGTTAAAATGGCACTCACAAACAATACCACAAGATTCCACTCATCAAATATTGTTCGTGCCGCCAGATAGAAAGATAGAATAATTTGCATCAGCATCTCACCCACTATCACCAACAGTCTCTCCCAGGTCATCACTTCTGTCTTTAAAGTCACATCCGGTTGCGCTTAGCCATGCCCTGACGTGCATTGCTGCGTCGCATTAGACCCCCTGTAACCAAGTCGGAAGGATGAAATGCACTGGGCATGGCTATGCGGCAACCGTCAGAGCAAACCCTTTTATCTCTCTACCATATATGGCGGCACAAAGATAATGTGATGAGCGGAATTTTGTGTTATTCTTTGTGAGTGCCATTTTAACTATTTTAATAAAAATATGGTTTTAAAATTACTACACTACAGGAGCTATTTCTTCTTTTATGTATTTATGAATGAGCTGAATAATTAAAGGGGATGATGGAGAATTGAAGCACTTGGAGTACTACAGGTCTAATGGTAGAAACAAACACTTCATGGCGCTCATGCAAATGGGAGGCATTGGAATCTGGTGGGTTTCTGCTCATGGGGAGAGGTGTTTCACTTTTAACATGGTGTTAAAACACGTATTTGGTTGGAGGATGGACATCAAGATTATTTCACATTATTGGATTAGGATTTGTGTGGATTTATGTATACTGTTTATTTATTTTTATCATACATTCATTGTGTTTTTAATGTTGGTGTAAATTTTATCACAGCGTTACCTATATATATTTGAGATACAGTGGGTATTTGGCGTTTTTAGATTTTATTTTCATTATAATTAAAAGTGAAGAAAATCCCAAATCTTGGGTTGTCCCTGAAAAAGTAATAGAGGGGAAATCCTCAAATTGGGACACAGGTTCTGGTGACATCAAGAGATTCCCTTAAAGCGGAGTTCCGGCCTCAAATATATTTTTTAACTAAAAATACCCCTATGATACTAATCCTTCGCCCTTTAAAGAACCGCTATTCTCATACTTACAAGGTGTACAGTCAGGGAAGGACTGGGCCAAGGGGCAGGGGGGCAATTGCCCCCTGGGCCGCTCTGATGTCCTGTAAAAAGGCTGCACTGCTTCCGCCACAGACATGCCTAAAGAATTCCTGGTGAAGAAAAGTAAAAAGTCTCTGACACTGACCTACTGAGTGCAGGATGCAGACAAGGACCGAGCACAGGCCTCCCCCCCCCCCCCCCCAGCATGGATGGTGTAAACTGTATCTGAGCAGAGGCCGGTTCCATGCCCTAGTTGAGACTCTTCTCTCCAGGCCAGCCCCAAACGAGCTGTCCCAGCTCCCCCCAACTGCCCCCTGCTGGCCAGGTTGTGAACCAGGGTTCAGCCAGTGAGTAGAGAGTACCTGGAGCAGGGCTTCAGTTTGGAATTGGGGTCAGGAGGAGGACAGGAAGATGGCTAGTGGGAGGGGGGCCGAGTCACTGCACCATGGGCCTCTGGTTTGTACTTGCCCCCTGGGCCGAAAGTTGCCAGTCTGCCCCTGTGTACAGTATTGGATTTTAGTCAAAATCTTACTTTTAAAAACGCTGTCTGGGCACGTCCATCTTAGATGTGGGCATCTGAACCCACAGGATAATCTGCTGTGTCCTTCTTCCTGATTCCAGGGAGTGTTCTGGGAGTTCTTCCTGATTCCAGCCTCCTGGGAGTGATGACAAACAGCTCCCAGGATGCAATGCAAAGGCGGAAGTGATGTCAGTGGCCGTGGCCAAAGAGCGGGGAGAAGGAGGAAGTACAATCAAAAATGCCCTAAAAATAAGGTAAGGGACCCCCGAAAAAAATTGAAAATGCCCAATTGTTAATCAGCATAACGAGCACTCCAGGAATCACTAAAGTTGCAAAATAGGCTGGAACTCCACTTTAATTTGTAGGGATTTCTTCTCACTTCCTGTTTTGGCTATGGAACAAAAATTAAAAGGTAAATCTTCCCAATGGGACACAAATGGCAAAAAACTGATAACAGTTATAACCTCCAGTACTCTGTCCAACATGAAGAAAAAGGTTTGTTCTATAGTTCTACTTTATTGCTGAAGTTTAGGTATGGAAGTTACATTGGTCCAGCTTGGACCACTTCCAATTGCAGCTAGAGGTTTGACAAAGCCAAACCTCATTTAGTTTGGCTGTTGATGATTTTGACTGAACTGTAAACTCATGCATAGAAGTCACCACATCTATGAATTGCTAAGTTGCAATATATTACACTTTCTTTCTTGGGTTCAGATGCACGTACGTTAATGTGTATCACGTGCCCCATCTGATGCCTGTGTGCTCTAAAAAGGTTCAAAAGGAGGACTGAATTGGCGACTGTCCGGGAACAAATCTGTAAACTGCCAAGCTAATTTGCTTCTGTAACTTTAGGAATGAGCTATAATTGCGGGCATTTATGCATCCACAGAGTTTTACATTTGTAAATGTCCTCTCTCTTGTCCCTGGGATGGGGCAGTGAAGGTTACTTTATATTGCGTGTTTGCTTCTTGCATAATCACTCTGCATTAATGCATTAACCATATAAACAGAAGTAAATGTATTTGCCCATTTTGTGCCGGCTGATAAGAAAAATGTTAATAATGACCTTCCTGCGATAGGGTGTGTAGAGGATTGCAGTGCAGAATATGTAACAGGTATTTTAAAATATAATGAGAATATTATCAAAAAATTTTGATTTATGAATGCATTTTAATATTGCTTTACAGAACTGTGCACTATAGTCCTAGCGCACTTTGAGGAAAAAGAAAATGCCTTCCTATGAAAAATTCTGTTTTTTGAAGTCTTTATCTATCTTATACTCACAAATGTGTTGAAAAATGTAAAAAGAAGCTCTGTGGCTACAAATACATAATAAAGTGAAACTTAAAGCGGTGTTCCAGCCAGGGCTGGTGCAAGAATTTTTTTACACCCTAGGCGAAACCTAATTTTGCAGCCCCCCTATGCTCTGCCCCTGACTCCACCCCCTATGCCCTGCCCATGTATACGGTGGAGGTGGCGGGGTGGAGATTTTTGTGGCGCCTCTCCATATATTTCTTCAGCCGTGGTCCGCAGGCCTGCACCTGCGCCTCTGGATCCGGCCTGAAGACAAATAGTGGCATACAGCACCCCTTTACAATATAGCGTCTGTTTTACATCACAGACCTCTTTGCATCCAAGTCCCCCAATTTACATCTCAGCCCCCTTTACATTAGTGTCCTCAGCCTCCCTTCCTTGCATCCAAGTCCCCTTCACACCCCCCTTTCTTTGCACCTTAGTCCCCTTCACAGCCATTCTTTTACTCCAGTCACCTTTACTTGTACCCCAGTCCCTTTTATAGCCCCCCCTTACTTGTACCCCAGAACCCTGCAAAGCCCCACTCCTTGTATCCCAGTCCTGTTTACAGCTCCTCTTCCTTGAACCCTCAATCCCCTCCACAGCCCCCTCCTTGCATCCCAGCTTTTTTCTTATGTGTATCTCAGTTCCTTCCACAGCCTCACTTCTAATATCCCAGTCCCCTCCACAGTCCCCCCTAAATCCCAGCCCCTCCTTCCATACATCCCAGTCCCCTCCACAGTCCCTTTCCTTGTATCCCAGTGCCCTCTACAGTCCCCCCTTGCATCCCAGCCCATCCTTCCATGTATTCCAGTCCCCTCCGCAGCCCCTCTCCTTGTATCCCAGTCCTCTCTACAGTCCCCCCTTGCATCCTGGCCCTCCTTTCATGTTTCCCAGTTCCCTCCACAGCCCCTCTCCTTGTATCCCAGTGCCCTCTACAGTCCCCCCTTGCATCCCAGCCCATCCTTCCATGTATCCCAGTCCCCTCCGCAGCCCCTCTCCTTGTATCCCAGTCCTCTCTACAGTCCCCCTTTTGCATCCTGGCCCTCCTTTCATGTTTCCCAGTTCCCTCCACAGCCCCTCTCCTTGTATCCCAGTCCCCTCTACAGTCCCCCTTGCATCCTGGCCCCTTCTTCCATGTATCCCAGTCCACTCCACAGCCCATCTCCTTGTATCCCAGTCCCCTCTACAGTCCCCCCCCCCTTGCATCCTGGCCCCTCCTTCCATGTATCCCAGTTCCCTCCACAGCCCCTCTCCTTGTATCCCAGTCCCCTCTACAGTCCCCCCTTGCATCCTAGCCCCCCATTCCATGTATCCCAGCCCCTCTCCTTGTATCCCAGTCTCCCTAACAGCCCCCTTCCATACCTTACACAGCAGGCAGAAGACAGAAGATGTGGCATGTCTGAGCAGAAGGTGGGAGCTGTCCAACTTTCCATTTAACAGGCAGATGATTGGTTGCTAGGACCGCCCCTAGCAGCAAATCACAGGCTTATTAACATGAAAATTTGGATAGCTTGGACATGCCGCATTTTCTATCCTCTACCTGCTTGTGTAAGGATGAAAGCGGCGACGGTGGAAGGAGGAGTTGCATGGGAGAGGATACCCAGGCAGTGATAACTGTATACAGCACTTGTCACCTGCATATACTCCCCCCCACACACTCACCCCCTCCAGTAGCAAGACTCTGCAGCCAGCACTGGAACTAGCAGTGCAGGGAGCTCAGCCTGCCCTGCAGTGGCTCACATACCTGAGCAGAAAAAGGCGGGCTGTGTGCAGTCATCTTGGAAGTGGGAGCACCTTCTCCCATGCTGGGGGTGGAGGTAGGGGCGGGGGAGGGAGTTCTCTGTGTCTTCTTAGGCAGTCCGTCCAGGAGCACAACTGAAGTGCTCGCTCCTCACGCCGCATGCAGTTAGCGGCACGACAACACAGCGCTCCTGACCGATGTGCGCTCTAGGTAGCGCCGGCCCTAGTTCCAGCCTCCCCTCTCCCCCTCCCCTCCAAAAATTAAAAGTCAGCAGCTACACATACTGTACACATACTGTAGCTGCTGACTTTTAATATTAGGACACTTACCTGTCCTGGAGTCCAGCGATGTCGGCACCTCAGCCGATGTTTCCCTCGGCTGTCGGGTGCTACCGCCGCCGCCATTGCCGATGAGGGAACTCGGCAGTGAAACCTTGAGTCTTCACGGGCAGGTACCTAATGCGCATGTGTGAAGCGCGCTGCGCATTCAGATTGGCTTGGCGGCGAGGGAAAGAAGGAGGAGGCCAAACTTCCAGGGGACAGCGGCGGCGGCACCGTCTCCCGGAAGTGGGGAAGGGTACCTGTCAAAAACAGGTACCCGTTCCACCCCTCCCCCCTGAAAGGTGCCAAATGTGGCACCGGAGGGGGAGAGGAAGCAAATGAGCGGAAGTTCCACTTTTGGGTGGAACACCGCTTTAACTCTATCAATCAACATTAACTACTTTTTCTCCTTATACTGCTAGTATTTGTAAACTGATAGGAAGGTATATTATATTTACTTTTACTATTTTTTTTTTTTTTACATTTCTTAGTGGCCTACTGGTTTCTGGCCTAGGCCAAAAAAATGCCGTACATCCCAGCAGTCCTTACATAGCTCCCAACTGTCCCTGATTTTGAGGGACTGTCCCTGATTCGGAACAAAGTCCCTCTGTCCCTCTTTCCTCTTCATTTGTTCCACATTTTGGTCTGATCTATATAGTTGGATACAAAATGCACTTTTTATCTTTTAAAAAGTCTTTATAAAAAACTTTTATCCGATTTCTAAATTGTTGCATTTGTAAATTCCAAAAGGCAGTATAAAGAAACAGTAGCGGTAAAAAAGTACTTGTGGGTTTAGCTAATCATTTTTGTGTATAATTGTCCTTTAAGGGGGCGTGGCAGGGGTGTGTCCTATGCCTTTATACTTTTGCTAATAGGTGTCCCTCATTCCCATCTCAAAAAGTTGGGAGGTTTGGTCTTCATAAGAATTTTTTTTCCTTCATCTGGAAGAGGGGAGGAGGGGCTTTCTCAGCTAAGCACACCCTCCTGTCTGCAATACTGTGCTAAGGGTAGATGGATTCCAGGAAGAGAATGCTACGTGAATCATCTGCCCTTGTTCAAGATGGCCACAGCTAGAAAAAACAATTCATATCAGTGAAAAAGTCCAGTGAAATAAATAAATGTTAGAAAAATCAAAAAATGTATAAACAGTGTCCATTCATTAATATTCCTGAAAGTCCTAAAAAAAATCCAACAAAGTGCAGAAAAAATATTCATATAAAAAAAAAAAAACAATTCATATCAACGAAAAAGTCCAGTGAAATAAATAAATGTTAGAAAAATAAAAAAAAAAACAAATCATAAATAATGTCTATTGATTAATTTTCCTAAAAGTCCCAAAAGAAATCCAACAAAGTGCAGAAAAAACATTCATATAAAAGTACAATTTATATGAGTGAAAAAGTCCAGTGAAATAAAGAAATGTTAAAAATTCAAAAAATTCATAAACAGTGTCCATTCATTTATTTTTCTGAAAGTCCCAAAAGAAATCCAACAAAGTGCAGAAAAAATATTCATACATAAAAAAACAATTCATATCAGTGAAAAAAATCCAGTGAAATAAATAAATGTTAGAAAAATCTAAAAATTCATAAACAGTGTCCATTCATTAATATTCCTGAAAGTCCCAAAAGAAATCCAACAAAGTGCAGAAAAAAAGTTCATATAAAAATACAATTCATATTAGTGAAAAAGTCCAGTGAAATAAAGAAATGTTAGAAAAATCAAAAAATGTATAAACAGTGTCCATTCATTAATATTCCTGAAAGTCCTAAAAAAATCCAACAAAGTGCAGAGAAAATATTCATATAAAAATACAATTCATATTAGTGAAAAAGTCCAGTGAAATAAATAAATGTTAGAAAAAAAATCATAAACAGTGTCCATTGATTCATTTTCCTAAAAGTCCCAAAAGAAATCCAACAAAGTGCAAAAAAATATTCATATAAAAAAAATTTCATATCAGTGAAAAAGTCCAGTGAAATAAAGAAATGTTAAAAGTTCAAAAAATTCATAAACCATGTTCATTCATTAATTTTCCTAAAAGTCCCTAAAGAAATGCAACAAAATGCAAAAAAAAAATATTCATATAAAAAAACAATTCAGATCAGTGAAAAAGTCCAGTGAAATAAAGAAATGTTAAAAATTCAAAAAATTCATAAACAATGTCCATTTATTAATATTCCTGAAAGATCCAAAGAAATCCAACAAAGTGCAGAAAAAATAGTCATATAAAAAAAACAATTAATATCAGTGAAATAGTCCAGTGAAATAAATAAATGTTAAAAAATCAAAAAATCATAAACAATGTCCATTCATTAATATTCCTGAGAGTCTCAAAAGAAATCCAACAAAGTGCAGAAAAAGTATTCATATAAAAAAACTATTAATATCAGCGAAAAAGTCCAGTGAAATAAATACATGTTAAAAATTCAAAAACAATGTCCATTCATTAATTTTCCTAAAAGTCCCAAAAGAAATCCAACAAAGTTCCCCGCTGAGAGAGAAGGAATGTCGACTGTTGTAAACACAGCTGACCGTTCTTCTCCCCGGAATGATCACAGAGCACCTGTGATCCTTCTATATAGGATCGCAGGTCTCTATGGTCATTTCAGAAGCCATGCCCCCCCCCCGCCGCCCACAGTTAGAGTCACTCCCCTAGGCTCACATTTAACCCCTTGATCACCCACAAGGTTAACCCATTCCCTGCCAGTGTCATTATTACAGTAACAGTGCATATTTATAGCACTGATTACTGTAGTAATGTCATTGGTTCCCCCAAAAGGGTAAAAAATGTCAGATAGGAGTCCGATCTGTCCGCCGCAATGTCGCAGTCCCGCAAAAAATCGCAGATCGCTGCCATTACTAGTGAAAAAAAAAAAAACACAATAAAAATGACATAAATCTTTCCCGTAGTTAGTAGACGCAACAACTTTTGCACAAACCAACCAAAATTTTGTTTACCAAAAATATGTAGCAGAAATCAAATTGGCCTAAAATGTTAAAAAATTTTGATTTTAAATTTTTTTTTTTTTGGGAATGTCATATAGCAGAAAGTGAAAAATATTGTTTTTTTTTTAAAAATCGCACAGGTGATCAAATACCACCAAAAGAAATTTGTGGGAAAAAAAGGACGTAAATTTGTTTGGGTACAGCGTTGCACGACCACGCAATTGTCAGTTAAATTCACGCAGTGCCAAGTTGAAAAACGTGGCCTATTCATTAAGGGGGCAAATCCTTCCGGTCTTAAAGTAGTTAATAACAAAAATTAGGTACGCTATCAACTAACATATAAACGTCCATGTTGACTCTCCCAAATAATGGAGGTCTTCAATCCACCAAAAATACTATGCATAAAAGGCCCCTATATGGGTAATACAGGCACCTTTTTTAGATATGACTAATAAATACTATTTTTGGTGTCCCGATGTTTGCTCTGCATACATTTCCCGTCATAATCCATTTTTTTTTTTTTTTATTTATGCAAAATAAGCAGGTATAATGTACAAGTCACATTATAAAGCTGGCCATACACTGGTTGAAATTTATCTGGTTCAGCAAGGACCCACCGAATTATGGCCGTCCCTGCTTGACAGAGGCCAAGTGGCTGCAGCCACTGACCGAGAACCAATATTTTCCAACATATAACTTCTGTCAAGCTGGAATGGCCATGCACTGATCAAAATTCCAATCAGTGTATGGCCAGCTTAAGGCTCTGTTAACACCACGGAGGTGCAATGGTGCTTGTAACCGTTTCCATATGTCGCATGTAGGAAAGTCAATTCTACGTGCGGGAAAAATGGAAAAGAAAACCCTTTTTCGAAAACACTCTGCAGCGAACCAAATAATTAGCACACGCGTTAGCAGATGAGTGGGGGTGTCACTAACAATTAATGGCACCACTGTGTTTCTGGTAAAGGGCATCACGTTTCTGTGCATGTTGGAAAAGTGCGAGATTTTACCAAAATTTTACATGTTGGTAAAGTAACTCTTCCTCTATAGTAATTCTTCTTTTTCATTGAAGGAAAATAATAGATTCCAAGCAGAAGCAATGTGGCATCAATGAGTTCTTGATGAAGGAGGGGCACAGGCTGTCCAGCTTTGATGGTCTTTGTTTGTCTTCATTGCTAGTTTCCCCTTCTCTAAACTTCTTCATTCATCTGTGCACATTGCGCTTGTCAGTGATGTCATCTCCATAAACATTCTGTAGCCTTCTGTGGATGTTGGACAGCCCGCACCCTTCCTTCATCAAGAACTCAGTGATAGCACATTGCTTCTGCTTGGAATCCATTTTTTACCTGCAATGAAAAAGGACAAAAAGAGTTACTATAGAAGAAGCGTTAGTGCCGGTTCACACTAGGTCGCTCCGACTTCGGGGCGACCTGTGTACGCTACGAGGTCGCCCCGAAGTAGTACAGGACCCTTCTTCTAAGTCAGAGCGACTTGTGTCGCTCCTATTAGAACGGGTCCTGTAGCACTGCCTGGACCGCGACGGACCGCGACTTGTCAGGCTGACAAGTCGCCTGACAAGTCGCAGTAGTGTGAATGGGCACTTACTCTTCCAACATGGGAAATTTGAATGAGCTATGTTAGTCAATAAAAAGTAATGCCCACTTTTGCATTACTTTGAGTACAGCCCTCGTATTATTTCATTTTTCTTTCCTATTTGTGGTTGGAAATAACCAAAGAAAATACACTATACGAGGTGGTATCAAAAAGTTTTGAAACTAGCTCTGTTTATAAGAAAGTACTTTATTTAACCACTTAAGCCCCGGAGGATTTGGCTGCTCAAAGACCAGGGCCTATTTTGCGATTCGGCACAGCGTGAACTTAACGGAAAATTGCGCCGTCGTGCGACGCTGTACCCAAATAAAATTGACGTCCTTTTTTTTCCCATAAACAGAGCAATCCTTTTTGTGGTATTTGATCACCTGTGCAATGTTTACTTTTTGCGCTACAAACAAAAAAAGAGCGACAATTTTAAAAAAATAACAATATTTTTCACATTTTTTTTATATGAAATACCCCCCCCCCCCCCCCCCAAAATTTAAAAATCGAAATGTTTTAACATTCTAGGCCAATTTGTTTTCTGCTACATATTTTTGGTGAAAAAAATCGCAATAAGCGTATTTTGATTGCTTTGCTCAAAAGTTATTGCGTTTACTAACTACGGGAAAGATTTATGTCATTTTTATTGTTTTTTTTTTAACTAGTAATGGCGGCGATCTGCGATTTTTTTTTGCGGGACTGCGACTTTGCAGCGGACAGATCGGACCCTTGACTGACATTTTTGACACTTTTGGGGGTACCAGTGACATTACTACAGTAATCAGTGCTATACATATGCACTGTTACTGTAAAAAGGACACTGGCAGGGAAGGGGTTAACTTTATTAGTGATCAAGGGGTTAAGTGTGTCCCTAGGGGCGTGCTTCTAACTGTCAAGGGGCGTGGCTTTTGATGTAACCACAGAGACATACGATCCTACATAGCAGGATCGTATGATCTCTGCAGTTACACCAGGGAGAATGACAGGCGGCTTTGTTTACATCAGCCGCCTGCCTTTCTCCCTCTCCAGCCGGAGATCGCGAGTGACCGGCGGACATCGGAGCAGCCGGTCACTCGCGCGTGGATGGCAGTGAACGAGCGGGGGTGGGAGCGGGCCTACGGCGGCGCACGCTCGCCCCCTATTGGCTCGCGGGCGAGTGACGTACCGATACGTCACTTTGCCCAGGGGGGGCTGACCGCCTCAGTATATGTACTTGCGGCGGTCGGCAAGTGGTTAACTATATTTACACACTATCACCTTCTAAATAGTCCAATGCACAGTAATACAGAGCTCCCCGCGTTCCTGCCACTTCTGCAATGTGTCCTGGAAGTCTTCTTTTCGAAGTATGTCAAGCCAAGTTGCCGAATGGTTCCAACATTTTTGGGGGTTGCGCTCATTGAAGGTCTTCCTGATCTCTCAGTCATCTTCCAGGGATTTTTTTCCGCTCCTGAAGCGGGTGTGCCACTCAAAACATCTCGAACAACTCATCGCAACATCACCGTAAACTTGCTGAATCCTGTCAAACGTCTCTGTGGCAGATTTCCCCAGTTTCAGGCAGAATTTCACATTTCCTATTTGTTCTAACTTGCTGTCCATGATGAAATAGCAGACGTAGTAAAGCTCGTGGTCAGAATAGCACCAGTTGCACAGCTCCCGATGTACACAGGATGATGTCTTTTGGCACACTGACTTATCAAGGGTTGGTGCTCCCTGTGACTGTGCGTGCAACCTTGTGCTGCCATCTGTTGGCGTGTTGCAAAACTAGTCTCACAACTTTTTGATACCACCTCGTACAGGGTTCTCCTGTCTCTCTTCCCACCTCCCTTGCTTCTTTCACTCTCTAGAGTGACAATAATACAGCGATATGAGGGGCTTGCATATGGCAAGAAAGCACTATGTATATGACATGTTTCATTGCCGATCGGTGACTTTCTCAAAGTGATGGCAGTTCATATGCAAGTTGACCATCTGTGTGAGTGAACGGTATGCCAGATATGTCACTGTTATTTTCATGTCCTCAGTCTTGGAAGGAAATAGATATATCTGGGATAACTGAGACATCACCGTTCATTAGACCAGTGTTTATCAACCTTTATCAGTCAGGGCACTCTTTAAAATTATGGACAATCTCAAAGCACCCTCCATAATTATGGACAGTCTTGAGGCGCCTCATTCTAAAATGTAATAACTATTCTGATAGTTTTACATAATGCAGCAATATCAGTACACGTAGGACACCCAACATTAGAGGAAAAATATTCTTCCAAAGCAAATATACTGGTACTAGTATTCCAGTGTTTCTCTTCTCCCTCAGTCTCTCTCCATCACTTAGCTAATGAGACCCCAAAACTGATGGAGAAAGGCAAGGGAGGGTCAAACAAGGATGATTTGTAGGCAATTGACATCCTCTTTATTAGTTGATGATGTCCTTGGTCTTTAGGAGGTTGGCAGCTAGAAGGTTGTATCCACCCATCGGCTTGTATACAATTTTAGGGCAATTTTTAGGAATTTTGCCAAGGCGCCCCTAAAGAAACCTCAAGGCACCCTAGTTAAAAAAGGCTGCATTAGATATCAGCAATTGCAGACTTGTGGTCCTATATCCCGTTTATGTCTTTGTGCTGCCTTCAGTAATTTTTTTGAGCAATGTGATTGTATCTACACAATGTAAATTCCTTATGTTCTTCACTCAGATAATTGTGTACTGTGATTCTGCTACCCTGTGGACATTGTTAGGAGTACCAAAATTGGACCAAAACTGGTTTAGTTAGACGTTAGCGTTCCCCTACAAATGTATAATTGGGGGGGGGGGCAGGGCCGTCTTTTCCACTGGGCATACCCGGTGGTTGCCCGGGGGCCCCACTTGCCCAGGGGCCCCACATGGATCAATGGATTGGTGGCATGTCCCACTCCCTGGTGGTCTAGGGCCCCCCCCCCCCCGTTCCGTTGTCAGCCGGCCCGCCCGGGCCCTCCCCTTATTGCTTCCTCCCCTCCGGAGTCCGGCGGCGGCCGTGGGTGGCTCGAGTCTGCACTGCACACACTGGTTGCTAAGGCCAGCCCGATTGGCATCTAGCAACCAGTGACGTGAGCAGCAGAGCAGACCCAGGTTGCACAGCGCCGCCGCCGCAGCGGAGGACTCGGAGGAGGATCCTCCTCCTCGTCGGCTCTCCTCCTCACTCCTCTTCTCGAGTCGACCCTAGAAGAAGACTGGCTCCGCCTCCACCCACCTCCTCCCATGTGCAGCCGTGTAAGGTATGGCTGCCACAGCCTGCCAGGCTGATTAAATTATATTTTTTTTTAACTCTCATTCTCATGGCATGATTTGATGATGATGGCAATGTATGATGGGATCTAATCGATGTGACAGTGACACAAGAGACAGAGTCAGACAACTACTACCTGTCCTGGCTAGGCTGGCTGGAGGATATACTACCTACTATATATTGGTCCCTGGCCTATATGTATATAGTAAGGTATATATTATCCTCCAGGTAAGTAGTTGTACTCTCTTGTAGTATATAGTGTTCCCTGTAATGTGTATATAGTCTATATACATATTACAGGGAACACTATATACTAAAAGAGAGTACAACTACTACCTGGAGAGGATATATACTTTACTATATACATATTACAGGGACCAATATATACTACAAGACAAGAGACAACTACCTGGAGTATATACCTTACTAACTATATACATATTACATGGAACACTATATACTACAAGAGACTCTTGTAGTATATATTGGTCCCTGTAATATGTATATAGTAAGGTATATACTCCAAGTAGTTGTACTCTCTTGTAGTATATATTGGTCCCTGTAATATGCATATAGTAAGGTATATCCTCCAGGTAGTTGTACTCTCTTGTAGTATATAGTGTTCCCTGTAATATGTATATAATATAGATATTACAGGGAACACTATATACTACAAGAGAGTACAACTACTACCTGGAGTATATACCTTACTATATACATATTACAGGGACCAATATATACTACAAGACAAGAGACAACTACCTGGAGTATATAGCTTACTATATACATATTACAGGGAATCCTATATACTACAAGAGGTAGTATATAGTGTTCCCTGTAATATGTACAGTATATAGTAAGGTATATACTCCAGGTAGTTGTACTCTCTTGTAGTATATAGTGTTCCCTGTAATATGTATATAGTAAGGTATATACTCCAGGTAGTTGTACTCTCTTGTAGTATATATTGGTCCCTGTAATATGTATATAGTAAGGTATATACTCCAGGTAGTAGTTGTACTCTCTTGTAGTATATAGTGTTCCCTGTAATGTGTATATAGTCTATATACATATTACAGGGAACACTATTCTACAAGAGAGTACAACTACTACCTGGAGAGGATATATACCTTACTATATACATATTACAGGGACCAATATATACTACAAGACAAGAGACAACTACCTGGAGTATATACCTTACTAACTATATACATATTACATGGAACACTATATACTACAAGAGACTCTTGTAGTATATATTGGTCCCTGTAATATGTATATAGTAAGGTATATACTCCAAGTAGTTGTACTCTCTTGTAGTATATATTGGTCCCTGTAATATGTATATAGTAAGGTATATCCTCCAGGTAGTTGTACTCTCTTGTAGTATATAGTGTTCCCTGTAATATGTATATAATATAGATATTACAGGGAACACTATATACTACACGAGAGTACAACTACTACCTGGAGTATATACCTTACTATATACATATTACAGGGACCAATATATACTACAAGACAAGAGACAACTACCTGGAGTATATACCTTACTATATACATATTACAGGGAATCCTATATACTACAAGAGGTAGTATATAGTGTTCCCTGTAATATGTACAGTATATAGTAAGGTATATACTCCAGGTAGTTGTACTCTCTTGTAGTATATAGTGTTCCCTGTAATATGTATATAGTAAGGTATATACTCCAGGTAGTAGTTGTACTCTCTTGTAGTATATAGTGTTCCCTGTAATGTGTATATAGTCTATATACATATTACAGGGAACACTATTCTACAAGAGAGTGCAACTACTACCTGGAGAGGATATATACCTTACTATATACATATTACAGGGACCAATATATACTACAAGACACTGATTTTGTTTGAGGTACCAATAAAAATAAATATCGCCTTATCGATAACTTGCATTTTTATTCTCGTGCGTGATTGTGTAGGCAGGGGGCCCCAGTGCACTGCATTGCCCAGGGGCCTATAAGGCTCTTAAGATGGCACTGGGGGGGGGGGGGGGGATATGTACATGTCTAATTTTCTATACTCTAGGCCAGGGTCACCTTTACCAATAAACTGCCCGTGTAGATAAGGGACGTATGTAGAGGAAAACAGGGTGCTCTAGGTGTAGACTATTTACATACCTTGTGAAGCTTGACCTGAAAACTCCCTGGATGTTGCTAAGTGAGGAGTATTTTTAGTATTCTTATTTATAAGAATGTATTATGATATAAGACATTGGTACAATCATTTACACAATATTTTCCATTGTCTTCATAAATACTCTATTTATAGACAAATTTTTCAATTGTGCTGGTGGGACATATGTTGGTCTAAAAATATTTACACATGTGGTTACAAGTAGATATCTGCATGTTTATTTGATCACCATTTAGTCTCTTTTTGATGTTTTTTTTTTCTTTTGACAATTTATATAATTTTTTATTCATTTTTGCGTTTTTCACTGCGCACTTTTATTTTTTTATCTACATATGTATGTGTGTGTTTTTTTTTGGGACTATCCTATGTGTATATATATATATATATATATATATATATATATATATATATATTTTTTTTTTTTTTTTATTTATTTCTAGGGTTATTACTTTTCATCCCCTTTTTTTCATTTATACGCTTGGGATTGTCTATGATACATACATACATATGTATACATGTCTTTCAGATTATCATTTTTTCTTTCACATTGCACAATTAATTAGTTCATTATCTAAATAGATTTGATTTATTATATCTTTTTCTTTTTTGTATAATTTAATACTAATGGATATCCCACAAGATTTTTGTGTATGGAAAAATAGGGGTAAATCACAAATTGATACAATATTGCTACATTGCAATATGAATTTTTGCCTTTACTCTTCATTTTTTAGGTTTTGAATTGTTTGATTGTCTCGGTTTTCCTCCTTGGTTGAGGGATTCCGAGACTATTTGTCTTTTATTGTATGGTTTAGAGGTAGTTGACCCGCATTTGCAGACCTTTTTGCATTGATTTGATTCATGTGTGTTTGATTACAACGCCGTGTTGTCAGCTGACACTCTGCCTACAAATTCCGGTCTATCACCGATATTCCATTGTGTGGTTATGAGTAAGCGATTATCTATATTGTGAAACGCGTCAACCTGACATGTCTCTCAATGCACTGTCTGTATGGATTCGTTATGAGGAATAAAAGACATCTTTGATTTCATATTTTCCCGAGTGCGGTCCAACTTCTTTGTTTGCATAAGTGAGGCCTAGCTGTTACTGCTCACCTCCACCACCACAAGAGCGAGCTTTTTCTCTGATTCTAAGCCCCTCACATGCACTATCTCTCCCTGGATGAAGTAGCTCTGAGCTCAGCGTATGAGACCCCACTTCTTTGATGGTGGAGGTGAGCAGTAATGACTAAGCCCCAACCTAGAAACGTCCTGGGAGTATTCCAGTCAGGCTTCATGTAAATGGCCTACATCTATAGCAAGGACTTTATTCAACTTTAGTACATGCTGAACCAGAGCAAAAATATAGGGACCAAGAGAGGTTCCAAGAAAGCGGGACTATACCGGCATATAGTGGTTGCAGGAATACAAACAACACTGATATATAAAAAAATATATTTTTATTACAAAAAAAAAAAATATATGACATCAAGACATACAATACATAGGATAAAAGAATGCAGATCCGTGTGTATATGATAACTCATGGAAGATACCAGAAATACCACAAGAACGGATCCCAGTGTACATGCAGACTATTGGTCCCTGGATAAGCCGACGCATTTCGCATTCATTGCTTCAACAGGGCACTGCAAAGACCAAATAGGTGCTGCACTCAAAATAGGACAGGCGGGGTGAGAAAAAGCCTCCTCTGCAGGCGTCGGGGCCCATAAGTGTGGATCATAAGGTGGTAATTAGTCTGTTGCTGATCATGTAAATAGGCCCAAAAGCCTCACAACAATGATGTAAAGATAAATGCACCCAGAGGATGCTGTATATATCTCATAGGTGAAGATAGAAGGGGCTAATAACTTGAACTTCAAAAAGTGTGGTCACCTAGTAATGATATCCATAAAACATCCACCAAGGGGATTGCCTCCTAAACTCAAGCAAGTCAAGAAAAAGACCCCTAAAATGGTGCCATAATGATCAGCAATACAAATGAAGGACTCCACCTTGCTGCATAGTGTGATGAAACACCCGCCGTCTCGCCAAGGCAGCACCTGTTTGGTCTTTGCAGTGCCCTGACGAAGCAATGATTGCGAAATGCGTCGGCTTATCCAGGGACCAATAGTCTGCATGTACACTGGGATCCGTTCTTGTGGTATTTCTGGTATCTTCCATGAGTTATCATATACACACGGATCTGCATTCTTTTATCCTATGTATTGTATGTCTTGATGTCATATTTTTATTTTTTATTTTTTGTAATAAAAATATATTTTTTTATATATCATTGTTGTTTGTATTCCTGCAACCACTATATGCCGGTATAGTCCCGCTTTCTTGGAACCTCTCTTGGCCCCTATATTTTTGCTCTGGTTTAGTCTTTTTGGGGATGATGGCATACATATCACGGAATCCATTTTTTGCTTTTAGTACATGCTGCACAGTTTGTTTTTATCGAAAAACATCACTTGTCCCCATAGGCAGGTTTTTTTTTTTGGTGAAAATGAACAAACATTTTTAAGGAATCAGCCATTTTTATTGTAAATATATTTATACATTTTTAAACATATAGTTATATATACATATGTATGTATATTGTATACAAATATGTGTGTGTGTGTGTGTATAAATAGTATAATATATATATGCGTTTGTGTGTGTATATAAATGGTACAAAATATATATATATATATATATATATATATATATGCATTTGCGTATGTATATAAATAGTATAAAATATATTTATGTGTTTGTGTGCGTATATAAATAGTATAAAAAAAAAATATATATATATATATATATATATATATATATATATGCGTTTGTGCATGTATATAAATAGTATAAAAAATAGTATAAAAAAATTATATGCTTTTGTGTGTATATTTATTAGTATAAAATATATATATATGTGTTTGTGTGCATATATAAATAGTATAATATATATATATATATGCATATGTGTGTGTATATAAATGGTACAAAATATTTATATATATATATATATATGCGTTTGTGCATGTATATAAATAGTATAAAAAATAGTATAAAAAAATAGTATAAAAAATATATATGCGTTTGTGTGTATATTTATTAGTATAAAATATATATATGTGTTTGTGTGCATATATAAATAGTATAATATATATATATACTGTATATGCGTATGTGTGTGTATATAAATGGTACAAAATATATATATATATATATATATGCATTTGCGTGTGTATATAAATAGTATAAAAAAAAAATATATATATATACATATATATATATATATATATATATATATATATATATATATATATATGCGTTTGTGCATGTATATAAATAGTATAAAAAATTGTATAAAAAAAATAGTATAAAAAATATATATGTGTTTGTGTGTATATTTATAAATATAAAATATATATATATATGTGTTTGTGTGCATATATAAATAGTATAATATATATATATATATATATATATATATATATATATATATATATGCGTATGTGTGTGTATATAAATAGTATAAAATGTATATATATTTGTGTTTGTGTGTGTATATAACTAATATAAAATATATATATGCATTTGTGTGTGTATAAAAAAAGTATGAAAAAAAAAATATATATATATATGTGTGTGTGTTTTTGTGTATATATAAATAGTATAATATATATATATATATATATATATATATATATATATATATATATATATATATATATATATGCGATTGTGTGTATATAAATAGTATAAATATAAATAGGTAGTAAATCTTTTTATCTATAATCACATTCTATGTTTTAACCCCATGTGAAGAAAAGGTAATGTGAGGTAACATATTCATTTTATTATTCCATCATTTATTATGATGTTATCATTATTGTGACATTGCAGCATTCCAGTCAGACAGCCTTAAGCGCGCTCCCGCCCGGCGGGAAGCTTTCTAGCCTCAGCTGTGCGCGCTCTCTCCCCCTATCCTCTCAGCTCAGGCACGCGCGCTCCGCTTCCCCGCCCCTCAGCAGCAGGCTCTCTGGCACGGCGTCGCCAGGGCGTCGGAGACGCGCACGCACGGTTAGCTCTCGCTCTGTCTCTCGCTCTCACACACACACTCTCCCCTCACACACAGACACGGAGAGGCGCTCGCCGGGGCATGGCTGGCACGCAGCCGCGCTGGCTTTGTTATTGGCACCGTCTGCCGGCCCAGCGGCTGGAAGCTTGATGGGAGGCGCTGGAGCGGCGACGGCGGAGGAGGAAGCGGCGGGCCCGGTGCGGAATCCCGGGGAGGAGAGCCGGGGTGTTTCCTAGGTGAGAGAGAGAGCGAGGCGCCGGTGCAGTGGGGGAGTCAATCCGGGGAGGAAAGTTTCCAGGCTGAGGTAGGCCTGAGATGAAGTCAGCGCTGATTGGAGGGGAGATGGTCCCAGGCCTTGTGTATGGAGGGCTGCTAATGTGAATTCCATCCCCAGTGTGGGGCCCAGACTGCTGTGCCTGACCTCTTCCCTTACTCTGTGTGTTTATATATCTGATATGTGATGTATTCTGTCATCACAGACCCCCCCCCCCCCCCCATACTCAGGACTGATCAGATCTCCTGTGTACCCCCACCAGGGTCCAGTCCTCATCTATGGGGGCTGCCTGTCTCAGTGCCTGACCTCTTCCCTTACTCTGTGTGTTATATATCTGATATGTGATGTATTCTGTCATTACAGACCCCCCCCCCCCTGTACTAATGGACTGATCAGATCTCCTGTGTACCCCCACCACGGTCCAGTCCTTATCTATGGGGGGGCTGCCTTTCTCAGTGCCTGACCTCTTCCCTTACTCTGCGTGCTACTGTGATATTATTTATCATTCTAGAGCCTGCTGTGCTCTGTCTTTATTTTTCTTTCTATACATCCTCGTCAATCTGCAAAGGGTTAAATCCTTACCCCCTCCCCCAGTGTGGGGTATCTATGAGGACCCTTTCTTTCTCAGGGCCCCAGACTGCTGAACCTGAGCCCCCCCCCTCACTCTGTGTGCTATTTATACTCCTGTTACTTTATATTGTATATGATTCCAGGTCCCCCTGCACCTGGTGTTTATTATTTTTCCTCTTCTGTGTACCCCCACCATAGTTTTAATCTTAACCCAGTGTAGTGTATTAATGGGGGGGGGGGGGGTGCCTTTCTCAGGGGACACAGTGCATTGGCTGACCTCTTCCTTACTCTGTGTGTACTGCTGTCATATTGTATCTGATTTATAATATAATTCCAGAGCTCCCTGCACTTGATTATTACTTTTTTTCCTCCTTATTTGTTACCTCCATCAGGGTTAAATTCCCTTCCCATTTGGGGTATTTATGGGGGGGGGGGGGGGCGCTGGTCTTTCTCTGGGGGACCTGACCTCTCTTCCTCTGTGTGTACTTCTGTCTGTGTTGTGTATGATTTTATAGTTGTACTGTTTACTATTTTTACTCTGCTGTGTACCCCACACCCTGGTTAAATTCTAACCTCTAGTGTGGGATCTTTATGGGGGCCCCTGCCTTCCTCAGGGCACCCAGGTTGCATCCCCAGCAGGGGTAAATTATTTTCCCAGTAGTGGGGTATTTGGGGGGGGCGTTTCTCGGGGCACCCACATTGCAGTGCCTGACACCTCTCTTACTCTGTGTGTTATTTCATTGTACTTTTATATCTGATTTATAATATGACTTCAGTACTTCCTGCACCCCGTGTTTATTACTTTTTATCAATCTCCATTAATGCATCCCTTACAGGAGTAAATTCCTTTCCCAGTGGTGGGGTATTTATGACAGGGGGGGGTCTTTATCACAGCACCCAGGTTTCAGTGCCTGACCTCTCCCTTACTCTGTGTGTACTGCTGTTTTTTTTTTTGTATTGTATATGATTTATATTACTAGAGAGCCTGCTGAATCTGAGGTTTATTATTTTTCCTCTTCTCCTATATACCCCCCCAGGGCTAATTCCTTACCCCAGTGTGTGTGGTATTTATAGCGGTCCCTGACGATTAGGAATATTGTATTAAAATTGTCCTCCTACGATTAGGGGTCCCTACCATAGACAGGTTATATATTACTTTTACTTCACCCCCTACTTTATAGGTGTCTATTGCATGCCGTTGTTTTACCTTTACTTCAACACCTGTTCTTTTCCTGTCCTCTGTACCACCATAATTCCCTTGGTTCTTTGAATTGTCAGAGACGGACTTGTTGATTTATTATTGCGGTTTACTAGCCCTGAATTCTATTGCTGTAGCAGACTTTTGCTTTTGTTGGTCCTAAATAGTTATTTGGTTCTGTATTTGCAGTGCTGGGCCTCTTGTTTCATAAATATCCCGTTATCATTTATGTGCATTACTATTTTATCTGATTTTGTATCATTGATTACCAATGTCAATTTAACCGTTTCTTTGTACTACTGGAAACTGTCACCGATCCTTTCTAGTCTTTGTACATGTTTTTCTTTTCTCAATAAGAATATTATGGAATAAAATTGTACTTGGGCTCACTTAAGCTGGCATACACTAGCCGAAAAAAATCGCTCGAGCTCCTTTTCAAAAAACGAAAAATCGGCCGTGAAAGCAGACGATCGCGCAATCATGTAATGACCGAATTTCGAACGATAAATCGCTCAATGGATGTTTTTCGCTCAGTTTGTCACATATGCCGAGTGCAAACAGTTCAGCCGAGAAACACATTAACCTTTCAATTTATCGTTCGTTCGCCAGAATTTTCCAAACTGTTCCTTCGATTTTTTGGCTCTGAAAAGTTAAAAACGATTTTCTATTTGTGCCCATTACCTGGACAAAAAACAAACGATCGGACCAAATGACAGATTTTCAAACGATTTTTTCGGCTGGTGTATGTCCAGCATTATTACTTTTTTTTTTTTTTTTTTTTTAGAAAAGTGATATTACTTTGGGAGTTACCAAATTTCTCAGCAAGTGTGTTCTGTCATAACTTTATAAAATATATTTTTGCACTACCGTGCATCCTATTCCCCAGCCCCCATCATCTCGCCCAAATCATTTTTCTAAATAACTGTCCTATTATTATACAGGACTTCTATAGAGCCAACAGTTTGTGCAGCACTTTACCATAACGTGTTATATTCAATTATGTGGTGCAGTGGCTTAGTGGTTACCACTTCTTTCTTGTAGCACTGCGGTCACAGGTTCAAAGCCAGGACACTATCTGCATGGAGTTTGCGTGTTCTCCCTGTGCCTGCATGGGTACTTGGTATGCATGCATGGGTACTGCATGGGTACTCCTCTGGGTACTCCAGTTTCCTCCCACACTCAAAAGACATGCTGGTGGGTTAATTGGCTCCTCTCTTAATTGGCCCTAGTATGTGCATGTATGTGAGACCTCAGATTATAGGAACAATGTGAATGTCATGTGTAAATTGTCAGCGCTATACAAGTACCTGTAATATGTTGTTAGATCTAAACCTAGCTACTTAAATCTTGTTGTTTCCAATGTTGTTTTTCAAGCCTTTTAAATCTGCAGCTTTGATTAAAAGAATTTCCATGATCCTGCCATGAAACATCTGTGCTCGGGCACTTCCTGTTATAGGGTAACACCTGTGCTCCTGCTTTGCCAGCCTGTTACCTGTGTCTCTATGGAAGAGCACAGGCACATTGGGCAGCCACGGTCTACCGTTGTCACTGTTGGGAAGCCTGGCCAGAGCAGTGATGTGTGGCTGAGATTAACCACTTGCTGACCGCCCGCAGTGTATTTACTGTGGCAGTGTGGCTCTGTTGCGCAAAATGACGTACCTGTACGTCAGTTCGTTCAATAGCCACTAGATAGTACGATCGTGCCATGATTGGTTAGCGGGAATGTCAATCAACGGGTTTCGATGCCTGCCCACCCGCCACCTGCGATCACCCCGGGAGAGGCAGACGGTGATCTGCCTATGTAAACAAGGCAGATCGCCATTCTGACAGGGAGGAAAATGGGGATCTTGTGTTCTTGCTAAGCAGGAACACGGATATCTGTCTTCCTCCAGTCAGAGCAACCCCCCCACAGCAAGAAACCCCTAGGGAGTGGGACAGATATATATTTTTTTTATATAGCACTGATCACTGTAATAATGTCACTGGTCACCAAAAAAGTGTCAGATGTCTGATTTGTCTGCCGCAATGTCGCTGTCCCCCTTAAAATGGTTGATCGCCGCCACTACTAGTAAAAAAATAAATTAAAATGCTTTATAAATATTGCATCACTTGTAGATGCTATGACTTTTGTGCAAATCAGTTAATGTACGCTTATTGGGATTTTTTTTTTACCAAATATATGAAGCAGAATACACATTGGCCTAAATTGCTGAAAAAATTTGATTTTTTACTTGTTTTTTATTGACTGTGTTTATAGCAGAAATTAAAAAAAATATATATATATATATATTTTTTTTTTTTTTTTGTCGCTCTTTTTATGTTTAAAAAAAAAAACGCTGAGGTGATCAAATACCGATCTGAAGCGCCGTACACGCATGCCGAATGCTGGGCGACATTGGTCGGTTCAATAAAAACATTCAGGCCCGTGTGTATGCTAGCCGGTCTGACAGAAGCCGGCCGTGCATGCTGTAAAACTAGCTGCCGACTGTCTCACAATCGGGGCGCTCAGCCAATGGCTGAGAGTGCTAACCGGAGTGTTCTGGCGGGGGTGGGGGGGGGGGGGGGGAAGATCACTGTACTAATCATTAGTCAGATCATTAGTACAGCGACTCCAGCCAAAACTGACAGTTTTTTTTTTTTTTTTTTCGTTCTACCTGCTGGGTTAAACTGAAAAAAACTGTGTTCTAGGCTTTAGACGTCGGAGATTTCTTCCAGCTCTGTGACTGACTTCTACATTGTTACTCCTATTGAATGCCTATTCGTATCCATCTTTAAAGTGTAAGTCTACCCTAACACTAAAATCCCTGCATCTACAGATATCAATGATCTAACACTAGCCCTGTAAAGAAGAAATCGGTATACTTACCTTTTTTGAGGCCGATTGTACCCGATCCCACGGTGAGCTGTCAGCCACGGCTTCCCTGTGGA
Source organism: Pelophylax lessonae (assembly GCF_965119305.1). Taxonomy (NCBI): domain Eukaryota; kingdom Metazoa; phylum Chordata; class Amphibia; order Anura; family Ranidae; genus Pelophylax; species Pelophylax lessonae. The sequence continues at coordinate 49,708,838 of NC_138773.1, forward strand.
GGTGGGTGCAGAGGACACAGACAACGGAAGCCCCATAGTAAGTTTATGGGTGACGTCACTCCCCATTCATTTCACAGCTGTTGTTGGCCGTGTCCTCTGCAGAGCTTCCGCTGCTGGAGATCGGATTGGCTTCAAAAAAGGTATCCATACTGATTTATAGGTTCGTTTTGGATCATGGATGTCTATAGATGCAGAGATTTTAGTTTAATGGTGGACTTGCACTTTAAATACTTTTTACTTTCAAGCGCTTTTCTCAGCTGGGCAGATTGGCTCTGTTCAGTACTATTGTATATCTATTTTTATTATTTTCAATATACAATTTACCATCATCCAATCATTGATGTGTGCAGGTTGTCCATTACACCTTCACTGTGGGGTTTTTAAAGGGAACTTTCTCCTCGGATTACTTTCTATTAACTATCCATAACCTGGTCATTGTAAAGATTCTTCTCCTGTGTTCTAATATTATCACTTTACTTTTTATCTGTGATTTACTTTTCACTTGCATGAACCCCTGTCGGGTAGGCAGGTTGCCCATATTGTAATTGATCAGGAACTGCCTTTGTCGTACAATGTGTACATAATCTATTTATGATTTCTGTATTGCATGTCCAAGGCCCCAGTCTAGTCATATGCCGCCTGCCAAAGCTGGCCATACATTATACAGATTCCTTTAGATTTACCTTCGTGCAAGGGCCCTTATTAAATGGTTTTGTTAAATTTAAAGGAAAATGGTATGGCCAGCCTAGGGTTATGCTTTTGGTCACAGTGTTTTTGGAGTTCCATCTGGTCTTCTCATGGAACACAAATTAATTTTATCCTAAATATCCTTTTGTACCCCCTTATCCTGATTACTCTTGTAATTGTACTTTTGATAATTCCTTCCCCCAGTGTTCAAATGCATAATGGGGATGCCCTGACCTCTTCATTTAGCGCATATTTTAGTGTTGTGAGAAGTGCTCCTTGATCATCGAATCAAACATCCATCTCGGCTTGCCTTTGTCCAACTGTCTCATGTAATTGTTTAATTCTTTCCCCGGTGTGGGATATTTAGGGGGGAGCCCTGTCCTTGTCATGGTATCCCAATTTACTTTTAATCATCTATTCTTTTGAGAATTGTTAATTTCAATTTTTATCCCTTTATATGCTGTTCTTCAAAGCACTCTTATCAAGTGTTCAGATTCCCCAAAGTGATTCCTTTCTAATTGTATATTTGTTGAAAAATGTATAATTTCTCCACTGTTAAAAAGAAAACCCACAAGGGTCCATTTCTACCATCTCTTTCAGATGCTAGGTTGCTCTGAATATTTCCTTTCACAGCCCCTGGTGTGGTTATTTTTCCCATATATATATATATATATATATATATATATATATATATATATATATATATATATTTTTTTTTTTTTTAAGAAGCTCACCTTTTATTTTTTCCATAAAAGCAACTCTTAATTTTTCCATGTATTTTTGTTTGTTGCATTAACATTCACACTTGCATTGCTGGAAGGTGCACATTAGTTAAATGGAGTAGAAGCAGGAACGTCTAATGAACCTGCCTCGCCGTGTTACCAAGCATCTTTGGATCCCCACAGTCTGCGTTTCTGTGACTAGTGATATTTATTTTATTCTGGTGTTTAATGTGGTCAAACCAATTAAACTTGTATATACAGATCTAATTTGTTTACAATCCTGTGGTCTTTTTCTATTTCTTATGTAGGAATGGGATTTTAGTGTTTTGTTGGATGCATGGGTTTATTTGTTAGGTTTTACATTCTTTTTGCTCCTCGGGACTCGTTTGGTTGCTTTTTATAATTTTTTTTATTTAATGTATAGTAAGCAAATACAATATTGCAAGTACATGTTCTTTCCTATATAAGGATCAGTGTTTGAAGGGTATTAGAGCATTGGTTGAAATTGCTAAGCACTGTATGGGTTCTATCTCAGCACTTATTCCCTTTTTCATTCAAAGAACGTCAATGCAGAAATGGGGCTCTGTGCCGCGAGTGATTTTAGGCACCTTTTTCATTTCTGATCAACCTGTCAAAGATGGGCAGATGTTTTGTTGAGAATAATTATCTATAATTTATCTGGCAGGTGTTGATCACTGTACTACCAAACCACCTCTTGGTGTATCTTCTCTGTGGACAGGTGGATGTGGCATATGTACATTGAAGGTTTTGTTTCATTTTCTCTAGAAGAAAGGGAGAACTTGGTGCTAGAGCTGCACGATTCTGGATAAAATGAGAATCCCAATATTTTTTTTTTTTTTTGCTTAGAATAAAGGTCACTATTCTCGGCGTAACATCTTTTACATTATACAAATAAATTGGGCTAACTTTACTGTTTCGTGTTTTTTTTTTTTTTTTTAATTCATTAAAGTGTATTTTTTCCCAAAAACATTGTTTGAAAGACTTCTGCGCAAATACAGTGTGACATAAAAGATTGCAACGAGCGCCATTTTTTCTCTTTCGTTCATTGACGGACACAGCTCCTGATATTCTTAACCATTGGGTTTTACTGCCCCTATAGGAGGACGACACTAAGGCAGAAATCTGGCTACACCCATGGGCAGTCCCAAGGGGGTATACTTCCTCTCTCTGCCTTGTCAGGAGTAAGGACCTATTTTCTTACTGGGATCTTTGGTCCTGGCAATTTTTTTTTCTTTTTAGATAGAATTTTTTTTCTCGTGGATTTTTCATGTGAGATCTAAAATCAATTGCCTGACTGGGTGACAGGCTGGTTAATCTAGATCCAGTGATCACTCCGGTTTGGCCAGCGAGTGCGCACAGACCTCAGCTCTGCGCTAGGTCAGCTGCAACATAGCCCCACTGGACGGGGGCTGGCCTGCGAGTCAACGCCTCGTAAGGTCGTATATGACCTGGTTTCGGCCCGAGTCGCAGCATTCCTCCTGGCCGACAGCCCCCCATTTCGATGCTCCCCTAATGGCTCGGCGCCTTATTTTGGCAGTGGTCCTTTGGCGTGTCTCTTGGTTCAAGTGCTGATCTGCAGACCAGACTTCTAAAACAGGCCTTGACTGATCTTCCTTTTCAAGGAGATCTCCTGTTTGGAGCTACCCTGCATGACATTAAAGGTCTTATGGGGGGGAAGAGTACTTTTCTTCGATGGTTACTAAGGGCAAGGAACCTCATTGTAGACGTAGGCCTTCCTTCTTGGCTCATATGTTTTTTTTTTGTCCCTCAGGGTTGACCGTGGACAAGGCTCCTTCAGCATGAAGGTGCGCCCTCACCCGTATCAGGGGTGGGGGGACATCTTAGCTAGTTTCCGGACCCGTGGACTTCCCTGGTGCAAGGTAGGTGGGTCCACAAAGTAATTTGATCCGGCTGCAAGATTGAGTTTCACTCTGGTCCCCCGGCAAGGTTTTTTCCTTCCAACTTGCACTTGTCCTTGGACTGCTTACAGGGCCAGTTTGGGGTGGTACAAGAACTGGTACTTCAAGGGGTGATTGTCCCAGTTTCCGACTTCGGAACGTTTCAGGGTTTTTACTCAAACCTGTTCACAGTTCTCAGGAAGGAAGGCAAAGTGCGTCCAATCCTGGACCTCAAGGCGCTAAACTGCTTTGTGTGGTTCGGAAGTTCAGAATGGAGTCCATTCGAACGCTGGTGGCATCCCTGCATCAGGAGAATTTCCTTACCTCTATCAAAATCAAGGATGCCTACCTTCACATTCCAGTAAGTGCCAGTCACCAGCGTTTTTCTCTGCTTTGAGAGAGAAGCATTATCAGTTTGGTCTCGCCTCTGCTCCTCGGGTCTTCAGAAAAGTGTTAGCCCCGGTGCTAGCCTTGTTACACCAACGGGGGATCGCAGTACTGGTCTACTTGGGCCATCTCCTTCTGCAAGCGGGGTCTCCTTTGCTCTGGTGGAAAATCTGGAGTTCACTATGCAAACTTTGCTGGAGTTCGGCTGGATAGTGAATTTTCAGATGTCTGCTCTGGTTCCGTCCACGAAGCTGGACTATCTGGGCCTGACTCTGGACTCGGCCTTAGCCAGAGGGCTCCTTCCTCTGGACTCGGCCTTAGCCAGAGGGCTCCTTCCTCTGGACATTGGAGCTGGAGCAGAGATGATTCAACATGATCACCTGTACCTTACCTGATTAGTAAGTCATAATCATCCTGATCACTGAAGGATCGATAAGGTGGGGTAAGATTGCTCGCTCCACTAATCCTGTGTATGTCCACGCCATTGAGACGGTCTTAATAAGGTGAATTCACTGCTATATCTTAAGGAAGAACTATATGAGGAATACACTATTCATGTTTCGAGCATTGATGACAAGAGGGATATGGACAATTACTATTACCTACAGAAGGAGAGGTGTTTTTTCCGATCCCTGCATTAACAGTGAACCTTCTTAGGAAGTCTGTGGATAGGCGAAGGCAGCCTCTCCTATACCATTTGTTATACATTATAGTGCCTAATGCTGGTCCAGGGTCCATCCAGGAGGATCCCCGGGGCCGATTTGTGCTGCAACTCTAGTGTTTCTTTAAGGGAGTTATCCCCCTTGTTAAACACAAGCTGTGATCCATACAGTTGTTTGTAGCACACATAGTTATTACAGTCCGGACATATTGAACAGTTGACAACATTGGTTTTTATGGTGGGTAAGGGAAGTTGTTGGTGCACAGTGTGACATTTATGAGTTAAAAACTCTTTTGTAAAGCATTTTTGATACATTAAATACATGTTTTATATCCAAACCATTAAGGGTCCTTTCGCAGTATCCGCTGTCCGGCGCTGTCTGTTCTCTGCTCAGCGGGGGATCGATCCGCTGATGGCAGCTCCCTCTCCGCTCTGTGTAGCTGTCAGATCCCCGCTGTCCCCTATGGGGGATCCCATCCGATCCGATCCGCTGGACGTATGGAAAATGGGGTTTCCATCCGTCCGGATTTCATGGACAGGATTGGAATCGGATAGCAGCTGGTGTCAGCGGAGATGTCTCCGCTGACATCCGCTGCCCCATAGGGATGCATGGACGATCCGATCAGGTCCGCTAAAAAACTGACAGGCAGATCTGATTGGATCATTCATGTGAAAGGGGCCTTGGTCTACTGTCTGCCAAAATAACAGCTTGGTCATCCATTGAGGGAGCTTTACTCTCACTTGGATTCAACCAATTTCCTTTTTTTCCTGTATATGTAAACCCTCACCTTTTTAATTTAAAATAGAAGTGAAGAGCCAAACCAACGTGTATAGATGTAAAAAAAAAAAAAACTTTTTTTCCCCTCCTGTTTTATAAGTGATCACATCCTCTCAGTTACATAGGAGCTGGAGGAGAGGAAACGGCAGTACACTGACCTTCCCAGTGAATGGCTGGGTAGGGTGAGGGGAGGGGGTGTTAGGACAAGTCTGATCCTTGGAGGAGAGTACACTGAGTTCCCAGCACAGCTAGAGAACTGAGCATGATGTGCTCTCCTGCTTAGTATGGTCAGTTTTTAAAAGGAAATGGATGGACTGGCAGGAAGACCACGCTTTTCACACAAAGGTAGCAAATATGAAGAAAACAGGAGGCTTTCTCATACAAGCACATGGTACAGCAGGCACAAATCAGGAATATGAAATGTTGGATTTACAAATCCCTAACTATTCCCAAGTCGATCCAAAATTAAATGAAAAGTTTAGGATTCTTATATACATTCTAACCGATGGAAATTCAGATTAATTTGCTATTTTAGCAACTTGTTTCTCATTTCGACTCATTCACGGAGAATGGAGGTGTCTTCCTTTTTTTTTTTTTTGTAGAGACAATGCATTCAATATTAGTCAGCAGCATTTGTTAACTTACTGAGCAAAGTGTTATTGATAGTATAAACTTTTTGTGCATACATGTGATTTTTACCAGTCATTTCTTAACCCCTCCACTAACTAAGTTTTTATGAGCTGTGATCTGACTGATCTTGTAGTCTGATTAATTATTTTTGGTGTTCTGTGGCTTTCCATATTTAGTTGTAAGAAGTGTTTATTACTGCTCTCCTCTTTCATTCCTATGCTGTGGCTCTTAAGTATTGCTTGTTTTATTAGTTTGAGAGAACAGCAAGTTGGTTGTGTTTGATGGTCCCAGTGACCAGCCACAATTTATATTTAGATGAAAGACTTCGAGTTCCAGTTTCCTAGAGGGAAGGAGAACAGTGTTTATTTCTGTGTTTAAACGCACAGTTGAAGGTGTGAATACAGATAGCATCTGGAGATCGTGTTTGTGCCTCTCCTCTCCTCTCTTCCCTTCCTCCTAATCTTTCTTTTCTTCTCTCCCCCTCTTTTTATCTTCTCTCCTTTCTTTCTCCTAGCCCCAGTTTTCCACTTTAACATTTCTCTCCCCTTTTCTCTCATCTCGTCCTCCTTTTTTTTCTTTTTCTCTCCCCCCCCCCCCCCCCCACACACACTTTTCTCTTTTTCTCATCTCTCCCACTTTCTCATCTCCCCTCTTCTGACACTTGCCCCCATTCGATCCTGCTCGTAAAATCCAGATGGATGCTGGTCCTATTTTCCATTCGTCTGGCAGATCAGATTGGATTGGCGGCCGTTTCTACCTGAATTCCCCATAGAGGAGAGTGGGACTGTGTCCGTATCCACTTTGCACAGCGGAGCAGACAGGACCTGTTATCCGCCTGCTCAGCGGGGACCAGCGGATCAATCACCCCCCCCGCTGAGTAAGTGGAATCCACAAGACAGGCACCCCATGTGAAAGGGGCATTCGCTACATTTTGGTGTCTATTTAAGCAGCCTTCTTCCTGCACAATTTTCCGAATTTAATTGGAAAGCTGTTAATCCTAGATGAGTTGTATTAAATACAAATAGACTCCTTTATTATATATTTTGTGATCTTATTGCATGTGCCTTTTATATGTTTATATTAATTAAAAATTCTTTGTTGCTAAATTGTTTTTCTTTTTAATCTACAGGACGCAAATGTTTTACAGGGACCTCTGTCTCGAAATGTACAAGTTTTGAAAACATACATTAATCACAACTTTGTAGTCAAACGCCGTCAAGATGAGTGTCCAAGGGAAAGGTTTCCCTTTGGACCTAGGGGGAAGCTTTACTGAAGATGCACCGAGGCCCCCAGTACCTGGGGAGGAAGGAGAACTGGTCATAGCAGATCCAAGGCCGTTCATCCACAGTTACTGCTCTGCAAAAACTGATGGGATCAAAAATGAGACTTCAACAGCAACGCCGAGACGTTCCGACCTTGACTTGGGCTACGAACCCGAAGGCAGCGCTTCACCCACTCCACCATATTTAAAATGGGCTGAATCTTTGCATTCTTTGTTGGATGACCAGGATGGGATTAACTTGTTCAGAACTTTTTTGCAACAAGAGAATTGTGGGGATTTGCTCGATTTCTGGTTTGCGTGCAGTGGCTTTCGGAAGCTGGAGCCTAGTGACTCCAAGGTGGAAAAAAGGCTCAAACTGGCCAAAGCAATTTATAAAAAATACATTCTAGACAATAACGGGATTGTCTCCCGGCAGATCAAACCAGCAACAAAAAGTTTTATTAAAGATTGTGTGCTGAGGCAGCAGATTGAAACGGACATGTTTGACCAGGCCCAAACGGAAATCCAGTCCATGATGGAGGACAATACTTACCCTGTATTCCTTAAATCGGATATCTATTTAGAATATACTACAATAGGTGGGGAAAGTCCTAAGCTCTACAGTGACCATAGCTCGGGTTCTGGAACAGGGAAAGGTCCAGCTGGATATTTGCCAACTCTTAACGAAGATGAGGAATGGAAGTGTGACCAAGCGGTGGATAATGACTGTGAAAGAGAATCTGTTTCTTCTAACGTAATTAATCAGAAACTCATTTTAGAAGCTGCATCTCATTGTCCAGCACCATCTAGACGCCTGAGTGATGGAAGAGAGTTTAGGTATGTGTGCATTTGGACTTTTACGGGTTTTTTTTTTGAGTTGTTGCTATTTTGTATTCTTGAGCACTCAATTATTTAGAGACCATTCAAGGCAAAACAGCAGTATCTTTCTGAAGGCGCCACAAACAATCAATACTCAAGGTACCTTGCCAGTACATCCCCAATGCTCCTGCCTTTCTCACTGCCAGCACTTATGGTACTACCTACCTCGTACTTATGTGTATCATACGACTTGTGATGTTTTCCTCTGTGACAGTGCTCGGGTCTAACAGCTATTCTTTGGGCCCGAGCACTGTCACATGACTAAGGGAAGGACACTGCCAATTCCTGTAGTGTCCAAGGCACAGAAATTTATAAATTCCAAATATTTTTTGCGAACAGTTATGTACTGTATACTGAGTCTTTTTTTTCATAACTATGCAACCCAGACATTGGTGGCCCAGTCTAATTTTCAAGTCAATGCTATGATTGTTTGCTTAGTTATTTTTCATGACAACGTTGTGTTTCAAATGAACCTATAATTCAACAATGTGGAACCCTGAAATTTTTATCCATTCGCAGCATTGTGCTATGTCCCAGTCTGACCAGGTGGTGGTTCTCAGACCCTTGCTTATAAGCCTTCAATTCAGGATCGGTTCTGTGTGGGGAAGATGCAGTGATTATAGAGGCAGCCAATCATTTGAAATACAAGGAAGTTACTGTGAAATAATATTTTTATTATTTTAGGGTTGCAAATAAAGCAGAAGTTCACCTTTTATAACATCTTAACCTGTTATACCCATAATCGGGGTGTAACATGTTATGAAAATGCAAGGCCCCTGCTCCCCCGCTTTGAGACCTAGCGGAGAATATTCTCACACCCCCCCCCCCCCCCCCCGTGTTCTGTGAATGGAAAACTACGCCTTGTTGGCTTGTAGTTCTCAATGAACCACCGCAGCGTTGTGAGCACTGTGGTAGCTCATTGATTAATTCTTCCTGTCAGCATGTATTGGCTTGCTCGTACGAGGTACGAGGTACGAGCAAGCCAATACTGACAGGTTTGCAGGAGACCTGCATGGCATCAACAATCTGATCGCTGGTGCAATGCTTTCCAGGCTTCTGCAACAAAAAAAATAAATGCACTTTTTTTTTTAACCTGCAACAAAATGTGCATTTATCCTTTAAAGTACAATCCAAGCCTAAACATAAGTAGTTCTAAAAATGTTCCCTCCTCCTCCTAATACCTATGCCGGCTAACCTGTAGTCCTAAAAATGCTCCCTCCCTCTCCAAACACCTATGCTGGTTATCCTGTGTATATAAAAAAAAAAAAAGTTATTTACCTACCTATTTTCAGCCCTCTGTTGTCTGGTCTTGTGTTTTCTTGTGTCAGCCAGTGGCAGTTGCAGGGGAGTGGAGAGAGCACTTGACAATCGCTGGAATTCTAGTAGCAGTGATTTAAATCCGTGGGCTCCCATGTCTTAGCCGTTGGTGCTCCCCTGCAGCTGCTTCTGTCTGACACACGGGTGCCGTATCACGTAACCAGACCAGAGAAGGCTGAAGATAGGTAAGTATATACCTCTTTTTTATTTTTTACACAGGTTAGCTAGCAAAGGTGGTAGTAGGGAGAAGGAACATTTTTAGGACTACTAAAAGCGGAACTTTACCCATAACTTAAAAAAAATTAATGTTCTTTAGCAAGGAACATACATTCCGCATTATTAACCACTTGCCGACCAGCCGCCGTACATTTACTGCGGCGGGTCGGCTCGTTCCAGAGAAGCAACGTACCTGTACTTCGCGGCGGGTCTTCAGTTTTAACTTCGCAGACCGCTGTGCTGTCAATAAACACAGGGCTCCTGTGTTCCTCCTATTTAGGAACACAGGTCCTTGTGTTCATTCCATAAGCCCATCCCCCACACAGAAAGCCCCCCCTAGGGACACATTTAACCTTTGATCATCTCCCCTGGTGTTAACCCCATCCCTGCCAGTGTCAGTACAGTAACAGTGCATATTTTTAGCACTGTAGTAATGTCGCCGGTCCCCCCAAAAGTGTTAAAAATATCAGGGGTCTGATCTGTTCGCCGCAATGCTGCAGTCCCGCTAAAGATCGCCGCCATTACTAGTAAAAAAATTAATAAAAATGACCTAAATCTTTCCCCTAGTTTGTAGATGCGATAACTTTTGCGCAAACCATTTATTATACACTTAGGGGATTTTTTTTTACCAAAAATATGTGGCAGAATACAAATTGGCCTAAAATGATGAAAAAATTGGATTTTAATTTTTTTTTTTTATTGGATAGGTTATACAGCAGAAAGTAAAAAATATTGTTTCTTTTTTTCCAGAATTGTCATTGTCATATTTTGTTTATAGTGCAAAAAAAAAAAAAAAAATCGCACAGGTGATCAAATACCACCAAAAGAAAGCTCTTATTTGTTGGAAAAAAAGACATCAATTTTATTTGGGTACAGCGTCGTACGACCACACAGTTGTCAGTTAACCACTTTCAGACCGGTGGATTTTGTCCCTTAAAGACCAGGCCCTATTTTGCGATTCGGCACTGTTAATTTAACGGACAATTGTGCGGTCGTGCGGCGCTGCACCTAAATACAATTGACATCTTTTTTTCCCCCACAAATAGAGCTTTCTTTTGGTGGTATTTGATCACCTGTGTGATTTTTTTTTTTTTTTATTATTTTTTTGCAATATGAACAAAAAAAATTTAGCAAAAAAAATATATATATTTTTCACAATCTGCTATATAACATTCCCAAACAAAAACAAATTTAAAATCAAAATTTTTTAATATTTTAGGCCAATTTGTTTTCTGCTACATATTTTTCGTAAAAAAAAAAAAAAAAAAAAAATCGCAATAAGCGTATTTTGATTGGTTTGCGCAAAAATTATTGCGTCTACAAACTACGGGAAAGATTTGTCATTTTTATTATTTTTTTTTTTACTAGTAATGATGGCCATCTGCGATTTTTTTTTTTTTTTTTTTTTTTTTTTGCGCGACTGCGACATTGCGACGGACAGATCGGATCCCTTACTGACATTTTTGACACTTTTGGGAGTACCAGTGACATTACTACAGTAATCAGTGCTAAAAATATGCACTGTTACTGTAATAATGACACTGGCAGGGAAGAGGTTAACAGTATAGGTGATCAAGGGGTTCAATGTAAGCCTAGGGGAGTGATTTTTACTGTGGGGGGGCTTGTGAAGGATCACATAGTCTCTGTGATTATCCAAGGGAGGACGGACGGATGGCTGTGTTTACATCAGCCGTCCGTCCTTCTCTGTCAGCGGGGGGAGATCGGGGGTGTCAGGTGGCAATCGGAGCCGCCTGACACCCGCACTGGCTTCCCCGCTGACGATCGGGGCTGGAGCACGGCGGCGTGCACTCGCCCCCCTAGCTCCTCCCAGGCAAATTAAGTTTATTAATGTGATTCTGCCTGGGAGAGCCACTTTGCCGACGTAAATCTACAGTGCATAGTCAGCAAGTGGTTAAAAAGGTTGTAAACCTCCGAATTTAAAAAAAAAAAAACCTGAAAGACAAACACATAATGAGCTAGTATGCATCGCATACTAGCTCATTATGAAATAACCCTGATTTCCATCTGTCAAGCGGATCAGATTCCCCATAGAGGACAGCGGGGATCTGACAGCCCAGTCTCTGCACACAGCAGAGACAGAGCTGTTATCTGCCTGCTCAGTGGAGATCGGCGGATTGATCCCCCGCTGAGCAGAACGGCTCCGTCGGCGGACCCTAATACTAACATCGAATTCTTGCTAACTGCATTCTACTAAACGTAAAATGTTTTTTGTACGATTCTGAAAAAGCTTCCTGTCTGTATAGGCATGTATCGTAATTTTTTCCTGTTTCCGACCATACGTGGTCTTTGTCTATCGGTTTTTAGCTGACGCATTCTGTATTGAATAGACAATTGTCGTTTTCTAGGCTAGCAAACGAGAAGTTTCCGTGTTTGTTCCTTTGGATATTGTTGGACGATCCGTCGTGATCGACTGTCGAAAAGCGGTTTACTAACAATCAGATTATCGTGCGATCAATCCAAAAGCGATTTTTATCATCCGATTATTTGATCGTGTGTACGCGGCATTAGCGTGGTGAAGCTATGGAGTTCTTTCCTGCATGACCTACTAATGGTAAAAACAACAATGGCAATAAAAGAATTGGTTGATTTTCTTGCAGCAGCTCTCCGAAGTTTTTAATACTAAATATTTTGATTCTGAAAATTGACCTGACTACTTTTAAGTGGGTAAGTCTCGGTTCACACTTGTGCGATGCGGGAAGGCTGCGAATTTGCAGCCTGTTCCCGCATCGCATCCGCACATCTGGCAGTTCACACTGCCATATGCGATAAGCAGGGGGTGTCAATGAAATGTTAACGACACCCCCAGTTTGAACGCATATCGCAGTGCGATCTGACAGTTCGCACAGGATCGGATCGCACAAGTGTGAACCACTGTGCGATCTGATCCTGAGGCGGCTGAAAAAGGTCATGTGCCAGTTTGGTGCGGATTCAGCCATACAAAGTATATGGCTGAATTTGCATCCGCACATCCGATTGCATGTAATGAAGGAGCAGTGCGCTCCGAATTACATGCGATCGCCGCAGCCGCAATAATGTGAACCGGCACTCAAGAATGACTTTTTGACAAGGATTTTTGCTGTGCCTCTCTGCTGGACCATTATGGCAGGAATTATGAAAGATTGATATGAGGAGTCTTTTTTTTTTTTTTTTTTAAAGATTACAATGGAACTGTAGTTCTGCTGCTCTTGTCGTCATGTGAAGGTGAACAGCATATTTGCACGAAATTACAGGACTAACCTGGCTGTTTGCCCATCTGATTGATTAGAGTTGCATTGCGACCCTCTTCTCTGGATCTCTTTTTAATATTAGGAGAGACATCCTAGCATTTTTTCAATCAAATTTAATTGTGTTCTAGTTATTAAACTACAAAAAGGTTGTCAACCTCAGACGTAAAATATGAGCAAAGCATATCCCTCTATAGTGTGTACATGTCTAAATCCAGGGCACTAAGTGACACTTTTGTTTGCTGCTTTGTTCCTCTGCTATCAACATGAATCTGACAAGTTTTCCTGACACCAGGAGAAAAATGGTGACAGGGTGGGAGCTCCAGCAGATTGACAACCTCAGCTCTGTTCCTGTAAACTGTGTGGAGGGGGTGTGTCCCGTTTCTCCAATCAGCAGTCAGAGGTCTCCTCACTGAGCTCTGCAGAGTTTAACTTTAGCTCTCCACCCCCTTTTTTCTGAACTTTTAGACCAGCTTTAATGATAAATACACATATATATGTGTTTTGTAAAATACAAATGCTAACTACATCTGTACTATTGTATTTAAAAACTTTTCAATAAATGTTTTTAATCAGAAAAATTTGACACTTTATACAGCTGTAGAGAAGAGAAGACTTCTGATAGACATGTACAACTTATGTAGGAAGATTTGTTTTATCTCTGTGTATTACCTGAGACCAGTCACTTTACTGGGTATATGTAAGGCCCCTTTCACACGATTGGACTGATCGGGTCCGCCTGTCCGTTTTTCAGGCGGACCTGGGCCATCCATTGTCTTCTATGGGGAGGTGGACATGTCCGCTGACACCCGCCTGGCATCCGATCTGCCAAAATCCGCTGAAAACAGACGTATGGCGATACGTTCGCCATTCACCCAGTCAGATCGGATGGACACGTACATGTAGTCCTTTTCTAGCCAACCGCCTCATAGAGGAGAGCGGGCTTTGTCCTTGTCCACTCTGCATAGTGGAGCGGACAGGACCTGTCATCCGCCTGCTCGTCAGGGATCAGCGGAGAGATACCTTTCTGAGCAGAGGGATTCCGCTCAGACAGATCCGTCTTGTGTGAAAGAGGCCTAAGGGCTTACAACCACTTTAAAATGTTGCTAAATTTACTTAGAAATGGAATTACTAGAGATGCACCAAAGTTTCAGCCGCTGAAACCTATCTGCTGAAAATGGTGTTATCTGCGTTTTTCCGAAAATTATTTTGCCATGATTTTACTGTGCTTACTCATGACTCAAAATCCAGATCAAAAACGTAACATGGGTGCATTATTAATGGGTTCTTGCTGCATTTTCAATGCATTTTAACGGGGAGGTGTGTTTCTTGTGCGGCATTTAAATTCATGATCTTAATTAAAAAGTTGAATATAATACAATTGTGTGTGTGTGTATGTATATATATATATATATATATATATATGTGTGTGTATATGTATAATTTTTTTTTTTTTTTTTTTTTTAACTGTGATTTTCATCTTCGGCACCAACATTTCCATTCTGTGAACCTCTAGGGATTACCATTGTTTAGGCCACAGAAATTTGAAGACAGACCTTTTAATAATTGAGTTGAATGTCTATACTAAAGCAGTGTTTCACAACCTTTTTCAGTCAAGGCATCCTTTAAAAATTATGAACAATCTTGAGGCACCCTTTAAATATTATGGACAGTCTCGAGGGCGAGGCACCCCATTCTAAAATGTAAAAACTATTCTAATTGTTTTACATAATGCAGCAACATCTACAAGTCTAAGTAGGACGCCCAACATTAGAGGTGATTATTCTTCCAAAGCAAATCTACTATTGCAAACTGGTACTGATTAGTATTCCAATGATTCTCTTCTCTTTCTGTTTTTCTCCATCACTCAGCTAATGTGACCCCAACGCTGATGGCGAGGGGCAGAGGAGGGTCAAACAAGGATGCTGTGCAGACAACTGACCTCCTTATCAACTGATCATGCCAATGGTCGTTAGGACAGCTTGAAGGTTGTAATGGTGCACAATAAAAACCTGTGGTTTTGTGCAACTAAAAGGCAGGCATCATCTACATGATGCTTTGTGTAAACTTTTTGAGCAATTTTTAGGCACTCTGCCAAGGCACCCCGGAAGGAACCTCAAGGCCCCCAGGGTGCCTGGGCACCCTGGTTGAAAAAGGCTGCTCTTAAGGTCTATTCTAGTGCTAAGAAATTTTTCAAACGCTTCCCTTGACGCAAGAAACCTGTAAAATCACAGCCACAAAATAAAGCGCAGTCTCATAACAAGATGTAACAGGTGCACACTAATTCAATCACCTCTTTTATTATTCCCTGCTTGCTGTACATTATTAATGACAAAATGTAAACCATCTGCGCACAGACAGCAGGGAGCATTACATTACATGACCCCACTGTCTCATGAACAACACACAGGATTTCATAGGGACCACTTCACCAGCAGTTACAAAATGAATAGTATACATAGCAATATTGGCAATATACCAAATGTATTCAATAATACCTTTCTCACTTCAACCTTACTACATATTTTAACCAATTCATCTCTCGCATCTGTACCATGGGGACCAGAGCATATTTTTTACATTTCTGACTAAGACAAAGTATATATCATTGTTAGTATAAGTAAGGCTTTCCTGATACTGACTTGCTAATTTGATTTTATTTTTTATGAAATCTGTAGACAAAAGCTGTAACAAAATAGATAAAAAGTATACATTTTATTTTGCTTTATTTAAATTTACACTGAAATTATGATTCTGGTACAAAGCATTTTTTTTTCAAAAACTCCATACAAACAAACTTGAAATATTAATGGTTAGAAAAGTAGAAATAAAAAAAATTAGCAGGAAAGAAAAGGGAGAAGGCGAAGGTGTTAATTTGGTCTGATTAGGGTAAACTAAAGATCAAATGGGAACACATTTTATTTAAAACCTGGGCACAGGTTCACTTTAAAGTAGAATTATAGCTGCAGCACCAAATCATAAGTCCATCTGCACTTAGATTTCTTCTAGCCTAAGCCCCCCCCCCTTTAAAAGGCCCACAGATATACTGGTTGATCCTGCCAGTGAAGTCTACCTAGTGCAGCTCCCTTTGATGGGGTGGCAATGTTGCTGCACAGCTCCTGGTTTCAGAGACCGGTGTAAACCGTATGGGTAAGTGTTTTATTAAAAAGAATCTCACTTACAATGTAGTAGTGCAATGTAGGCGCATCGATAAACATCAGGATAAAAGTAGACAGCACAGCGATCTCCACTAAGATGAAGCGAGCCGCACGGTGCTCAGAACACTTAAAATACTTACCAATACGGTTTACACTTAGAGTTATCTCTCTTCTTTGTATGTGATTCCCTGGATGGTTTATCTGTGGTGTTGGACCCGGGATTTTGTGCTAACCTCTGCTGCTGATATACTTTGGATGGATCGGCAATCCATGTTCCTGCTCATTAGACCTGCTGGTAATACAGGGGTCTAATTTTGAGGTGAGTGTGTGTGCTCTTGGTGAAGGGGATCAACACTGGATGTAGCCTTTCTTTCTCAGCACTTGGTGTGGATTCTGCTTATCAGTTATTATTTATTTACATCCTCTCGCTTGGATCTTGGGACTTTTTACCTTCTTCATATGGACTGCGCCTTCATTTATCATTTGCTTCGTTTATTATTTGCTTAGTTATAGATCTGCGCTGCACCAATTTTTTTGTATAAGCCTTAATATAGGTTTACCTATAGGTAAAACTTAAAGATGGAAGTTTACTCCCTCTTGAACAGCACTCTACTTAGAACTGAAACTTTTCAGGTGAAGTAGTTAATGTTTTTATTTGAAACGCCCTGCCAGTAGAGGAAAAAAACTTGAAATGACAACTAAACTAAAAAAATGTGTTTGGCGATGATGTCTCTGTGACATTTGCTGTTTTCTTTTCCTTGAAAATGTTTTGGGTTTGCCATAATCAGATGCCTGTTTGCCCAAATTAAACTTCCTTTCCAGGAGCAAACTATTTTGACCTAATAAATTCTATCAGCCATGCATGATTTTCACATTCATACCATGCATTATTGTTGCAAGCTGCCATGGGGGCTAAAGATCAGTAGGGTATTCCTATCTAAACATTTTCAGTAGGTTCAGAGAGGTTTGAACGAATTGGCTTTTGGAGGATAAGATCTGGCTGCTCATTCCCGGTCTTCAGAATTGCTAAACTCACAGTAAGCCCCCGTTCACATAGGGGCGACGCTACTTCGCACCGCGACCTCCGAGGTCGCGGTGCGAGCGGCGCGCCGCTACCTCGGAGCAGCCGCCACGGACTTCATAACATTGAAGTCTATGGCGATCGCCTCCGGGTCGCCCCAAAGAAGCTCCGGACCCTTTTTCTAGGTCGGAGCGACTTGTGTCGCTCCTATTAGAACGGGTCCGCAGCTTCCCTATGGAAGGCGACCTGCGGCGACCTGTGAGGCGACCAGGTCGCCCCAGTGTGAACCGGCACTTAAAGTGATATTAAAGTGTTTGTATCCCTCAAAAAAAAATAATAATAACAAAAAAACTTAGTGATTTTAAAAGTTTTTTTTTTTTTCTTTTTCTTTTTTTTTTAATAACATGTCATAACTCACCTGCTCTGTGCGGAGGTTTTGCACAGGGCAACCCCAATTCTCCTTCTCAGGTCCTTCGCTGGCTCTCTTGGCCCCTCCCACTTCTTGCAGACTGCCCCCACAGCAAGCAGCTTGCAATGGAGGCACCCGAGCAGGCTCGGCCCCTCCCCCTCCCCTTCTCTCATCATTGACTCGCTGTCTGTGAATGACAGCAGCGGGAGCCAATGAGGGAGAGTCCCCAGAGAGCTAAGGTTCTCGTGCATCTGGCTGGATCAAGATGGGAACTGAGGAGGCTGCTGCACAAAGGGGTTTTTTTTAACCTTCATGGATCTCTAGTGGCGCTTATGCCTCGTTTCCCCTGAGCGTAACGGTTCGGGTCGGTACAGTTTGGAAGGGTTAGAATGGTCCGGCCTATTCAGGTGAGTGTTTCCACTGCAAGTCGGACCGCGAGGGGCCATGCAGGGTTCACCCCAAACGTGGTGTTTGTTTTGTCCTTCCGTTTGACGTGAGCATTGACGTTTTCCTGTCCACTAATCAGTGGAATGTATCGTGTGACGCCAGTAGCTCCGCCCTAACCGTACCGTACCATTTCCTATGGCCCTACATCTGAAGGAGGACCAGGAATGGTGCGGTTTGGTTTGGTTGTATGGGCCACTTTCATAATGGAAACACTCAAAATAGAGTACCGTACCAAAACGAGGCATTAAAGTCCAAGTAGGTCCGGGCGTGTGGAACACATGCCATACTTCCTGACTTCTCCTAATGGGTTTGGACTTAGTCACCACAGCACTGCCTCACAGGGAAATGAAGGCAGGGGTTACCATGTAGAGTATACAATTTCTGACAATGACTGGGTTTTGATGGCAGTTTCCAGTGACATTTCTGTGGGTGCAGTACTCAAAGCAGAACTAATCTCTCTCAATCAACATTAACAATTTTCAATTCTTATGCTACTAGCGTTTGTAAATGGATACGATGTTATGTTGTGTTTTTAAACTTTTTTTTTTTTTTTTTAAACCCATTTCTTTAGTTGCTTCCTAGTTCCTGGCCTAGGTGAAGATGTCACATCCCCGTAGTCTTCATGAACCCTTTTTTTCCCCCCTTTCATCTGGAGGAGGGACTTTCTTAGCTAATCACAGCCTCCTGCATGCCTGAGCTAAGGGCAGATGGATTGCAAGAAGTAAATGCTACATTAATCATCTGCCCTTACTCAAGATGACCCCGGCTGAAAAGGCTAGGGGAGCGTTTTTCAAAGTGATTTCTCAACGAAATGGAGACATGGATGGATTGGTGCATTTGCTATGAATGTAAAACATTTTTTAAATGGTGTTTTTAGTTCATATTCCTAATATGTGCCTGACGTACCATGTACTTGTACAAGAAAGTATCCTGTTCTTTTTGTATTGCTTCCTTCACGTGAAATCCCTGGTGTTCCTGCCAGTCCCCTTGCTTTCCTATTAAAAACTGACCACACTAAGCTGGAAAGCACACTGAGGTTAGTTCTCTAGCTATGCAGGGAACTACTCCATTGATCAGACTTATCCTGACACACACCCATTGCACAGCTATTCACTGGCAATCTCAGTGTGCTGCTGCTTCTCCACCCCCCAGCTCCTTTGCAGCTGAGAACAGGGAATGTGATCATTTATTTTAAAAAATGGAAAAAACGTATTTATAATGTGTGTGTTTTATATATATAAAACTGTTTTGCCTTGCATCTATATTTTAAACTGGGCTGTTTTCACTTTAATTTCCACTTTAACGTTCAAGCTACAGTGGGTACCTAGCACAGGGTAGGTACCCTCTGGGTTTGAATTGTTATGATAGGTTTTAAGACAGTCCTGCCTGAGAACAGATAGATTTTCCCCAAGTCTCAAGGAAGCTAT
The DNA here is from genome assembly GCF_965119305.1 of Pelophylax lessonae. Taxonomy (NCBI): domain Eukaryota; kingdom Metazoa; phylum Chordata; class Amphibia; order Anura; family Ranidae; genus Pelophylax; species Pelophylax lessonae. The sequence continues at coordinate 49,728,002 of NC_138773.1, forward strand.
GGATATGAACTTATCCCCGCATGAATCAATCTGTGACCTTTTTCTACAGAGAAAAGGGAAACTGGCAGTCATTTTTTCAGATTTGTGAAAGATCTAGTAATGTTAATTGGCATCCTGTTGTCAGCTCCTACGTGGCCCAGTTATCATAAGAGACCGCTGGTCGATTGCATTTCCAGTGTTTATTGGACTGTGTGTTTTTATCTTAACCCATTGCTACCAGTTTTTTTTTTTCCCTGTTGCTATTAGCTCATAAAGCAAACCTGGTTGAACTTTTATGATTATTCTTTGACCTTTGATTCATTTGCTGCTGTTGATTGACTGTAAATTGACAGTAATTTAACTTTGTGGTGTTTATTTATTTTTTTACCTGTACTGCAATTGCATACGTGCTAAGAGTATGTAAATCACAGCAGTTCATTTAAATGCTAAACGATGCTTGTTGTCAGTTTTACATAGAGAGTGGCTCTCTTTGTGTTCCCATTTGCAACTGTAAATGAATAGATGTTGATTGACAATCTTTAAGGCCACCTGTTTTTATACAATGCATTTTCACGAGCATTCATACATTTTCCCTGAAGAAGAAAATGTATTTCATTATTTTACATTATTCATATTGCACAGATTTTCCCACTTGACGATGTTAAACCTCAAGTTAACTTTTTAAAATTTTCCATCGCGTTTTGCTTTTTATTTCCACTCACTTCATTATTTATTTATTTATTTTTTTGTAATCTTTATTTGAAATATATTAAACCCAAAACCAAAAATGTAATATATTACGGCTTACCAATCATTAGATGTGATGGCTGCATTAGTTTTATTTTTTAGGCCTTTTCCTGTCTGTTCCTCCCTGGTAATCCGGCCAGTGCCGGACCACCTATATTATACAGACACTATTCTGGACGAAGGAGCACAGGGGGCAGATTTGGACAGCAGCATTGTCAGTCTGGGGGGAAGGGATTGTTAGAAGTACTAGCCGATTTTAATACAGTAACAAATTGATGCCAAACTCCAGCTAATAATTTCTCATCAGTTACAGCAGTTTTTTTTCCTTTTGGGAAAAAGATTTTACATAAAAGCTGATCATTTTAAGCACCCCTGCCAGTGTTAAACAGTCTGTCTCATCCCTATAATTGCAAGAGAGCTTTTCTGTTGGAAAACACTTAGTGGCTGGATTACCAGATGAAAATAAAAAAAGCCTAAAAATTATTCTAATGCAGCCATCACATCTAAGAATTTGTAAGTTGCAATATGATTGCTTTTGGGTTTAATACTGCTTTAATATTTTCTTCAATTTTTATTGCAGGCTTATCAAAAGTATACAGTAGTACAAGTGCACCTAGTCCGCCCACGCAGAGGCTATGACTGGCAACATAAAGAACATAAATATACGTACACAGCAAAGGCGACTTCTCAAACAGGCACATTAAACCTAAAGAAAGCATATATGTATTTTGGGGAAAACACTAAAACTTGCAAATGTAGCCAGGGCATACAGTGGATATAAAAGGTCTAAACACCCCTGTTAACCACTTAAGCCCCAGCCCTATTTCGGACACTTTTTGTTCACGCGTTAAAACCAGTATTTTTTCCTAGAAAACTACTTAGAACCCCCAAACATTATATATATTTTTTTAGCAAAGACTCTGGAGAATAAAATGTCGGTCATTGTAATATTTTTTATCACGCGGTATTTGCGCAGCGGTCTTTAAAGCGCCATTTTTTGGGAAAATTTTAGAAAAATCACATTTCACTAATTTTAAAAAATACTAAACAGTAAAGTTAGCCCATTTTTTTTGTATATTGTGAAAGAACATGTCACGCCGAGTAAATAGATACCCAACATGTTACGGTTTAAAATTGCGCCCCCCCCGTGGGATCGCGACAAACTACGGTCAATAGAGATCTCAATCTGCGACGCTTTAAATTTATTTAACGGTTACCAGTTTTGAGTTAGAGTGTAGCTCTTTTTTTAAAATTATTGCTCACGCTCTGGCGATCGCGGCGATACCTCACATGTGTGGTTTGAACAGCGATTTCATTTGCGGCTCGACTTCCGTATACGTTTTTTTTGTGCGCGAGCTGACGGGGGCGGCTAAATTTTTATTTTTTTTTTCCCATTTATTTTATTTATTTTTTTAACTTTATTAAAAACAAAATCTGATCACTTTTATTGCTGTCACAAGCAATGTAAACATCCCTTGTGACACCAATATGCAGTGACAGGTACACTTTATGGAGGGATCGAGGGTCTAAAAGACCCCAAACCCCTCCACTACACTTCCCTGTATGCAAAACGCCGAAAACGGCATTTTTGCATACAGCCGTTTTTCAAATTTGCCGCCTTTTGCAGCACAGTAACCCGGAAGTGACGTCATGGACGCCGCCTCCGGGTTACGTCATCGGAGACCCGATCGATGCCGTTTCCGGCATTCATCGGGACTCCATCCAGCCGGCAGACGTGCTGGGTGCTCGGGGCTCCCGGTGGGACCGGAGCCCCGGGCAAAGCCACGGAAGGCGGCGGGAGGGGGGGGGGACGTCCCCTCCCGCCCCCCGGGTACCGATCGAGCGGCCCTCGAGCCGCTTCGGTCGGTACCGACGGAAAGCCAACCGTCGGCTCTAAACCACGGTACCGGGATGGTGCCTCTAGCTAGAGGCATCATCCCGGTACACTACGGCAAAGTTTACCGACGTAGACCTACGTTAGTATGCGGTAAGTGGTTAAGATGTCAGGTTTGTGTGATGTAAATAAATTAGACAAAGATAAATAATTTCAGAACTTTTTCCACCTTTTAATGTGACCTTGAAACTGTACAACTCAATTGAAAAAGAAACTGAAATCTTTTAGTGGGAAAAAATATAAAAAACTAAAGTAAAGTAATTTGGTTGCATAAGTGTGCACACCCTCTTATAACTGGGGATGTAGCCGTGCTAAGAATTAAGCAAACACATTCAAACTCCTGTTCAATAGTAGTCAGTACACACCTGCCATCATTTAAAGTGCCTCTGATTAACCCCAAATAAAGTTCAGCTTTTCTAGTAGGCCTTTCCTGACATTTTCTTAGATCCCACAGCAAAAACTATGGGCTGCAGAGAGCTTCCAAAACATCAGAGGGATCTCATTGTTAAAAGGTATCAGTCGGGAGAAGGGTACAAAAGAATTTCCAAGGCATTAGCTATACAATGGAATACAGTGAAGACAGTCATCATCTAGTGGAGAAAATATGGCACATTAGTGACATTACGAAGAACTGGACGTCCCTCCCAAAATTGATGAAAAGATGAGAAGAAAACTGGTCAGGGAGGCTGCCAAGAGGCTTACAGCAACATTAAAGGAGCTGCAGGAATATCTGGCAAGTACTCGCTGTGTGGTACTTATGACAAAAATCTCCCGTTTTCTTCCTATGCCTGGGCTATGGGGTAGAGTGGTAAGACGGAAGCCTTTTCTTACGAAGAATTACGAAGAAAAACATCACAGTCCTGCTAAATTTTGCAAAAACTCATCTGAAGTCTCCCAAAAGCTTGTGGAAAAATGTGTTATGGTCTGATGAAACCAAGGTTGAACTTTTTGACCAAAATTTCAAAAGGTATGTTTCACACAAAAACACTGCACAAACCCAAGAGAACACCATACCCACAGTGAAGCATGGTGGTGGCAGCATCATGCTCTGGGGTTGTTTTTCTTCTGCTGGAACGGGGGCCTTAGTCAAGGTAGAGAGAATTATGAACAGTTCCAAATACCAGTTAATATTGGCACAAAACCTTCAGACTTCTGCTAGAAAGCTGAACATGAAGAGGAACTTCATCTTTCAGCATGACAACGACCCAAAGCATACATCCAAATCAACCAAGGAATGGCTTCACCAGAAGAAGATTAAAGTTTTGGAATGGCCCAGTCCAAGCCCAGACCTGAAGCCTATTGAAAATCTGTGGGGTGATCTGAAGAGGGCTGTGCACAGGAGATGCCCTCACAATCTGACAGATTTGGAGTGTTTTTGCAAAGGAAGAGTGGGCAAATATTGCCAAGTCTGATGTGCCATGCTGATAGACTCATACCCAAAAACTGTGAGTGCTGTAATAAAATCAAAGGTGCTTCAAAAAAAATATTAGTTTAAGGGTGCGCACACTTATGCAACCATGAGTTGTACAGTTTATAGGTCACCCCCCGCCCCCCCCAACCACTCACCGAGTGCACGGACTGCCGCGCCGTCCGAAAATTTAGGCCGCGGCTTTTCGGCCGCCTTCATTGAGAGAACAGGGAACTGGCACCCTATTGTGGTGGCCGGGAGTTTGACAAGCAGTAACTAATGGCTGTTTCCCCTGCTTGTCCTCAATGCCTGTCCATCTTCTTCCCCAAGAGGAGATGAGATGGAAGTTTTTGCAGGCTTCCATCTCCCTGTCCACTTACCTTTGCTTAAAAGGTAAGTGGACAGGGAGTGTGGTTATTATTAATTATTATTTATTTAAATTATAAAAAAAAAAAAAAATGTAATTTAAAAAAATATTTCTTTTTTAAATTATATAAAAAAAATTCTATTTTTCTTTTTCAATTATTATAAAACAAAAATTATATATTATATAATATATATATATATATATATATATATATATATATATATATATATTTTTTCCTCATCGCCATGCCACAGCCAAAGGCCCCTTTCACACGGGCTGTCTGATCAGGTCCGCCTGTCAGTTTTTCAGGCAGACCTGATCGGACCCTTCAGTCTCCTCTATGGAGCAGTAATCTGCCGCCATCTGATCCGGTCTGCCAAAAACAGATGGATGGTGGTTCTATTTTCTATCCATCCCATGGATCGGATCAGATGGCATCGGATGGAAACAGTCTGTTTCCATCCGATTGCGCTATAGAGAGTGGGGTTCTAGTCGTCTTCATGTGTAAATTTAGTATGTTATTTTTTTGGAAATAAAGCTTGGTTGTTTGTTAAAAAAAAAAAAAAAAAAACTGGCTCCTAACTTTTTTAGCTGGCTCCTAGATTTCAGGAAAATTTGTCAAGCCCTGGTGTAGTAGATAGTCGTGGACACCAATAGACAACTAAAGAGGGCTGAAGAACCCATCAAAATAAAGGGAGCAGATAACAAGACGAGAGAAATGTGAAAGTAAAGTTAAGGGGGAGGGGGGAAGAGTAGGGACCTGGGGTTGCCTGAGACACCAATTCGAGTCGACCCACACTTGTCAGGGAAAGCGTACATCAACAATCGTTTCCAGATTTTAACCACTTAAGCCCCGGAGGATTTAGCTGCTAAACGACCAGAGGGTATTTTGCGATTCGGCACTGCGTGACTTTAACGGACAATTGCGCGGTCATGCGACGCTGTACCTAAACGAATTTGGCGTCCTTTTTTTCCCACAAACAGAGCTTTCTTTTGGCGGTATTTGATCACCTGTGCGATTTTTTGATCACGCGCTATAAACAAAAAAAGAGCGTAAATTTAGCAAAAATAAGCAATATTTTTCCCTTTTTTTTTATATGAAATTCCCCCAAAAAAAATGTAAAAATCAAAATTTTTTAACATTTTCGGCCAATTTGTTTTATGCTACCTATGTTTGGTAAAAAAAATCGCAAAAAGCGTATTTTGATTGGTTTGCGCAAAAGTTATTGCGTTTACTAACTAAGGGAAAGATTTTTTTTTTTTTTAACGTGTAATGGCGGCGATCTGCGATTTTTTTTTTTTGCGGTACTGCGACATTGCGGCGGACAGATCGGACCCTTGACTGACATTTTTGACACTTGGGGTTACCAGGGACATTTCTACAGTAATCAGTGCTATATATATGCACTGTTACTGTAAAAATACACTGGTAGTGAAGGGGTTAACTTTATTTGAGAGGGAGGGGCTGTGTGTGTCCCTAGGGGCGTGATTCTAACTGTGATTGGCTGTGGCTTCAGCTGTATGCAGAGTGATCAACGGATCTACATAGTAGATCCATATGATCATCTCTCATACAGAGGGGAGAATGACAGGCAGCTTGTTTACACAAGCTGCCTGACTTTCTCCCTCTCCCCCGCCGATCGCAGAGTGGCCGGCGGACATCGGGTCCGCCGGTCACACGCGCGGGGGGGGGTCCGTGACCACGCGGGAGCGGGAGCGCGCCTCCGGCGGCGCGCGCTCGCTCCCTAGACCCTCGCAAGCTAGTGACGTAGCCCTACGTCACTTTGCCTGTGAGGGGCTGACCGCCGCCGTAGATAGTCGTGCGGCGGTCGGCAAGTGGTTAAGGCACATAGCATGCGTGTTGTGAAGAATACTCAACATTTTTTCATTAAGCATCATAGCCGTCAAACGGTGCCTCGCTTCCTGGAAAGGGACTGTAGCTTTCTTCCAGGCCTGGACAATCGCCCTTTTGGCTGCTATGAACAAATACGATGCCAATTTTGTTGACAAGCAAATAAGAATGGAATGGGGCAATGCAGCAAAGCAAATTTAGCCTCCTTTTGGATGTTTAGATGGAACAGGGAATACAGCAGACCAAAAACCCACTAGTCAAGGGCAGGTTCACCAGCTATGCAGAACATCCCACGATGGCCACACCTCCTGAAACAATGATCACCTTGAATTGGGATTAGTATGGGCAATACGGGCTGGAACCCAGTACCACCACAACACTTTATCTGCTGCCTCTAATGTGGCAGCATTAAATGAATTGTTTTAACATGAGGTAGAGTGACGCTAAATCCTTGTAAAAATATTCTTCCATAATGAAACGCCAAAAAAGTGCTAAAATACCTATGTAAACTCTCAATAAGTGACTTAAGAAAAACATGAAAATGAGAAAAATACTGATTTTAAACATATGTAAATAATCTATCCAGCCATATATACATGCTAATCAGTACATATCAGCCCCAAAGGGCAGTGCATCCAAAATCCAATGCTGCATAAACACACAAAAGATCAATATAGTTCTTAAAGTGCTGTAATAGTTCTCCAAATAAAGTGATAAACTTCATGCAGTCCAGTTTTCAATCCAAGTGCTCCACCACTGCGCAATGGCCGCTTACCTTAAGATTCAATGTAACGCGCTTCAGTTAAATAAATGAACTCCATGGGGGTGCATATTATCGCTCAGTGGTTGAAGTACTCAAATGGCCGGCACATGGAACAAGAATGAAAATCCACATAGTGTATACAAGTTTACAAAACGTGAAGACTTAGTTAAAATCGCAATGGGCATCAAACGAATGAGACGGGGGGGGGGGGGGGGTCACATGAAAGGCGCTGACAAATCCGAACTTCGGTCTCGGCTGCGACCAGAAGTGACATCACCTAGCTCCTCCCAACGTGTTCTGTCACTGACATGTGACACTCTCAAGGGTTGGAAGCTGGGTGACTATCGCTGGATGAGAAACTTTTCCGGTATCCCTCAGATATGAACCTCTAAGAAGGGATGAGGAATGTGATAGGACACCTTGACATAGAGAAGTAAGATATCAGGAAGATTACGAACAGACCCCGCATATTTTTTTTTTTTTTTTTTTAGAGGGGAGACATCATGTACTCTCAATGAGATCAAATGGAGGAAATGGGAACCGAAGATCACCCACACCAGAACCAAGACGAAGAAGTCCAGATGTTGCGCAGGATTTAAAAAAAAGAAAAGAACATTAGTGGATAGCATCTTTAACATCAGTGGAGTAGATCTGACCCAATAAGAGCTTAAAGTTTTAGACAAAGGTTTTAAATTTGCTTCTAAGAAAAATTTGATGCATATGTGGACATACAAAAATTTACAGGGAAATTCCATATCCATAAGGAAATGATAAACATGTGGAAGTGTTAAAAAAAAAAAAAAAAAAAAAAATGGTGATGCAAGATTTAAACAAGATGCAGGTGAAAAAAGTATGGGACCCAATTACAGATAAGAGTGGGAATTAACTGGAGCAAAGGAAAAAAGTTGTCATCAGACCTGTTGCTAAAGGGGGAGCAATAGTACGGTAATCTTGTCAAAAGCATATTAAAATTAGATGAATAAGCAAGTGCAAGAAACTTATCAAAAATTACTGAATTTACTAATGTTGGTATATAAGAGCAAACTGGATAATTTGGTTAAAGGAAAAAGAAAAGGGTTTCTGAATGATCCATCTAATCCCCCAGGAAGACTGATTGTGAATGGCATAAAATCAGTGGGAGCCAGATTGAGTGGAATGAATAGATTGGTTTTTGCAACCAGCGGTACAAAAAACTAGATCATGCTTAAGATACGAAGCATCTCATACAACTATTGAGAAACATAGAACATAGAATGTGTCGGCAGATTAGAACCATTTGGCCCATCTAGTCTGCCCAATATATCTGAATCCTATGAATAATCCCTGGCCCTATCTTATATGAAGGATAGCCGTATGCCTATCCCATGCATGCTTAAACTCCTTCACTGTATTTGCAGCTACCACTTCTGCAGGAAGGTTATTCCATGCATCCACTACTCTCTCAGTAAAGTAATACTTCCTCATATTACTTTTAAACCTTTGCCCCTCTAATTTAAACCTGTGTCCTCTTGTGGTAGTTTTTCTTCTTTAAATATGCTCTCCTCCTTTACCGAGTTGATTCCCTTTATGTATTTAAAAGTTTCTATCATATCCCCTCTGTCTCTTCTTTCTTCCAAGCTATACATGTTAAGGTCCTTTAACCTTTCCTGGTAAGTTTTTTTTCCTGCAATCCATGTACTAGTTTAGTAGCTCTTCTCTGAACTCTCTCTAGAGTATCTATATCCTTCTGGAGATATGGCCTCTAGTACTGCGCACAATACTCCAAGTGAGGTCTCACCAGTGTTCTGTACAGCGGCATAAGCACTTCTCTCTTTCTACTGCTTATACCTCTCCCTATACCTCCAAGCATTCTGCTGGCATTTCGTGCTGCTCTATTACATTGTCTTCCCACCTTTAAGTCTTCTGAAATAATTACTCCTAAATCCCTTTCCTCAGATACTGAGGTCAGGACTTGAAACTCGACCTTAGACCAATTTATCTTGCCACATCTGATGTGGCATCGTTGTACACAATCATTAACCACCAGGAAGCACTCCAGGCTACTAGATGGACCTTAATCACTTCCCTACCAGCGCATTGTAAAATGACATCGGCAGGGATGCTTTCTCCCCCCGGGCGGACGTCCTATGACTCCCCCCCCCCCCCCCCCAATTCTCGCCGCTCTCCCTGAGGCGTGTCCCCCGGGACACAGCCCATCCCAGATCAGCGTAAAGTGCCAATAAAGAATGGTTCTTTACCATGTGGCCGGCTGTGTCCAATCACAGCTGGACACGTGCACTGTCCTTGTGCACGCCGCTCGTTCGCAGCTACAGGGGCATGCAGAGCGGCGATCAGGGATGGCGAGTGTCATTCTGACACAGTCCATCCCCGATCAGGGTAAAGAGCCAATGAAATTAGCTCTTTAGCACATGACCGGCTGTATCCAATCACAGCTGGTCATAGAATGTCAACAAACCACGGTAACCAGCTATTATCGGGGCTCTCCTCCTCACACACCGATCCTGTGTGAGGAAAAGATTGCGGTAACCGCTAGTTACTGCCTACAGTGCACACCAAAACACACTGATTGCCCCCCCAATAAAGAGGACCTGTCACCAGCCCATCGGAGTACCCCAGTACCTGTCGCCAGCCCATTAGAGTACCCCAGTACCTGTCATCGGAGTACCCCAGTACCTTTCTGAAGCCCATCAGATTAAGTGAGTACCTTTCTGAAGCCCATCGGTGTACCCAAGTACCTGTCTTCAGCAGCTCATCAGTGTACCGGAGTACCTATCCTGCAGCCCATGCCTCATAGATTTTGTTGAGTTGTTTGCTTTCCAAAATTGGGTCATTTTGTGGGCATTTCCACTGTCCTGGTGCCCCAGGGCCTTTAAAAGTGTGGTAGGTTGTAATGAAATTAGATGTGAAATTTATGCTCCTAGAATGCCTGAAGGTGCTACTTGGATGTTGGGCCTCTGTATGTGGCCAGGGTGTGTAAAAGTCTCACACGTGTTATCGCCATACTCAGGAGGAGTAGCAGAATGTATTTTGGGGTGTCATTTTTGCTATGTACATGCTATGTGTTAGAAATATCCTATAAATTGACAGCTTTGTGAAAAAAAAAGTTTTTATTTTCTTTCCACATTTTCCAAAAACTTGTGGAAAAAAAATATGTTCAAAACTCATTATGCCACATAGAATATACGTTGGGGTGTTTGCTTTCCAAAATAGGGTCATTTTGTGGGTAATTCTATTGACCTGGTGCTTCAGGGCCTTCAAAATTGTGTTGGGTCGTTAGGAAATTATTTGTATAATTGATGCTCCTAGAACACCTGATGGTGCTCCTTGAATATTGGGCCTCTGTATGTTGCCAGGCTGTGTAAAAGTCTCTCATATGTGGTATCGCCATATTCAGGAGGAGTAGCAGAATGTGTTTTGGGGTGTAATTGCAAGTATGCATATTCTGTGAATGAAAAACAACTTATGACAATTTTGTGTAAAAAAAAAAAATTCTTCATTTGGCAAAGAGTTGTGGGAAAAAAATTACAACTTCAAAAAACTCACCATGCCTTTTACTAAATACCCTGGAATGTCTACTTTCCAAAAAGGTGTCATATGGGGGGGGCTTTGTACTGTCCTGACATTTCGGTACATTAGGTGTGATCAATTTTTAATGATTGGCACCATAGCTTGTAGACTCTATAACTTTCACACAGACTAAATAATATACACTAATTTGGGTTATTTTTTACCAAAGATGTATAGCAGTATAGAAAAACAGCTATTCAGTCGAAAGGATTGCATGAGGACTCGAGGGCATACAATGCGATTAGAGGAGAAGCGTTTTAACCTCAGGCAACGTAGGGGTTCTTTACTGTTAGGGCTACAGGATTGTGGAATTCTGTACCACAAGAGGTGGTTTCTGCGGGTAGTATGGTTGCTTTCAAAAGACTCTCTTAGACTTGCATCTCAAGGATCAGAACATTCAGGGGTATGAGAGATGATTACAGCCACACACACCTACACAGGTTGAACTGGATGGACTATTGTCTTTATTCAACCTTACCTACTATGTAACTATGTATAAATTTTGGCCAAAATTTATGAAAAAAAATTACTTATTTGCAAACTAAAACAATGTTTTTTTTTTTTTTTTTTCAGAATTTACGCTCTTTTTTTACTTATCGCAAAAAATAAACCCAGTGGTAATTAAATACCACCAGAAGAAAGCTCTATTTGTGTGATAAAATGATAAAATATTTGATTTGGTACAGCGTTGCATGATTGAGTAATTATCATTCAAACTGTAAGAGCGCTGAAATCTGAAAATTGGTCTAGGCAGGAAGGGGACGAAAGTTGAAGGGGTTAAAGGAATTTAGTGAATGTGAACAAAGATGATCCCTTCTGAAATGTTTGAAACAGCCTGGAACACAACTACCAATATTTCTGGTATGATCATACATATTATAAGCAGATACAGGGTATAGCATCATGGGCCAAGTATTCACCCAGTGTTGCAAACCTCTATATGACCCAATGGGAAAAGGAAGCCGTGTATAATAATAGACCAGATCAGCTAATTATGTATAATAGATACATTGATGATATATTAATCTTATGGGCTGGAGATAAAGACAGCCTGCTACATTTCTGCCAAAAACATAACGAGAAAAATATTAATCTGTCATGGGAAATGAATGCAACCAAAAAAAAAAAATGGATCGACTTCTTGGATTTGGAGATATAGCATGCATGGCTAAAGCCAAAACCAATTTCAAACCAGTTGACTGGAACAGCTCAGCCACCTCCCTAAGGAGTAGTAGTCACCATAGATCATGGCCTATCAACATCCCTAAAGGCCAATTGTAAGACTGAGGAGAAATTGTACAGAAAAAAAACATTCTGAGCATCAGGCACTGATTCTGCCTCTTAGGGGAAAATATGGGCAGAATTTTTATACCTCTTTTAGTAAAATATGGGCAGAATATTTATACCTCTTTTAGTCTGTTACTAACATAACAGCAGTTTTTGTTTTTCTGAGCCTTGTAGCCATTTTTATTTTACCCATCAATCCTGCCAGTAAAGTTGTCCCCCCTACTTGTTTCAGCAGGGTGGCGCTGCTGTTCCTTCTGCGGTGAAACACAGTAAAACTAGAATAGTGACCCAGCTCATTTAAAGAGGAAGTAAACCCTCCTCAGGAAGTTGTACCTATAGGTAAGCCTATATTAAGGCTTACCTATAGGTACTGTAAATATCTCCTAAACATGCACCGTTTAGGAGATATTTACCTTTAATGCAGCCAGTGACGTCACTGGCGCATGCGCTCTGAAGGAACGGCAGATCGTGCCGTTCCTTCAGAGCCCCGTGCCGTGACCGTCGGCTCCCGCGCGCGTGCGCGGGACTGACGTCACCGCGGCTCCGGCCAATCAGATGGCCGGATGCCGCGATCCCGGAAGACGGGCGACTATACATGTCGCCCGTCATACAGGTAAGCGGACGGCACGGCGGGGGCTCGTTCTAAGGTAAGTATTTCATAATGAGCTACTATGCGATGCATACTAGCTCATTATGTGTTTCTCTTTCAGGATGTAAAGAAGAGAAAAATTTTTTTTCTCGGTTTACAACCTCTTTAAGGATTTAAAAGGTGCAATATATTACATTTCTGTTCTTAGGTGTAGATAAACTTTGTGTTTTAGTTAGGAGGGGGTTCCTGCAGCTTTTTGAAGTCATGTGAGGACAGGCAAATATCTCCACACCTGTCGTCCTTATGGAGATATCTGCCTGTCTGACCAGTCTAAGTACCTGGCCTTGGAAAAGAACTGAAGTACATGCACTCTTGTTGGTCCTTGAGGAACGGAATTGAGCAACACTACTACATGCCAATCAACATCTTCCATGTATTGGCCATGTTTTGGAGAGATGTCAGGGATCATATTTTAGTTCTCTTCCAGGCCCATACAGTGCTGTGATTATTAGCAGCTGCAGGTTGCAAACATTGATGCACAATCATCGCAGTGTAGTTTTTTAATCTGTTTCTTAAAACAAAACCCCCCTCACCACCTTATTTTAAACCACCAACAATAATGAAATATAGAAAAATGCAAGGATGTACTTACTGTTATATGCCTCTTTTTTTTTTTTATTTTTTTTTTTTTTACCCATCCTATTGCTGATCCCATGGAAGTAAAGCCATGTTTTTATTTAAAAAAAGACATGATTGCTCACCCAAGATCTCGAAGACCCCATTTGTCCACATGAGCTCCTTGGAAGGCGCTGGTGACCATAGCCATGACTATGCCTAAAGAGGTGCTAGCTATGTCACTAGTTCGTCTTAAAAAAAATAAAGTGTAAATGCCATTTCCCCAAATAACGTTTATATAACATATGACTGAGACGGAAACGTTTACACCGGTCAGTGGCCGGTGCTGCAGGCACCAGTATTTTTTTTTTTTTTTTTAAGATTTGGGGGTGGGATAGAGGTTTAGTTCTGGTTTAAAATGGACTAAACCCATCAATTTAGAGGTTTTTAAAAAAAAGAAAAAAAAAAAAACAGGCCCCTTTCAAATGGGCGACCCTATCCGGTCCGTATGTCAATTTTTCAGGTGGACATGATCAGATGGTCCATGTATTTCTAAGGACTGGCGTGTGTAAACGGACTTGTCCAGTCCGCTAAAGAAGGGAAGAGGATCTGTTCCCCACCTTCTAGACGGATCGGATGGCAGGGCAGTTGGGTGTAAATGGACAGCCAGTCCATTAACACATGGCCACCCATAGAGCAGAGCATGCTGTGTCCCTGTCATCCTACACAGACCTGTCTGCTCTGATCAGCAGGGGATCATCGGACCGATCCCCTACTGAGGAAAGGGGCCTTATATTCCCGGCATGCCAGAAATGCTAACTGTCGCATTGGTTGTGCTCTCAACCAAACTTTCAAACCATCAAATAGCTGGTGTCCTAACTGATCACATGTGCAGCACCAGTTGCAGATCATTCAGAAGCTAAGATGGCAGCGCACTTGTCTGAAAAGGCTAGGAGGTTTCTGTTCAGTTTTAAAATGTGTGCATAGAGCCTTCCTTTCCATACAGCTTCGGGGTAAAGACTTTTTCAACATGTTCTGTTTTGTAAACGTTTAATCTGCAGTTTAATCTGAAAAGTTTAGTTATTTAGAATTTCTATAGTTTTGGATTCTTATAATTCGATTAAGGCGCAGTGAAAATATTTAAAGTTTTTAAAGGCCCCCCCCCCCCCCAGTTTTGGATATAGTGAAGGGTTAAACTCCTGTTTGTTTTTAGTATCATCTGGCGGTCCCATGAGGAGATTTCCCTTGCTGTCACGGTGACGATGGTTTCGCCAGACAGGAAATGCAGTAAAATCTACAACATGGACACAAACTCTGTTGTTCTTACAGGTTTTCTCTCGCTACCTGTCTGGTGATCGCATTGTCACCATGAAAGTGATGGAAAAATCTCTCAAGCAGAGCTCTGGATAGCACTAAAAATCCTTCCTTCAAAAGCATTCATGAAAATTACTACTTAAAGAGATTTTAATGTTTCTCATTTAAAAAAAAAAGTACATGATGATTGTACCAAATCGATACATTCTTTTGGCATGTTTAGGTTGGATAAGAGCACCCTACAGGATACGTAAATTTATGTCTGTTTCTGGAATTTCCCTCTTATTTGGTCGATAAGGAGAAGACCAGATCAGCCATGAGTAGTTTGATCATTAAAAAATCACGATCTCGATTCACACCCCACCACGATCTTAAAACAGTGTGTCCTCGATTCTTAGGCCCCTTTCACACAGGCAGAGTTTTTCAGGCGGTTCTGAACGGATGCCCCATGCATCTCTATGGGGCATCGGATGTCAGCGGAGACATGTCCGCTGACATACAACCTGTCAAATCTGGACAGATGGAAACTCTATTTTTTATCAGTCCATCGGATCGGATGAGAACGGACAGACGGTCCGTTCCCATCTGATTCCCCGATAGAGAACAGCGGGGACCTGACAGCTCTGTCTCTGCACACAGTTTTGTAACAAAACTGTGTGCCTATAGTTGAGTGGCTGTAGCCCCCCTGGGACTGTCCAAAGGCATAGTCAAGCTTTTCCCTGCCTAGTGTCCTTAGTCTAATCTCATTTTATCCAGAATCGTGTAACTCTACCATCCTGCAAGATGTCAAGTAAAGCAGTTACTTCCTCATTGACTTGTCAGTCTATTATACATCTGGGAAAAAGTTATAAGGAAAACGAAAAGTTTATTGAAGAATCATAGGTCCAACATCCGACATACAGGACAACACACTACTCAGCAGACGAGTTTCACACGGAGTTCTTAATCATTGAGCAATGATGAGCAATGAATATTGAAAAAATCCGCGCTTAGGATATATTAGAGTCTCTTCAGACACCGGCTGCAGCCCACCTATATGACTATATTCCAAAGATATATAGTGAGAGATAAAAAAAAGGTGTATGGTGCTGCCAATGTGCTCTTGTTAATAGATAAACACCTCTAAAAGTGCCAAAGTGCAATAAATATATGCTGTGTGTGTCCTAATAATTAATAAATGGAATAAATATATAAAAGGCAGGTGACTGTATTATAATAGTAAATAAACCTCAGAAAGTGCCAAAGTGCAACAATAATATGCTTTGTGTCTCCTAATAAATAAGATTGGTGACTTGAAGGGAATAAATATATAAAGTGGTATAAAACGCAGGTGACTGTAAAAAAT
This sequence comes from Pelophylax lessonae, assembly GCF_965119305.1. Classification (NCBI taxonomy): domain Eukaryota; kingdom Metazoa; phylum Chordata; class Amphibia; order Anura; family Ranidae; genus Pelophylax; species Pelophylax lessonae. The sequence continues at coordinate 49,743,729 of NC_138773.1, forward strand.
AAATATATGTGCAGTGAGGTATTATACAAGGTCCAAGACTATAGTTAAAAACAAAATATACAAGCCTTGGACTGGTTGAATAAATTTTCAGAAAAAAGTGACTTCGGTGCAGGTGCTTCTATGTATTTCTTTAAGGGTGCCCAAACAGAGGTGATCACTCCGTGCTCCCCGCACCCCCAGGACCGCACTCACCAGAATTAATCACCCCTACAGGGTACCGAACCTTGGGTATATTGTTCTCTGGGTCCCCCTCTGGTCTCCCTGGGTGGTCCAATGGACACGAGTGCTGTCCTGTAGCCTGCCAGAGTCCTCGTCACACTGTCCTTAAGGTTATGCTTATCCACGGGTATGTATGGGGAATATAGGGCTCACATAGGGTAGTACCGTCTAGTAAATCTTTATTAAATTGAAAGAATAGTACTCACAAACATTCGAGAAACAGGCAGGGATACACAGTAGCGATCTCGCACTTCCGGGATGCCGTGCAGCGTCCGGGATGCCCCGCCCCCTTATGTTACCGATGACGTCATCTGTGACATAAGGGGCGGGGGCTCCCTGTGATGTCACCGGGAGGCCACGCCCGCAATTGCTATATAACAAGCTGCGGAGACCGGCATAATCACCGGAGACATCGTCGGAGGAGGACCGGAGGAAGAAGACCAGAGGAGGCAAAAGAGCAGAAGATTGGACAGCAGAAGAGCGGACAGCAAAAGAGCAGAAGACCGGAGAGGGAGAAGACCGGATGAAGATTTTTTAATAAACTTTCCAAAGCGTCTCCTGTCGTTATTTACATACATAGTTACATAGTTACATAGTTAGTGAGGCTGAAAAAAGACACAAGTCCATCCAGTTCAACCTATGATGTGTGTGTGTGTGTTTGCTTTTAACCGTACATTGTATACCCCTGTATGTTGTGGTCTTTAAGGTGTCCATCCAATAGTTTTTTGAAACTATCAAGGCTCCCCGCTGATACACTGCCTTTTATGGGGTGAATGTGTAGGGGTACAGTGTACCCCATACCCATTCACATAGGGAGGGGGTCCGGGATCTGGGGGGCCCCCTTGTTAAAGGGGGCATCCAGATTCCGATGAGCCCCATGCCCGCAGACCCCAACAACCACCGGCCAGGGTTGTGGGGATGAGGCCCTTGTCCTCATCAACATGGGGGCAAGGTGCTTTGAGGTGGGGGGCGCAGAGCTCCCCCTGCCCCAAAGCACCAACACTCCCCATGTTGAGGGCATGTGGTCTGGTATGGTCCAGGGGGGGTGGGGCCGCTCGCTCATCCCCTCCCCCTTCCTGCCCTACCGGGCTGCGTGCTCGGATAAGGGTCTGGTATGGATTTTGGGGGGGACCCCACGCCGTTTATTCGGCATGGGGCTACCCTCAAATTCCATACCGGACCCGAAGGGCCTGGTTTGGAACCTGGGGGGGGGACCCCACCCCGTTTTTTCCCCATTTTTTCCCCATTTTTGGCGTGGAGTTCCCCCTTAAGATTCTCACAGCGCAAGTCGCGCCGCAAGTCGGATCATCCTGATCCGACTTGCGGTGCGACTTCCATTCAAATCAATAGGCTCCCATAGGGAACAATTGATTTTGAATGAAAGGAAAAAAAACGTATAACGTGGCTGAACGTATGTTCATCACGTTCGGTCACGTTTGGTCATGTTCGGCAGCGTTTATGCGTTTCAAACGCCGGGAAACACACGTTCGAACGCAAATAATTGCGTTCCAAAAAACGTCCCTGGACTCAACTGCCTGCAAATGACTGTAAACTACCCTGTGTACATGGACAGATAAGATAAAATATAGATGGGTTCAGGGGCTTCTAAAAAAAACGCCCAACTGCTCCTAAACGGCCATTTACCACGTCCCGTGTACATGGAGCCTTACTTATAAACATTAACAGCCAGGCATACACATCCAGGGTTTTTTTTTTTTTCTTTTGGCTACAACCTGCTCCAGTGGAAGTCTGTTCCATATTTTCACAGCTCTTATGGTAAAGAAGCCTTTCTGTTTGCAGAGGTTACTGCCTTTCTTCCAGGCCGAGAGTGCACCATTGTCATTTGCAATGACCGTTAAGTGAAAAACTTGCACCAAGGTTTTCTATATGCACCATTTACATATATTTTTATGCAAGGTGTATAAAAGATTACCTTTATTTTTCAGGCAAAAGCTTATGCAGTTCATGTGCAGTATTAGTGTTAGAATCAGTAACTATTTAAAATCAGTTTAAAAAAAATAGTACATCCTTTAACCAAATCTGGACCGGAACGATTTGCCGCCTTAATGACCAGGCAATTTTTTGCGATTCGATGCTGCGTTGCTTTAACGAAAAATGACTGTACCGAAATAAAATTGATGTCCTTTTTTTTTCTCACTAATAGAGCTTTCTTTTGGTGGTATTTGATCACCTCTGCAAAAAAATTTTTCGTGCCTTAAACCAAAAAAGTGCGACAGTTCTGAAAAAAAAAAAAAAAAAACAATATTTTTCACATTCTGCTATATACCATTCCCAAAAATAATTTAAAAATCTAAATTTTTCATCCTTTTAGGCCAACTTGTATTCTGCTACATATTTTTGGTAAAAAAAATCGCAATAAACGTATTTTGGTTTGCGCAACAGTTATCGCGTCCACAAACTAGGGGAAAGATTTATGTAATTTTTATTTATTTTTTACTAGTAATGGCGGCGTTCTGCGATTTTTAGCAGGACTGCGACATTGCAGCACACAGATCAGACCCCCTGAATGACATTTTTAAAACTTTTGGGGGGACCAGTGACATTACTACAGTAATCAGTGCTAAAAATATGCACTTACTGTACTAATGGCACTAGCAGGGAAGGGGTTAAAGCAGGGGTGATCAAAGGGTTAAGTGTGACCCTAGGGGAGTGTTTTCTAACTGTGTGGGCTTGTGAAATGACCACAGAGACCTGTAATCCTATATTTGAGGATCACAGACGCTCTGTGATCATTTCAGAGAGAATGGTCAGCTGTGTTTACAACAGTAGACCATCCTTCTCTGTCAGCGGGGAGCGATTGTTCGCTGGTCCCATGGATCGGCATCCCCGCTGCCTATAGGGGCAGGAGTGCGCCGGCCCACCAGCACCATAGGGCGTAGGCCTCTGTCATTTCACGCAGCCAAGCCAGCCAGCAGTAGGTGGCCAAGTTGGTAAGTGGTTAATTGGCTTTTGTGAATTATGAATATTGGGGCATATTTATTTATTTATTTTTTTAATACCACCCAGCGAGTATGGTAACTTTTGGGCGTGCGTTGGCCATCCACATGATGTAAAAGAAAACATAATTCACTAGCCCAGGCCACCTTTTTCCATTGCTCTGTGGTCCAGTTCTGATGCTCACATGCCCATTGTAGGTGCTTCTGGCTGCAGGCACGGGTCAGCATGGTCACCCTGACTGGTCTATGGCTACGCAGCCCCATACACAGCATAGTGCGATTCCCTGTGTGTTCTGACACCTTTTTTTATCGAGAGCAGCATTATGTTTGACAGAAAGTAGTAGTTCTAATGTAAGTATTTCATAATGTACTAGTATGCAATCCATACTAGCACATTCTGCAATAGCCTTACAGGTGTATGTTTCTTTTTTTTTTATAAACACTGCTGTGGTTTACTACCGCTTTAACATGACATTTCTGTTTTCGGCCAGTGTGGTGTTTAAATTGGGTAATGCGAAGCAAAGAACTGGGAAAGCTGATTTGTAATGAGGAGGAAGTGTCAGCTTTGGTTGGAGAGATGAGTCAATTAGTAGAAAGATTGATGCAAGAGTGACTTCTACAGTTCTACTATGACATCATTGGTTCCTGGAAAAGAAAATCTCTTCTATTGTCTGCTATATCTGAAAATTCTGTGCTTGTATCAGATTGCTGAACAAAGATGATTTTGAAGTAACCGATTCACTTGAAGGGCCTTGCAGGTTTTGGATATGCCTTCTTTATGCCACCCATCACCCTTACCCTGCATCGGCCTGTTTTAATGTTTTGTCTCATTTTAAAGATGGTATTTGCAAAACCAGCATATAATGTACAGCTTCTGGGAGCCGTACGGCCACATTGCGTAAGTGCAGCTGAAACCAAAGCTCGCTATTCACTGATGTTTACTTTTGAAAAAGCCACTGACCGCAGCAGTTATGTTACTGCGTGACCTCATCACACATCAAAGAGTCAGAATAAATATATATATATATAAATATATATATATGTGTGTGTATATATGCTAGCTTTGTAGGCGAAGATTGATTTGAAAATGTATGCATTGATTGCCATGGCAATGCTGTTCCGCTGATGTCGTCTGCAGTTGAGTTTTCCTACTCGCTTACAGACAGAACTTCAAAGTGTTCCACAGCATGATTCAAACTTTCCAACTTTTTTTTTTTTTTCATGCAAGGAAAACTTTTGATGCTGTTGATACTTTGGAAACACTGCACTAGTTTAAACAAATACTGGTAATCAGCTGACCTTTTAATTTTGGTGGAAAAAAAATATTCCAGAAATGACAGCTTTCTCATTTTTCCAACTGACATGAAGTAAGGCAGTGCGGTTTTGCTGTTTACTATATTTATACTTGTGCATTAGCAATCTATTTGCTGTGGCTGCTGGATCAGTAGGCTTTGATTTTTTTTTTTTTCTCTCTCCTTCACAGGCCATCCATTCATTCGTTTTGCATGTTTCCAAGCTGATGATCTGTTTACACTGAGCTTTATATATGCTAATATGGCAGCATATTCTCATTAGAACCTGACGGTTAAAGGGATAAGAAACTTTTCTTTTGATTGTACTTCCTTTGTTATTTTATAGGTGTTTCTATGAAAATATATAATTTAAATGCTAAAAGAGGACAATTGTTTATTTTCAGTTATTTTAAAACCTACCCAAAAGCGAAAAGAATAACATTTTACAATTTAAAAAATATGCCCGTGTGTGGGTTAGTACATGCCAGTGCTGACTGGCAGTTCTATGGGATAGAATACACTGCACCAGTGGCATGGTAAATCAATTTACATTGTATGCCAATATGTGCGATTTTACTGCTATGTGCAAGAGACCTTAGATGTGATTTTTGTGCCTTGCTTTTATACTTTCATAGATATGTGTAGGGGTAGGAAACCATTGCATGCCAGCTTTTGTGGAACTACAAGTCCCATGAGCCTTTGCAAGACTGACAGCCATAGGCATGACTTGCAGAAGCATTATGGGATTTTAGGTTCACCACAACTGGAGTACTGAGGTGTGCCTGCCCCTGCTGGGTTATAGGACAGGTGTATAATATTTCAGTGAGAGACTGTTGACTGACGTCAATCCATAGACAAGCAGTAATGCTCAATCACCGTACTGCACATCTAAACAAATGTAATGAGCAGCCATGGCTGCTCTTATCTACATACAGCGGGTAAAAAGAAGTATTGAAAACGTCACCATTTTTCTAGGTTTATATATTTCTGAAAGTTTCACCACGTCGGCAGGGTGGATAAAAATCGATGATTTTTTTTTTTAAAAAAATCTGATTTATTTTTTTATTTAGATCGTGTTTTTTTTTTTTTTTTTTTTTAATTAAAATCAGATTTATTTTTATTTTTATCAAATTTATATCAATAAAATGATTTTGGAGTTAAAATCTATCTAAAAATAGTTTTCTATTTAAGATACATAGCACGTAACATGAGGCTGTATATTCTGCAATATTTACATTTTTGGTAAACTCATTCAAAATGCAAGCTGAGATAACATGCACTGAATTGCATTGATGCATTCACACAATTTCATACTAACTACCAGCAAGAATAGGTCCTTACATTTAAAGAGAACCTGTCATTTCAGATTCATCATGGCAGCGCCTGTTAGCGGGCAGCATCCACTCACCTGCTGCTGCCACGTCCCTCACCTTGTTGTGTCACTGCCTCATCACCAGCCATCCCATTAACCACTTGCCGACCGCCGCACGACTATTTACGTCGGCGGTCAGCCCCTCACAGGCAGAGCAACGTAGGGATACGTCGCTAGCCTGTGAGGGTCTAGGGAGTGAGCCAGCGCCGCCGGAGGCGCGCTCCCGCGTGGTCACGGACCCCCCCTGCGCATGTGACCGGCGGACCCGTTGTCCGCCGGTCACTCGCGATCGTCGGGTGGAGAGGGAGAAAGGCAGGCGGCTGTCATTCTCCCCTGTGTAGGAATGGTGATCATACGGTTCTACTATGTAGGACCGTTGATCACTGTTCCTACACCTCAAGCCACAGCCAATCACAGTTAGAATCACGCCCCTAGGGCAGTGATGGCGAACCTTGGCACCCCAGATGTTTTGGAACTACATTTCCCATGATGCTCAGCTACACTGCAGAGTGCATAAGCATCATGGGAAATGTAGTTCCAAAACATCTGGGGTGCCAAGGTTCGCCATCACTGCCCTAGGGATACACATAACCCCTCCCTCTCAAAGTTAACCCCTTCACTGCCAGTGTAATTTTACAGTAACAGTGCATATGTATAGCACTGATTACTGTAGAAATGTCACTGGTAACCCCAAAAGTGTAAAAAATGTCAGTCAAGGGTCCGATCTGTCCGCCGCAATGTCGCAGTACCGCAAAAAAAATCGCAGATCGCCGCCATTACGCGTTAAAAACAACAAAAATCTTTCCCTTTGTTAGTAAACGCAATAACTTTTGCGCAAACCAATCAAAATACGCTTTTTTTTTTTTTTTTTTTTTTTTTTACCAAACATATGGTAAAAAAAAAAATTGGCCCAAAACATTAAAACATTTTGATTTTTACTTTTTTCTTTGGGGGAATTTCATATAAAAAAATGTGAAAAACGTTGTTTTTGCAAAATTGACGCTGTTTTTTTTTTATAGTGCAAAAAGTAAAAATTGCACGGGTGATCAAATATCACCAAAAGAAAGCTCTGTTTGTGGGAAAAAAAGGACGTCAAATTCGTTTAGCTACAGCGTCGCACGACCGCACAATTGTCCGTTAAAGTCATGCAGTGCCGAATCGCAAAATAGGCCCTGGTCAGGAAGGGGGTAAAATCTTCCGGGGCTTAAGTGGTTAAAGTGAATGGGACTGTCAGTGAGTCAACACGGGTCAGAGGAGGAGCTGCTGCGGGACAGAGATTACAGTTGCTCTTTAATATTTTGATTGAAATCGAGTTGCTTTAAATGAAGCCTTTTTACTAGTGATTTAAAGCGAATCCACCCTGAATGTCGGTAGCAACCCATGCAAGCCATACATACAAAGAAACCAAAACAAAAAAGTTGAGAAATGAAGTTATGTGTAATAAAATGGAATAAAACAGGGAAAAAGTATTGAACACGCTAACTGAAATTTATTTATTACTTTGTACAAAATCCTTTGTTGGTAATGACAGCTTCAAGAAGCCTCCTGTACGGAGAAACTGGTCGCATGCATTGCTCAGGTGTGATTTTGGCCCATTCTTCCACAAAAAGAGTCTTCAAATCGTGAAGGTTCCGTGGGCCTCTTCAATGAACTTTGATCTGAAGTTCGTCTATTGATTTTCTATTGGATTCAAGTCAAGTAATTGGCTGAGCCAGTCTAGCAGCTTTATTTTCTTTCAAACCAGTTGAGTTTCCTTGGCTTTGTGTTTGGGATCATTGCCTTGCTGAGATGTCCACCTTGGTTTTGTTGTCGTCATCATCCTGGTAGATAGCAGCAGATTTTTATCCAGAATGTCTTGGTACATTTTTCCTTTCATCCTTCCTTTTAACGATCCAAAATTTGCTAGTACCGTATGCTGAAAAACAGCCCTACACAATGATGTTCCCACCTCCAAACGTCACTGTTGGTTTTGGGGTGTTTAGGGTGATGTGCAGTGCCATTTGACCCCCAAACATGGTGTGTATTAATTCATCCAAAGAGTTCAATTTTGGTCCCATCTAACCAGACTATATTCTCCCAGTATTTCATAGGCTTGTCTAAATGTTGTGCAGCAAATTTTAAACGAGCTTCAACATGCTATTTCTTTAGTAATGGAGTCTTGCATGGTGGGTGTGCATACAGGCCATGGTGTGTGTTCATTACTTAGAGTTTTCTTTGAAACAATCGTACCTGCTAATTCCAGGTCTTTCTGAAGTTTTCCACAAGTGGTCCTTCGCTCTTGGACAACTCTTCTGATTCTTTTCACTCCTCTTGTCAGAAATCTTGCATGGAGCGCCTGGTCGTTGCCTGTTTATGGTGAAATAATGATCTTTCCACTTCCTGGCTATAGCTCCAACAGTGCTCACTGGAACATTCAGAAGTTTTGAGATCCTTCTGTAACCAATGCCATCAGTATGTTTTGCAACAATAAGGTTGCAAAGGTCTTGGGAGAGCTCTTTGCTTTTAGACCCCGTTCACACTGGGGCGACTGACAGGTTGCCGTAGGTCGCCTGCCATAGAGTAGCTGTGGACCCGTTCTAATAGGAGCAACACAAGTCGCTCCAACTTAGAAAAAGGGTCCGTAGCTTCTTTGGGGCGACCTGCATTGACTTCAATGATATGAAGTCCGTGCCGGCCGCTCCGAGGTCGCGGTGCAAGCTGCGCACCGCGACTTCACAGGTCGCCCGGCAAAGTCGGGTCGCCCCAGTGTGAACGGGGTCTTACCCATCATGAGATGTTTGTTGTGTGACACTTTGGTAAGGAGACATCTTTTTATAGGCCGTCAGTTGAGACTGAACCAGCTGATATTATTTTCACTGACGCGGAGCAGGGTTGCTTTCTAATTACTGATAGATTTCAGCTGGTGTCTTGGCTTTCAATGCCTTTTTGCACCTCTTTCTTCATGTGTTCAATACTTTTTCCTTGTGTCTTTCCATTTTATTACACATAACTTAATTTCTGAACTTATTTATTTTGGTTTCTTTGTATGTATGGATTGCATGGACGGTTTCTGACGTGAAAATTTCATGTCAATGACACCTTTAGAAATATATTAACCTAGAAAAATGATGACGTGTTCAATACCTATTTTACCCGCTGTATATTACAAACTTTAAACAAAGCACTATCGCAGCTATGCTAGAATGATTTATATGCAGCAGATGACACTTAAAATCCAGCTTTGCTCTGATTCTAGGTTAAATGACATCCAACGTCATTCAGCCCACATGCTGTGATCCCAGGGCATCAAGGACTCATTGTCAAGATACCCTGGGCTTCCAAGAGAATACTGAGAATGCTACATCATAGAGGTGCTATATGCAGCAACCAGGACCTGCCTATTCCTGGAGGAAATGATTCTGTGACTTCATGCACCTATAGTCTTGAACCTACCATCTCGCCAGGTGTAGGAACATAGAGTAGCAGTTTGGTGTAAGAGAAGCAGCTTTATACATACTGACAGTTGCTGCGTTGAAACTTCGCTTCCTTTAAGGCCTCTCAGGTCCACTGCTATCCAATACTTCCCAGTATGGCAGCTGCTGGTTTTCCAGCATGACCGCTTTGACAGAAGCCCAACAGGCTGCTCTACACACTGGCCGAATGTCAGACGGTTTCTGTGGAATCAGCCGCGAATATTTCAGAAGGGACAATCCTAAAAATATTTCTCATGCAATACCAGAATTAATGATTTTCGTTTAATCAGCGTAGAATGTGTCCGAAAAAATTGGAATACCAAGACTACACATGCCGGAAATGAAAGAATACATTACTTCAGTATTGGTTTTTCGATATGAGACTAGCATGCAAAAAAAAAAAAAAAAAAAGAAAAGGACGATCATTCGTCCAATTATTGTCATCATGTGTACCAAGCTTAAAGCGGAGTTCCACCCTGATAAAAAATACCCCCGGGACAGTCAGGGCTAGTGCATTTCAGCAACGATAGCCTCCGAACTGTCTCCTGTTTCACTTCCCTTTCAGAAGAAATGCTTACCATGAAAATGTCTTGTCTTGTTCTGCTGCCATCTCAGGTGTGGGCAGCAGAAGCCAGAGCGTCCTCTTTGGTGTCCTCTTCTGGGACGTCGGAGTCCCAGAATGCTCTGCACCGGCTCTGCTCGTCTATTCCGGTGCAGGCGCGTCATCCCTGCACAGCTTCTGGGCATGCCCAGAAGCTGTTTAGCAGGGAACGACGCGCCTGCCCCGGAAGTGACGAGCAGGGCCGGTGCAGGCGCATTGACTCCTGGGATCGATGACGCTCATCTCCCAGGAGTCAATGCAAGCAGGAAGAGATGGCGCGGGCTGCGGCCCCTGAGGGAGGAAGAGGAAGGAAGGTAAGTATAATATTTTCTTTAAAAACCAAGGTAAGTAAATAAAAAAAAAAAAAATAAATTAAATTATCCAATTTTTTTTTCAGGTAAAAAAAAAAGCAAACGGATGGTGAAAAGTCGTTTTTGAGGCCGGAACTCCGCTTTAAGGCCTACCTGATAAGATATAAATGAAATGAACTGTTTAGATAGGCCTTCAAATTATACCACTTTGCTAGAACTGAAAGATTGTGCAATCAGATTGTAAATGATACGGCCTGCTTTAGGAGTACAGGTTGAGAGGCGGCTGGGTACCTGTTGTCATGTCGCAGTGCTTAGCCGGTGACCACAGCACAGCTCAGACTTTGGAAGATGGAGAGATTGAGCCTGCAGATGTAAAGCGCAAATTTGGTTGCCTAGATGTGTCAGTGTAATTATAAACAATAGAAATAATGTTTTTTTTTTAAATGCTAAAGAGAGGACAAAGCGCTAGTTACTAGTATTTCCTGAAGGCTTCCTTTATTATTTCCTTACCATGACTTGTTTCAGACTTTGTCCCTGTGGACATCTTGTGGATGTGGACATCTTGGTAGAAGTGAGCTTTGTTTCCAGAGCTGCTTCCCTAAAGACTGGTGGTCTCATGACCAATGGGGCATAATCAAGGCGTTACATGGACTGTCACCCCGGTGTCTACACCCTGGACTTTATTCATCACCAGAGATGTATAGTAACTAAGTAGAACTGCTTCACTACTGTACTTAAGTACGGAAAGGCGGTATCTGTACTTTCCTAGAGTAGAATTTTTTTCTCCTACTTCCACTTTTACTTCACTACATTTTTTCAATGATTTCAATACTTCTACTCCCATATTTTTTTTTGTGCTGCATAATTACTCGTTACAATTATAAAAATTACCACTGCCAGAACAGTAGATGGCAGGTTTCATGAAGCTCAAAACATGTATTATCAGCGCATGCGAAAATAAATGCTACTGTATGTATAAATAAAAGCTGCATTTGAAATAATAAAAAACAATATGATGTTCAAACTTTTGACTTCTTTAATAACTACATAACACAGTACTTGTACTTTTACTTTCAGTACTTGAGTAGCAATTTTTTTTCAAAACTACTGGTACTTTTACTTTCAGTACTCGAGTAGTAAGATTTTTAAAAAAACTACTTGCAATACTGAAGTACAAAAAATGTTGAATACCTTAGTACTTCTACTAAGGTCACTTTTTGATCGAGCACTTGTACTTTTACTCAAGTATGGGTTTCGAGTACTTTATACAACTCTGTAATCATCACTGAGTTTCTTTTGATTCCTTTTTTTATTTGCAGTTTTTTGATTATTACAGATCAGTTTATGCATACAACTCTGCTTTATATGAACTGCGGCACTGTTTTATATGTTTATAATCAAGTAGTGGTAGGCAAGGAGAACGCACAGATCTACAGAATGGATACCTGGAGAAGCAGGGAGATCCCCTGTTCTGAAGGTCCTTAGGGACAGCTTCCTCCACTTCAAGGAAGACTGTGTGAAGCACAATAGTAGATGACAGCACCAACTCTCCTGAGACCAGCAGTCAGACGCAGCAGTGCCTTAGACAATCTCACACTGCAGATATATTCATTAAGCTGATTTTTACATATACATCTGAAAAAAAGAGGCATTAGATTGCATTCAGTGGTTTTCATTGACCTAAAAGAATGAGTTGCAAAAATGAAAAGGGAAGCCTGGCTCATCCAATGGTCCTGTGGCCGTGGGAGGTTGATATAGTCATTCCTCCCACTTAACTGTACTGCGATTTTACTACAAGCAGTGAGGCACAAAGTATGTGTGTGTGTGTTTTACTTTCTTGTGTAAAAGTATCTGCTGAGTGGGCTGCACTTCATTGAAATTGGAGGAGATGGGGGGTGAAGAACTGCTTCTATAAACCATTTACGGTCATACGGGATCCATTTGTAAATTCTTCCCCTCCAGCTGAGCTGACAGGAAAGAGAAGCATGGCCAAAAAAAAAAAGGCCTTTCCCATCATCTTGTTACACAAAGCATAAGAGCACAACGCAGTCAATAGCAGTTCAGTTGAAGAAAGAGAATTGTCATTAACATAATTATCCTGGTACCAGACTGCTGTATGACAGCCCTGAGCAAAATGACAAGGAAGGGAAGTTACTGAGCTTTATTTACTCAAAGGCAGCTTCGTTTCCCAATCTTGTGTTCATTTCCACCCTCTCTGTGCATTGACTGGAGAGTCATCAGGAAGAGCACATTAGATCGGGTTACTGCACAGCCCATATGAAACACATTTACTGAAAGGCTTTATTTTTGTAGCTTATACTTCGTTGAGCACTGTTTTTATTCCATACTTAGTGGGTGTCTGTATGTTTCTGTATGATGTACACAGTGCTGAGACTGTCTTGTCAGTATGGACAATCTAAAAAAATATTGTTGCTATAAGGAAGATTAAAGGGACTCAATTTTTTTGTGCACACGCTCTTATGTTTAGGGCTAAACATTATATCCCCTTTACATTGCCAGCTTTCTAATGGAATTCTGATTTACTGATTTTTTTTTCTTTTCACAGAGCTAAATACCTCATGCTTAGTTTACACACCTCCCTCCGCACCCCACTTCTTCATAAAATCCAGAGATTCTTTGAGAGAGCCCAAAAGCAAACTGTATCTGCTCTGGTGTCTTTTAGTTTCTTCAGCCTACAGCCTATACACAGGCCGAATATCTGCCGGTTCGACCGATACCGTTCGACATTTGGCCAGTGTGTACAGCAGCCTATTCGACAGAAGCCGGCCTAACGTTCGACTTCTGTCAAACGGGCATGCTGGAGAACAAACGTGAATGAAAACAAACTACCTGTGTGTACCAAGCTTTTTGCTCCATTCACACCTGAGCGTATCATTTTCAGGGGTTTGTTTTTTTTTTACGTTTTCAGGTGTTTTTTCAGGCACTTTTTCAGACGTTTTTTGCAGGTGTTTGGAGGCGGCATTGACATCTAACAAAAACGCTTGTAATCTGCCAAAAAAGAAGCTCATGTACTTTTTTGAGCTTCAGGCGTTTTGCTTCAGGCGACCAAACGCTCATATGTGAACAATGGCCATTGACATGAATGGGGTTTTGCTTGTTGGGCGTTTTGAGACTTCAGAGGTGAGCGTTTTACGAGCTAAAAAATGCTCAGGGCCTTAGATTTAAAGCTAAAGTGTTAAGTGAATCATGGCTGCGTGCTGTGTTACGGTAACTAAATTTAATCTCAACTCTAGGATTTTTTCAAAACACACCCTTGTCACTTCCCCTATGAGTATAACATTTAAGTAACAATAATGGCACAATATGCAAATACTGTATAAAAATAATGCCTGCATTTTTTATGAATAGCCAAGGAGAGATAGAGGTGGTGTTGATGTTGGTTGGGGGGGGGGGGGGGGGGGGGCAGAAGTACGATCTAGAGAACTGAATGGGATATTTGAGCTGTTGGAAAAAAGCAAACCTAAAATTACTGCAAGGATGGGGTAACTAGCACCTTAAAAGACTAAGTTCACTGTTTGTAAAAATAATGGAGCCTGCAAAACATTTCACCTGCAATCAGTAGTGTCAGGCTTCTGCAGACACTGTTGATATGTCTAATCATACCTCCATACAGGCAGACCAGTACTTAGCTGCAGGAAGTGTCAGTGGTCTACAAAGGTGTTGATGAGCGTCTTGGTAGTTCATTGAGAACTACATGCCATTTTCTGCAGTGGCAAACAGGACTTGTAGAACTTACTACATTAGTAACATGATACACCCAGAATATGGGGTGTAGCATGTTACTAAAGGTTAACCTTTTTATAGGAGATTTCAGAAATTGTAACATTTAAAAACTTATTCTGGTTTATAAGAGCTTAGGTCCAACAGGGTGTATGCCATGTCGCAGACTTACCTTAATTTTGCTTTTTACATTTTTACTGCATTCTAGGAGTATATTTATTGCTATCCCAGTGCTGTGATAGGAACAGAAACAGCCGCTTTGCCCTCCCCTCCACTGTATATTCACAGAATACATTGCATAATACAAAGGCTTCGAAGGATAAGAGGGGCAGGCAGAGTGGCTGCAAATCACATTGCAGCTGCTGTAACGAAGACCCAAAGGTCCATTGTTGGAGCATCGGAAGAATAGCGATAGCTGTATTCCCAGCGCTCGGTTAGGCCCCTTTCACACAGGCGGACCGTTCAGATCCGCCTGTTCGTTTTTTTGGCAGATCTGAACGGTCCCCCCATGCATTCCTATGGGGCATCGGATGTCAGTGAAGACATGTCCGCTGATATCCGATCCGTCAAATCTGGACGGATGGAAACCCTATTTTCCATCCGTCCATCGGATCGGATTAGAACGGACCGACGGTCCGTTCCCATCCGATTTCCCCCATAGAGATGCATGGGGAACTGACAGCTGTGTCTCCGCACACAGCTGTCATCCGCTGAGAAAAACAGCATCCGTCCGACGGACGGATAGTGTGAAAGGAGCCTTAAAATGTAAATTGCAAATAGAAGTTAAATCCACAAGGTGTCATACACTTTGTACTTAACCCCCTTATAAGCCAGCAGATATTTGAAAGTGCTGCAGTTCCTGGAATACTACTTTAAAGCTATGAAAAATGCGCGGAGTTGGGGTCAGCTAAAAATGCCTGGCTTTAAACATTTATTCCCTTGTCTACAGCTGCAAATTCTGTCTTATTCATGGCAATTTTTTTTTTTCCTCTTATGCATCCACTCTATAAGCGTTTTTCTTTCAAATCCAGCCCAGTGATAACAGTGGTGTTTGTGACCGATGTTGCTCTTTACACTGAAGTGACCACTAGAGGTTGTGGGGTCAGTTCATGCAGTGCTGTTTACAAAGCAGGGAACACACCACTAGATGGGTAGCGCTGTGCCTGAAAACAGATCTTTATTTTACTTTCAGTGGTTTCCACTAGCTGGAAACGTCTGCCTTCATCAATGACATCCAAAATATTTGTGTTGCTGTATGATCAAAGGCCTCATTGTTATGGGGAGCTTTCTAATGGTGATGTATAAGCGATGGAAATTTCCACAGGGGTGGAACAAACAGAAAAAATTGAAATACAATACAGATTAAAGGCCTGCTTCATATTGTTTTACATGGAAACTACTAAACTATCTGACAGTTGTTGGTTAATTATAAGCGCTAGACTTTAAGTGCATTTTTAAAGTGTAAATCCAATCAGCAAGTTAAATCGGTGATATCTAGGAAACATTGCAACAGCCAAAGTCTTTCCAATGCACCTTAAAGTGGACCTGTACCCAAAAGGTGAAGTTTTATGTCCTTAAGTCCCTTTAATCTTCAATATAGCAGCCGCACTTTAACCAGGGTTCATACGGTCATGAAAAACCTGGAGAAGTCATGGGATTTTAAAATGGCACTTTCCAGGCCTGGAAAAGTGTTGGAAAATTAACTTAACCCAAAAGTTTTGGAAAAGTCATGGAAATTATTTGTTGCATATGCAGAAAAGAGAGAAAGGCACCACTCAGTGGAGCATGTAAATAATTTTATTGACGCATATTATAATTAAGAAATTACATATATGTGTAAGCATCGATCATAGCTCGGCATCCTTCCGGGTCCCCTGTGTTTCCGTCCCAGGCTGGCCAGCAGCCGGGGGAGGGGAGAACCAATCAGGGGACTGTGTGATTGAGGCAGCGGTGAAGCGCATACCTCGCTGGAGGGCCGCACAAACGTGATAACGCGGGGGGGGAGGGGGGCGCTAACAGGTTTTGGAGCATGCGTGAACCAAAAGCATTCATCAAGGAGCGGTTCACGCATGTTCCAAAACCGGTTACCGCCCCCCCCGTGTCATCACATTCGTGCGGCTCTCCAGTGAGGTATGCGCTTCACGGCGGCCTCGATCACACTGATGGGTTCTCCCCTCTGCCGGCTGCTGGCCAGCCTGGGATGGAAACACCGTGGACCTGGAAGGGCCCAAGCTGTGATAGACGCTTACCTCCATGTAATTTCTTGATTATAATATGTGTCAATAAAATTATTTACATGCTCCACTGAGTGGCACCTTTCTCTCTTTTCTGCCTGTTCGTGGGACTGTTGCTTCGGCCTAACAAAAAGCTACCCTCGATGTAAGTGCCCCATTTGTGCATCTGTGCCATCCATACCAGTCAGGCTGCACCTTATCCATCATGACTGCCTGAACTGAAGCTTTATCCCCAAGCAGGAGCACCCATCAAATCTTTTTCTTTCTCTAGTATATTCCAATATAGTTGATAATCTTGGTTAAATTACAATAGTTAACTAAATATTTCATATTCTACTGTACACTACAAAGCTTGTCATTTATTTTAGTAAAAATATCCTGGGTGTAACATGGATTTTCTTCTTATTTAACATGTATACATAGACATTTCATGAAACATTAGGTCATGAATATTTACTTGAAGTCCTGGAAAAGTCATGGAATTTTATTGGTAAAAATGTGTATGAACCCTGATACTTTCTTGAGCCCTATCTCGATCCCAGTGATGTGCAGAGGCTCTCTCGGCTGTCTCTCTCTCCTCCTTGGTTCTGAGAGATCAGTGGGAGCCATTGGCTCCTGCTGCTGTCAATCTCAGCCAGTAAAAAAGTGGGGGGGGCTAGCCACGCTCTGTCAGTGGACACCCACAGCTGACTTGGGAGCGAGCACACAAGCTTCTTGCTATGGGGATGCTCTGCAGGGAAGAGGCAGGAGTGCTGGTGGGGGACCTCAGAAGAGGAGGATCAGGGCTGCTCTGTGCAAAATCTTTACACAGAGCCAGTAAGTATTATGTTAAAAATACCTGGAAGCATTACAATCATTTAAAAGGAGATGTACAGCCAAAGCTGGTTTGGCTGTATATTTCCTATGGATCACAGGAGTGCAGTTCATTCTGCACTCCTGTGACACGTTTTCAGCAGAGAGCGGGCTCAAGTCCGCTCTCTGCTGACGTCACAGAAGTCAATCCAGGCACCGCGTCATTATGACAATGAAAGTCTGGATCTGCAGGTGCCTGGACCGACACCAGGCTCAGCCTCTCAGAGAGTCCGAGCTGGCGGCTCCCTGCCCCTCTGCAGCCCAGCTCTCCAGTAAGTGAGAGGAGGGGGAAAAGGGGACAGCTTCTCTTCTTGGGGAGTTGTCAGAACCGGGCGATGTTCTCAGTGCAGAGGTGCTGGGGGACAGATGCAGCATCGGACCAAGGTAAGTATAAATTAAAAAAGAAAAAAAAAAAAGCATTCCCATACATCTTTAGTTCCTTTTTAAAGGCAAATTATAATGATTTTGGATCAATTTAATTTTTTTTTTTTTGCCTTATTTGTGTGCTATCTTCAATATTATGTGAAAAAGGATTCCTAAAACACAATGTGAGAGCTAAGCAGTATTTCTTGCTTTGAAGCATAGATTGTCCAATTAAAACATCAGACTAAGCCATTGATTAAGGTATGAAGCTAATGAGTCCTAGAGCTGGTTTATTTCTTCAAAGAAGCAAACTGACATCCTTTAAAATATGCTAGAAGTATAAGGCTCCTTTCACACTAGTGGTCTGATTGGACCCTCCAGTCTCCTCTATGAAGCGGTGGGTGTCAACAGATGTGTCCATTGACACTCGCTGACATCCGATCCGATCTTGTCTGCTAAAAACAAATGGATGCGGGTGTAAACGGAGAGACGATCCGTTTACATCTGACCGCCCATAGAGGGAAGCAGGTTGTTTCTGTATCTGCATAAGCAGAGGGGACACAGAGCAGCCATCTGCCTGCTCGGCGGGGATCAGCGGAAAGGTTGCTTGCTGAGCAGGCAGACTCCTCGGGATAATTTCTCCTAAAAGAAGGGGCATCAGCCACATCTCCCTTGTGCTGATTTTTCAGTTTTTTTTTTTTTTTTTTTTTGTCTGCAGTTAGGCATTAAAGTGATTGTAAAGTCTAGTTTTTTTTAATATCAAACACGTTATACTTACCACCTCTGTGCAGTTGGTTTTGCACAGAGCAGCCAAGATCCTCTTGCAATGGGGATGGAGCAGCAAGAGAGCGGCGGAGCAGAGTGAAGTCCAGCTGGGGATCCCCGGCGCTCTGTCTTCAACACTGGTGCAGCTGCCCTCCCCCAGGGTATTGTAAGAGGCGGCGGCTCAGCTCAGGGACATGGGAGATCCAGAGTCTGTGGTTTCCCAGCACCAGAGCGCCCTGCTCCTCTGGCTGGAGGAGAAGAGATCCTGAACCGGGAGCAGTTCATAGAAATGCTGGAGAGCTGGGAGTGGGAGGAGGTAATCCCCTGCCTGCCAGCATTTTTTTTTCTCTTTTTTTCAAATCAATTCATCAAATTCATCAATTGGATGCAGAATTTATAAATCTGTTTTTAGATGTTTTTTCTTGCATTATCATATTCTACATTTTCCCATAGCAGGCTTGCTGAGTCTAGTAGTCCTCCGGACTTCTTATTGCATAGTTCATTTGTTAATTTTCCTTTTGCGGTAAGGAAGTGGATGGTCAATTTAACGTTAGCCCCATAATGGAAAAAAAAGAGTAAACCCATGTGCAAACCTACAAAAATACACAGTATATATCCCCTATATACCCTGTGCAATGTATCAAAATAAAAGAAACAATGTATCGTTATAAAATCCAACTATTTCATGCTAAAAAAAATATCAAGTCCCGCAAGCCAAGCCACTAATAAATGGGATTAGCGCCTCCCCCCACCTTTTTTTCATTATAAGAATTTTTCGTGTTCTCAAAAGCAGGATAGCAGCTGTTCCCTTATCCTTTTTTTAATTCTTGTATTTTTTCATGGGGCTATTGATACCCAGTATAGTCCAGTAGCACAGGTTTTCCTCTCTCTTAACACAATGGTAGCCCCATGTATGACAGCATGGCATACAGCCCTGTACATAAAGTGTCATGATTCTGGGCAGGTTTGACAGAAAAGGTCCCCCCCCACCCCAAAAAAAAAAATGTGACAGTACCCGCCCATTGCCGCCGCCCACCTGCCCCTATGTGCTGCCTTCTCCACAAGGACCATTTATGACCGCAGATGTTGAATCTGACAGTTCCCCTGAGGGTCATACTAAAAAAATAAACCTGGTTCCTAACTTTTTTAGCTGCCTCCTAGATTCAAAGCAAATTTGTCAAGCCCTGACCTAATCTAACAAGCTGGTCAGACATACCCCTTTTCTTTCTCTGGACCACAAGTTGTTAGCTGGCCACACATGGTCTAAATTTCACCCGATTCCTGTGAACTAGCAGAGAATTGAGCTATGGGTGGGCCCCACTGACACCAACCGACTTAACAAACTTCGATTGAGCCCGCGTTCACATTGGTCCGATTTGACATGTCAAATCACAACCAATTGCCGACAATGTCACAGTCGGAATCGGTGCAAAGCTAACTTTGTGATTCCCAAAAGTAGTTTCTGCACCACTTTTGGTGACTTTGGAGGGCGATTTCAATAGACATCTCTGCAGGAACCCGCCCCCGAAGTCGGACTGAAAATGCTGGTTTGAAATCTCGTGAGTTCAGCTGAACTCAAACCTTTCAAACCCGCCTCAGTGTGAGCCTAAGATGGGACATTGAAGGAAAAGGGCAGAAAAATGTTAGCCGAACAGTGACTACATCTATCCATTCAAATGCAGTCACTATTCAGGCTAAAGTAAATCTGAAACCAAACATTTTATTTTTCCTTTTTAAATATAGAAACCCCTTATGAGGCTTTTTCCCTTCTTTCCACTTGAGAAAAGATCTCTCCAAAGAAAGCAAAAAGCTCTCTAATGGCAGGCAGGCTTTTCTTCATGTCAGATGGGTTTTGCTTTCCCATACAAGTCAAGAGGATCAGCTGCAGGTCATATGCACCTGTATATGGGCGGCACAGTGGTGTTGTGGTTAGCACCTTCACTTAGCAGTAAGAGGGTCGCTGGTTCGAATCCCAACCACGACACTACCTACCTGGAGTTTGCATGTTCTCCCTGTGCCTGCGTGGGTTTCCTCCCACACTCCAAAGACATGCTGGTAGGTAGGTTAATTGGATTCTGTATAAAAAAAAAATTGGCCCTACTGTGTATGTGAATGTACAATGTATATGTAAAAGCGCTGCGTAAAATGACAGCGCTATATAAGTACCTGAAATAATAATATGAATTCTCAATTATCACAGAAGCTTCTTAAACTGTTTTTAAAATTGATGCTATCAACCTATGCCCGAAGCCCATTTAAAAGGTGCAAAACTTCAGGTTTCTTTATCAGCCACTTCAGTGTAAAAATTAACCCCTTCAATTAAGAAGATTCTTTTCTTATTTTACCTGGAGATTTGTTAATTACTAAATGATGTGCAATGGACAACAAAATAGCTTCTTGCATTTTTTTCACTGATCATGTTTATACAGAACTGTATAATTTTCCTCTATAAATGTAATATATTTCTTTTTTTTTTTTTTCTCTCTCTAATAGGCCGGGAACATGGAGGGAGCCAGTTAACCCTTACTATGTCAACACTGGGTATGCGGTGGCGCCAGCCACCAGTGCCAACGACAGCGAGCAACAAAGTATGTCGAGTGACGCAGATACCATGTCCCTAACGGACAGCAGTGTGTAAGTGTCTTATTTTTCAGTCTATTTTTTATCACACAACTCCATCTGTAAGTATTTTGGCCATTCAGGAGGATTTAAAATCGTAATGTAGACTAATGTACATGGCCAATTTTTTTTTTTAAATGTTGACACATTTTATTAAACTGAGCCAGAAATGCTGGATTTATGCAGCGCATGCTTACAGACCCTTTCCTCACCAACATAAAAAATTGCAGGTAAAAGTACAGAAAAAATAGCTATTTAAATTGGTTATTTGAAGTTTTATTTCCATTAAAGGCATATT
The DNA here is from genome assembly GCF_965119305.1 of Pelophylax lessonae. Lineage (NCBI taxonomy): Eukaryota > Metazoa > Chordata > Amphibia > Anura > Ranidae > Pelophylax > Pelophylax lessonae. The sequence goes on from NC_138773.1 coordinate 49,764,805, forward strand.
CAACCTTTCAGACCATGTTTAATGTTGGAACCATATTTAGAGTGTGACATTCCCCCCTTTCCATGTGATTAGAATTTTTGAATTATAGGGTGCTTCTCTTTGCAGCCTCCCCTTAATATATACATAATATACTAATAATTATATATCTATCGAGATAGATAGATAGATAGATATATATATATATATATATATATATATATATATATATATATATATATATATAAGGTATAGACCGATATTGGTTTTTCAGGGCCAATGCAGATTTTCCAGCCACTCTTCAAGCCGATTGCCGATATTAGGTGGCGATATTCTGAGTTCGACATTTAGAGTTTTTTTTTGCACACTGTCCTTTTTTAGATTTTTTTTTCTTTTGATGAGTTTTATTGCTGTCACTTTTTATGGAGGGATCTGGGGTCTTTAGGACTCCAAACCCCTCCTCTGCACTTAAAAGCATTCAAAACGCTGTTCTTGGCGGTTTTAATACTGTCATTTAAAAAAAAAAAATCTGGTGCCTTTAAGGCTTCAGTAACCGAAAGTGATATGACATTGCTTCTGGGTTACTACATCGGAGTCCCGATCAGAGCCTATTCCGGCTTTGTTCGTCTTGGGCCAGCCGGTGGACATGCTGGCAGGTCACTCGGGCCTCCCGGTGGGACGCATGGGTTGTTATTACAAGAAAGTCGTCCGTTGGTTCTAAAAAAACGTAGCGAGGTGATGCCTGTAGCTGCAGGCATCACACTCCCGTTACAACCACTTAAAGCAATATTGGCCATATCTGCAAGTTTGTGACTGATACTGAAAAGTGAATATAGGCCCCCCGATAATCGGACGATCCCTAATAATAATAACAAAAATATATATATATATGTATATACAGGGCTCGACAAATCCCAGTCACCAGGTTGCAATTGCGACTAGAAATTGTGTCCTGGCGCCTGGGCTTTAGTCAGCCCATTCACTGTTGGCACCAGCATATTAGGCGTGAGCAAAGCTTGCCAGAGTGCAGGAGTCGCCAAACGATTGGCTGAGACGCATGCCAATCACCGGGAATCTCCATTCAAGTCCCTCCTCTTTGTACCCTATTTGCCATCTCCTTGTGGTCTTTTTTCCCCTTCTCTCTCACAGGCTAGGCCCGTCCATGTATTCCGAGCGCTAGTTGGGTGGGCTGCGGATTGGCCTGTGATTGGCCTCGGCGACTGTCAATCATTTAAGGTGTCAAGTGGCTGGGCTAACGCGTCTCTCGCTTTTGGCTTGGCAGGCTGTTGCTGATCCGGATGGCGGCGGCTCAGAGCCCTGTCTGTGGCTGACGGCAGTGATTGCCATTGGTGGCAGGCAGCATTTGTGTCTTACCAGGCCTGTTACATGACACTGTGCGAGAGGCGCCATCCCAGGGAGAGGTTTGCCCAGTGTAGCTTGGTGTCGGCTCCATTTAGTGCTCACCTCACTCACCTCCTCAATGTTGTCAGGGTGAGGAGAGATGCCTGTTCCAGGCAGCTGTCAGAGCTCCTCTCCATCCTCCTCCGTGCTATTGTAGTTCCTGCTGGCTCCCCTGTGTGTATATGTCCTTTCTGGGATCCTGGCCTGTAGCTGGTCTGGATGGAGTTCTAGAATTTAGGACACTGTAGCTTCCCCCTCCCCTCGACCCCCACCCCACTTTGAGACCAACGGTTGGTCTTGGGGGGGGGGGGGGGGGGTCCGCTTATAAAAGGTGTGTTCCCTCACCTCGAAAAACAAAGTTTTAAAAATGCAGCACAACTTCCCTCTTATAATCATACTAACTGCTGCCCGCTCGCCAACAGTACATTTACAGTGGGCAGGTGGCGTGAGCAGGCTACTACATGTACATTATCCAGCCTGTTCCAAGATAGGGGCACATGTGGGCGCTCCGTACTATTCCGTGCTGACACTGGCTACTGCTGGATTTTGTCAGCAGGTCCCAGCCAATGATTGTTGGCTGAGACCTGCTGATTGGCTGTAGCCAGTCACAGCACAAAGTCCTGTGTTTACAAACACACAGGGTTGTGTACACAGAACAGCGATCTTTGTAAGTTAAAGCGGAGTTCCTCCCAAATGTGGAAATTCCGCTTTAAATACTCCAGACCCCCTGACATGCCACATCTGGCATGTCAGTTTTTTTGAGGGGGGGAACGGGTACCTAGATCTGACAGGTACCCGCTTCTGCTCGGGTCGCTGAGGCGGCTCGAGCGGAAGTTCTCTCTCCTCTTCCCCCCCCCCCCCCCTTCCTCCCTGCAATCTTCTGGGACATGTCAGATTGCCTTCCCGACGTGCAGCACGACTTGCACATGCGCAGTGTGGACCCTACTGTGAAGCCGCCAGCGGTCACCCACAAATGCAGGCCATTAATTTAACACAAAAGTATTTTTTCTAACAAATTAATTCAAGACTTTGTTGCACAAATGAATACACCCCAACTACAGGTGAGTCTAATTATTCATTATCCAGGTATCCAGCAGACAGTTAATTATAAAAACGCGTTACTAAAAAAAAGATGTATGGGGTTTTTTTTTTTTAAAGATTCATACTTACCCTGGTGGATGCAGTGTCTGTCCGATGCTGCATCTGCGAGCCGAGCGATTAAACGCCGCTGATCGCTCCGTTCTCGCAGCTCCATGCATTTCTGAAGAACAGGGGGAAAGTGCTTCAGTGGCCAAGTACTGTATGTCTCCTGATCTGATCCCAATCAAACACCCATGGGGAATTCTGAAGAGACAAAGTGAGCATCACTATATATATATATATATATATATATATCGCCACATCATCCCTTTCTCAGGGGTTCATGCATGACAAGAACAAGTTCCATCTGCCACAGTGGCAGAAGGATTGTTCTGACAGGTACAGTAATTTCATGACTCTTGTAGTCCATTGTTTACTTCTCTAGTGCCATACGGCTGAAGCTAAACAATGCAGGAGCATATGCATTGCACCAATGGCACACTGATCACAGTTGCAATGCTCTTCAGACTTCAATGCAAAAATGTAATAAACGTACATTGTAACAAAAAAAAATCCCAGTTGGTGTTTTTTTTTTTTTTTTATAACGTAAGCTATCCCTTTAAATTATTTGTATTTACTTGTTACTTATTGGCAATGTGCCTAGAACATTTGACTACTCCAGGAAGTGTAATTTCCCTCCTTGCATGTCATAGCCCTCTCCTTTTCTGGAAATGTCTAATTACTATCAATGCAGGCCAAGCTCCTCCACCCCTTCCATCCTACACACATAGTTTGTAATTACTGGGAGTGGAATAAAGGTGAATATTATAGAATGTCCCTGTGAGTGGCAGTTTTGAGTCTTCTTGGGCTGCTGACCTGTCCAGGATAGATTGCTGCTGGGCACTGCTTAAAAGAGAAAAAAAAATAGAATTACAGATGTGCATGTGCAAAGATATTTAACAAAAGCTGCAGTTTTTGTATACGTTTAAAAGAGAGCATCTAATAAATTAATATTTTCTCTTGAAAATAGTCAAAGTAATCCACAGTTATTCACCTCTAAATCAGCTATTTGTTGTGGGTTTAAAATATCTACTTGAATACCTTGTATTACTTCCTTACCCTTTTCGCTTCTGCCTCCTTTAGAGATGGAGTTCCACCATATAGATTACGAAAGCACCATCGCAGGGAAATGCAAGAAAGTGCCAAAGCAAACGGACGTGTGCCACTACCTCACATTCCAGTAAGTATCAATGTTTCCTTAAGCAGGGGTGGACACACTCGTGTTGAAATCGGGAGCCAGTCAGTCCAGTGTAGGAGCCAACAGGAACTTTCTAGGTGACAGGGAGTACATTTCTTTATTAACATTAGGCAGAGACGGTAGGCAAATGCTGGAGACCAGCCGTAATCATTCAGGCACATTTGTACAGCCCTATAGAAGTCTATGGAACTCGTCTACCTCCATCTCCCGGCCGTCAGTGGGCAAATACAGACTGCTGATAACACCAGAGACATTTCTGAGATCATTCAAAATTCTCAACTATTTGAAACATAAAGATAAAAAGAAAATCTATAATAAATATTTCCTAGTTTGAAACCGAAACAAAGAGGACCTGTTTATAGACATATACAGTGCCTTGAAAAGTATTCATAACAACTAAATGTTACAACTAAAAATGTAAATTATTTTGTTGGGAATTTATGTGATAGACCAACACAAAGTGGCACATAGTTGTGAAGTGGAAGGAAAGTGATAAATGGTTTTCAAAATTCCCCGAGTCCATATTTTGTAAAGCTACCGCTTTCGCTGCAATTACAGTTCCTAGTCTTTTTGGGTATATCTCTACCAGATTTGCACATCTAGAGAGTGACATTTTTGCCCATTCTTCTTTGCAAAATAGCTCAAGCTCTGTCCGACTGGATGGAGAGCGCCTGTGAACAGCAATTTTCAAGTCTTGCCACAGATTCTTACTTGGATTTAGGTCTGGATTATGAATGGGCCATTCTAACACGTGAATATGCTTTGATCTAAACCAGGGGTCTTCAAACTATGGCCCTCCAGTTGTTCAGGGACTACAATTCCCATCATGCCTAGTCAGGTCTGTGAATGTCAGAGTTTTACAGTGCCTCATGGGATGTGCAGTTCCGCAACAACTGGAGGGCCATAGTTTGAGGATAGCTGATCTAAACCATTCCATTGTAGCTCTGGTTGTATGTTATTGGTCTTTGTCCTGCTGGAAGATGAACCTCCGTCCCAGTCTCACGTCTTTTGCAGACTCTAACAGGTTTTCTTCTAAGATTGCCCTGTATTTGGCTCCATTCATCTTCCCATCCACTCTGACCAGCTTCCCTGTCCCTGCAAAAGAAAAGCATCTTCACAACATGATTCTGCCACCACCATGTTTCACGGTATGGATGGTGTGTTCAGGGTAATGTTCAGTGTTCGTTTTCTGCCACACATAGCGTTTTGCTTTTAGGCCAAAAAGTTCCATTTTGGTCTGATCTGACCAGAGCACCTTCTTCCACATGTTTGCTGTGTCCCCCACATGGGTTCTCACAAACTGCAAACGGGACTCTTTTGGCTTTCTTTCAACAATGGCTTTCTTCTTGCCACTATTCCATGAAGGGCAGATTTGTGGAGTGCACCACTAATAGTTGTCCTGTGGACGGATTCTTCCACCTGAGCTGTGGATCTCTGCAGCTCCTCCAGAGTTACCATGGGCCTCTTGGCTGCTTCTCTGATTTTTGTTTTCCTTCCCCGGCCTGTCAGTTTAGGTGGACGGCCATGTCTTGGTAGGTTTGCAGTTGTGCCATACTCTTTCCATTTTCGGATGATGGATTGAACAGTGCTCCATGAGATGTTCAAAGCTTCGGATATTTTTTTATAACCTAACTCTGCTTTAAACTTCTCCACATGTTTATCCCTGACCTGTCTGGTGTGTTCCTTGGCCTTCATGATGCTGTTTGTTCACTAAGGTTCTCTAACAAACCTCTGAGGGCTTCACAGAACAGCTGTATTTTTATACAGAGATTAAATTACACACAGATGGACTTTATTTACTAATTAGGTGACGTCTGAAGGCAGTTGGTTCCACTAGATTTTAGGAGTATCAGAGTAAAGGGGGCTGAATACAAATTCACGCCACACTTTTCAGATTTTTCTTTTGTTAAAAATTGTGATTATCATTTACCTTCCACCTCACAATGATGTGCCACCTTGTGCTGATCTGTCACATAAAATCCCAATAAAATTAATTTACATTTTTAGTTGTAACATGACAAAATGTGGCAAATTTAAAGGGGTATGAATAATTTTTCAAGGCACTGTAATATGAAGACTTTACAGGCAGAGGAACTGCATTGGGAAACATGTTTGTATGTTAGCACCCATTGCTTAATTTCAAGTGATGAGTTGACTTTATCCTTTAGTAGAGGGGAAGTAAAAGGTAAATGAACAAGGGAATCCTGCAACACCAGGGATGAAAGGGATGCAAATTAGAATCACATTATTAGATTATCGTTCTGTGTGGGAAAGTTCAGCAACAACTAGTTAAGTCACACCCTAGGATTATGCTGCTTATGTTCTACCCAGCGGGCCTGTCCCGGATATACAACACCATTATTTCACTCCAATTTGTGGCATTTCCTGGTTCATTACTGTAATCTCCTATCGTCTGTCATGTTATGCTTCTGATATCCGACCCAAATACACAGCTCTTTAAAGTCCAGTAAATATCTTATCATTCTCTTACAATTATGAGCTCTCTAGTCTGGATGGCAAGTTACAGATCATAGGTCTGTACATGGAGCCTGCGACCAACACTGGTGACAAATGCTGTCACTGCATAACAGGAAAAAAAAAATCTACTATCAGTTCATACCGTTGTTAAGGATGACTGGTGTTTTCTTCCAGCTTTATTTTTCACGTTTATATCAAGCCAAAAATCTCTAGTTTGGATAGAGTGGGGAATGATTCGATCTCCTGTGAAAGTGGAGGAGGGTTCCCTTTTCCCGTTAGGGTTCCCTTTCCCTGTTGTCATTGTCACATTTAAAATCGATGAATTAGGGATCTGTTAATGAAAGAACTAAAAATCCCATCTGTCACTGCGGCAACTAAGTCCAGCTAAAGCTGGCCATAGATGGTTCAAATCTCGGCTGGTTCAGCAGGAACGTGATTTGAACCATGTTTGAGCAGGCTGAATGTAGCAAGTTGATTGATCGATCAATTTGGGTACAACCAGCCTGGACCAGTGTGAAACACTTCGGACAAACTGAGCTGCACCTGAGCATCATGAGCAGACCTCGCTTGCAGATCCTGCGCTCGGGTAGGCAGAGAACAATATAAATTTACCAGGCACCCTGTCCCCATGTTAATGGGAACAAGGGCCTCTCACCAACAACCCTGGGCAGTGGTGGGGACAAGGTGTTTTGGGGGACGCAGAGCCCCACCATCCTCAAAGCACCCACCCCCTCCATGTTGAGGGCGTGTGGCCTGGTATGGGCCAGAAGTGGGGCTTGGCTGCGACTTCCATTCAAATCAATGGGCTCTTATAGGGAATCATTGATTTTGACACGGCAAAAAAAAAAAAAAAAAATGTCTGACACGGCTTAACGCTGTATTGCGGCATTAAGCCGTGTCAGACGTTTTTACAGCTGTAACGCTGGTCCTCAGAACGTGATGGCCCTGGGTTTGTTTTTTTTGTTTTTTGCAGCTTTAAAATGCCTATGCCACTTACAGCTTCACCCACCAACCATGACAGGGCATATAACTGCTTCTGCGACGTGTACACCCCTGGCCACTGCTGCTAAAGGGAGTTTGGTTGGGGTAGGGTGGTAAAAACACATCTTAACTATAGGGCTTTACCACCTCCCAACCTGCAAATGTAAACAACCTCTTAGGGCTCTTTCACACGGCCGCTCCGCTTGTCCGCAAATCATCCTATTTTTTTGCGGATGATTTGCGGACATAATGTAAGTCAATGGCACTGCGGATGTCAGCGGAATACCATCCGCTGACATCCGATTTTCTTCCTTTCAGTTCTGTTCCGTTTTTTGGAACTGAACAGAACCCTATTTTTTCATCCGTTCAAAAAACGGAAAGGAAGGAAAATCGGATGTCAGCGGTGTCATCCGCTGACATCTGCAATGCCATAGACTTACATTATGTCCGCATATCATCCGCAAACGGATGGGATGATATGCGGGCATACGGAGCGGATGACTCAAATGTCATCCGCTCCGTGAAAAAAAAGAAAAGTCCCGCAGCAGACAAAAGCAGCGGAGCGGCCGTGTGAAAGAGCCCTTACTGTTCTGAACCCCCTAAAAGGCTGCTTTTACACTGATTTTGCTGTAGTTTACCTGCGAATGCAGTGCATCTGCAACTTTCCTGAGCTAACTGTGCATTGCTATAGACTTCTATTATATCCTACAGGTGTGGTGCACTTTCTTAAACTGCACCAAAACTCCTGCATTCAGAAAGTGCACCAAACCTGCAGGATATAATAGAAGTCTAAAGCTAAGCGCAAGAAACTCGAAGGAAGGCTGCAGTCTCGGCCGCGACCGGAAGTGACATCACCCTGCTCCTCCCAACGTGTTGTGTCACTGAGAAAGTCACGTGTCAGTGATCTAATGCTTAAATTTGGAAGAATATTACAACAGATTATAAAGAACTTTATCATTGGTGTGGTTCACGCAGCACTGGATTTTGGAGGCACTGCCCATTGGGGCTGATAAGAACTGATTATCAGTTTTTTTTTTTTATTGCATTCATTGCACATTGCATTTACATATTTTGGGTTATTTTCGTGTATTTAGTTTGTTATATGTTATTTCTTTTTCTGATTGGAAGTATATATAGTTATCTCAACACTTTTTGGTGTTTCCTCTATGAACATTAATATTTTTTAGGATTTAGCGCCACTCCATTTTATGTTTAAACATATTGATTTTGTATTTGGTGACACTACAGATATATATATATATATATATATATATATATATATATATATATATATATAAATAATTTTTTAGGACATTATTACCCATGATTTTTAATTCCCATTTTTTTCTATTATCCTTTCACTTTGAAGGGGTTGTAAAGTCAGAAGGTTTTTTTTTTTTTTTACCTTAATGCATTCTATGCATTAAGATGATAAAAACCTGTCTGCAGCAGACCCCCCCCATGCTTACCTGAGCCCCATCTCGATCCAGCGATGTCCACGACTGTCTCAGCTGTCCGGGACTCTCCTGCTTATTGGCTAAGACACAGCAGCTTCGGTGGCATTGGCTCCTGCTTCTTTCAATCATAGGCAGCTAGCCAATCAGGAGAGAGGGGGTGGGGCTGAGCCGCAGCTGTGAATGGATACACGGAGCTGTGATTCGGCTCGGGTGCCCCCATAGCAAGCTGCTTGCTGTGGGGGCACTCAAAGGGAGGGAGGGGCCAGGAGAGCTGGAGGAGGAGGGCTGCTCTGTGCAAAACCAACTGCACAGAGGAGGTAAGTATAACATGTTTGTTATTTTTATTGGAAAAAGAAAAGACTTTACAATCACTTTTAGTATGCATTTGTTTTTTTGGCTCCTACTTATTTTACACAATGTAGCACATAAGTCCTTCACCCCTCAAACCTACCTGCATGGAGTTTGCATGTTCTCCCTGTGCGGGTTTCCTCAAGGCACTCCGGTTTCCTCTAGGTACTCCGGTTTCCTTCTACGTTCCAAAGACAGGTGGGGTGGGTTAAATGACTCCTGTTTGTATTGGTATCTAGGAATTTGAGTTAGGAACATTAGATTGTAAGCTCCTTGAAGGCAGGGACTAATGGGAATGTACAATAGTCATGTAAAGTGCTGCGTAGGTTGTCAGCGTTATATAAATATTTATAAAAATAATAATAAAAAATAATATAGCATCAGATATAGTCACTCTCCTGGTATTCAGGCATCCGTGGGTGTTGCCGGCTGTCTAAATACAATAGCTGGCAGTGCATATTCCTCTGTTTAGCATGAATGGGGGAACGGCGTTGTCTTCTCTCATTCAGTCCATAAGCTGAACAAGAGAAAACGCAGCATATTGTCATTGGTCAGCAAAGTCTGAACCAGGAAAAAATCAGCTTGTTTGATGCAGTATTCTCTTTCCTAGCATTGCTGTTACATAAAATATGTCATTGAATAGCAGGGTGTAGTGGATGGGCTAGGCATAGACAACCAGCATGTGAGGGTGTCGGATCCTCCTCCGAATATTACGCACTCAACCGCTGGAAGTATATGTAGCTACATTTAATTATTTTTGTGGCTCCTGAAACAATATCCTGTCTTTTAATTAGACCTGAGTTGTGTTTTAATATGTCTAGGAACATTCAGGTTGTGTCAATATTTTTTCACAGTACGTATTACATCCAGACTGGTTTCTTTCTTTTTTTTTTCCTAGGCACTCATGCTCTCATGAAAGAGGTCTTTTGTTTCTCTCTGTTCTCTAATTCTCAGCTATCATATCTTTGCCCCAGGGGATCCCCGTTTTAAGATTCCTTTTTTTAATATAAGCTTTTAAGACCCATTTTAGTGTAAACACTATCTTTACTTTGCTTCTGCTTTAGCTGGTCCTTTGCACTTGTGTGTATACAATTAAAAAAATATATTGTTCCTATTTATTTTTTTTGTGCCAGTGTTATTCCTAAAAGAGATTTATAGCCGGTTCACACTACCGCGATGCTACTTCCCGGGGCGACCTCCGATATCGCGGTGCGAGCAGCGCGCCGCGACCTCGGAGCGGCCGCCACAGACTTCATAACATTGAAGTCTATGGCGGTCGCCTCCTGGTCGCCCCAAAGAAGCTCCGGACCCTTTTTCTAAGTCGGAGCGACTTGTGTCGCTCCTATTAGAACAAGTCCGCAGATTCCCTATGGGAGGCGACCTGTGAGGCGACCAGGTCGCCTTAGTGTGAACGGGGGCTTAAACACTGGAGCAAAATTTTGACATATTGCAATTATCTGTTTTTAGAGTTGGTAATTGCATTTGTTTTCTGTTTTTTCTTTTAGTGTCCATTCACATTGATCTGACTTGTCAGGCGACTTGTCAGCCTGACAAGTCGCGGTCCTCACTATCCCACTGTGTAGTACAGGAGCCGTTCTAATAGGAGCGACACAAGTCGCTCCAACTTAGAAAAAGGGTCCTGTACTACTTCGGTGCGACTTGCATAGACATTCATTTTATGAAGTCCGTGCAAGTCGTGCCGAAGTCGGAGCGACCTAATGTGAACGGAGTCTAAGTTTCACCTGGGGATACTGCCATGCCACACAGTTCCTGTCCTAGGGGGATATTGTTCATGATACTCTTTCTATAAAGAATGGTTGCCACCCTAGGACAGGACTACAGAACTACTACATCTTCCTCATATTATAGGGGGGATGTGTTTTGTAATTCATAGAGCTGGGAACAGCTGATAGTGTAGTACGAGCAGGGGGGGGGGGGGGGGGAATCCACTTGCAAGCTTTCTGGCTGAATTAACAGTTTTGTTTTTTTTTTTTTTTGTTTTTTCCAAATTGATTTAACAAAACATTTCAATAGTATATTTAAAAGACCGAAAGGGAAAAAAATAGGAGAAATTGTTAGGGTTTACATACACTTTAAAGTAATACTAAACCTACAACAGTACAAACATTCTGTATATGTAGTAAAGCATACTGCTTACACAGGAACCTAAGGAGTTATTCCTCTGCATTGTGTAAAAAGTCAGTTTGAGCCTGTCTATCAGTAAATAGATTACACAAGTGAATGTTTTAGGCAGGGTCACAAGGTGAAAAAAAAAGGGAAACAAGTTTGAAACAAACCATGCAGCTACCACATCTAATGCTGCAATATATTAGATGTTATGCTTTTGGTTTTAGATACACTTTTTAACCTTTTTTTGTTTTGTTTGTTTTTTTGTTAAAGATGCCTCTATTTTCTGCTTCACTTTTAGGCACATTGATTTTTCATTTGTGACAAAATTAGCGAAAAACTGATTCATTTATGTCCATTGAACAATTTATCATTCAAAATTCGGTCATTACATGATGGCACGATTGTCTGCTCTCACGACCGGGTGTTCGTTTTTCTAAAATGAGTTTGAACGATTTTTTGTGTAGTGTATGGCCAGCTTAACTGTACACCGCAGGCTGTCTTCAGCAAATCTCAGCAGTTGGCTGCTAGAATTTTCTGATTTATACCAGCCAATGCTTCGGTTAGTGGATGAAGTATCTTCAAGTTTGTATATGATACACAAGCGTTTATAAACAAGACCAAATATTTTTCACATAAATAATGTCCCAGAATGATACTGACTGAAATCCTCTGTAGTCTTCCCCATAACAGAACAGTACAAATGCAAGAAGATTTCAGATTGTTATAATCGCTATATGCTTCGGGTATCATAGTTTACTATGGCCAGATCAGGGAAAGATGATATGGGATTGGAATAAATGTTCTTTGCTTTCATTGGTAAGCCCAGTGTCTGTGTTAACATAAAAAGTTCATACTGCATCATTCTCTTTGTCCCCCTCCAGCGTACATATCACATGCCAAAGGATATTCACGTTGATCCTGAAAAATTTGCTGCTGAGCTAATAAGTCGCTTGGAGGGAGTTCTGAGAGACCGTGAAGCGGAACAGAAGTTGGAGGAGCGGCTAAAACGAGTGAGAGCTGTGAGTACCTGTCATCCCCTAGAGAGACCATGACAAGTCTGTGTATGGCCTTTTACCTGAGCACAATACATTTACAATTCAGGAAGCATTTTTCAAAACATTTACCAAGGTGTCCTGTGTTACAGTGGTCTAAACAGCCGATAAGCTAAAAATTAGGCTGTAGAAAAAGAATGTATTTTCTGTGTTCATTTTTATTTTAGGCTTCATCTGATATTAGAATATTACTAGTACAGCTTTTTGACAGGACGCATGAAGAATACGTGCTGCAGCTCTGCCATCTAGTGTCATAACTGAGTATTTAGCAATGAATGAAGCAGTGTTTGTAAAGCTCTACTGTATCCTTCCTTAAATAACTTTAAAGAGAGTGCAAGTGGAAAACCTACCCACGTGTACCCCCTTTCCGCATCCAAACCAGCTGCCAGAAAGTGGTTTCATCCGTGCCTTTGAGCATCTTGAAAGTTACCACCGCTTCTCTGACTCCTTCCATGCAGTTTTGGAAACCCATTGCTTTTTATGGATTTCCGAGGTTTGCGGTGCCTGTTTTTTTTTTTGTTTTGTTTTTTTGGCATGTATTGGAAAGTGCTGGGTTTCTGAAGTAAGACTGCAGCACGACTTAGGAAACCGTGTAGCTCTCTAACGGATGGTTAATTAGCTAATGCAACAAATGAAGAGTGGGGGCTTTGAAGGAGGAGTAAGCAGTGGGAATTCTGCTAAGAAATTATTTTAGTCACTTTGCTTTTAGCACCAATTCTTGTGTCCCTGTTTCCTGATCAATAAAAATCTTTTGCAAGGGGTACCTGCTTTGCTGGTAAACAAAAAACCTTCCCAATGTGGACATAGATGCCAAAGGTATTTTAGCAGAGCAGGAGCACCACTTGGTTGAGTGTCTGAATAATTTTTTTCATATGTCCAAACAATACTTTCTAGGAGTTTTGTGAAGGAACCTTTTATTTTCAACAAGGGCTCCAATATGGTGGTGAGAAATATACTGGAATGGTGACTGATTCAAATGGTTCAAAGATATTAATGTGACACACTTTCACTCCTAAATACTTTGTTTTAAGTGAAGTGGAAAAAGTGTATATATTTTTTTAAATAAAATAAAAATAATTAAAAAAAGAGCACCCCCTACGTATACATACTTATGCATAGGTTTCCCACAAGTATGTAAACAGCGATTGCATCACACATGAGGCATCGCCACAAACATCAAAGTAAGAGCAATAATACTGGGGCCGTTCATGATTAACTCTACACTGATTACCTGTAAAGGCTTTTAAAGAGACACCTATGAAAAATGTTAGGTACCTTAGTTGCCATTTCACAGTTGCACGTAATTTGTAGTCTTGAAATATTTATATATTATCTCTTTACTCAACGCAACATCATATTTTCTCTGTCGCTCATTGACAGACGCAGAATCCATATCTTGATATCCATAGGGTTATACTGCCCCCTACAGGAGTAGGACACTAGGCAGAAAAAAAGTTCTGGCCACACCTATGGGCAGTCCCAGGGAGTATATCCTCTCTCTCCCTGCTATAGGATGTCAGTTTTTTTCTGCCTAGTCAGGAGTAAGGACCTAAGCTCCTTGCTGGGATCTTTGGTCCTGGCAAGTTTTTTTTAGATAAATCTTTTTTTAGTTAGCTTTTTTCTCCAGTTGTTCCTGTGAGATCTTCAAGCAATTATGCCGGATCTGGGTGACGGGCTGGATGCTGAGATCCAGTGGTCACCCCAGCCGGCCTACAAGCGCGTGCAGGCCCAAAAATGGCCATTGTTTTTGTATGCATTACATCTCATTTTAGTGTATTTTTCCTAATAATTTACATTTGATAGCTGTCAAATATCGTTTTGCATATAAAATTCCAACAGCCACCATTTTATTCTCCATGGCTTTGAGATTATATGTTTGGGGGTTATAAGTAATTTTCTAGCAAGAAATGCTGAATTTTAACATGTGGAAAATTAAAAAGATTGCCCCATATAGCAAATGGTTAAAGGATAGTGCCTACAACCTGGGAGCACTGAGCATGTCTTTGGCGAACCTCTGGTTCTGAGGCAGCTGCATAAAAAGAATGCAAATAAAAAAAAAAAAAAAAATGATTGAGTGCAGCCTTATTATTGGGTTTCATGTAAACAAAGAGTAACTTCTTTCCTTTTCTGCATCCAAAGGAAGAAGAAGGTGATGATGCCGATGTCTCATCTGCACCTTCCATGGTTAGCCACAAGTTGCCTTCAAGCCAGCCCGTGCATCATTTCGGTTCACGCTATGCCGACATGGGTAGCGTCGGGATGCCAATCAGAGACGCCCACGAAGAAAACCCAGAGTCCATCCTCGATGAACATGTGCAGCGTGTCATGAAAACCCCAGGCTGTCAGTCACCAGGACCCGGACGCCATTCCCCGAAACCACGCTCTCCGGATGGCCACTTGGGCAAAGGCTTTCCTGTATCTATGGGAACATTGCAGTCTGGTCACGGAAAGCATTCGGGCAAAAGTAGCTCAAAACTTGAGGCATCTAACCTTTACCACCACAAGCATGTTTATCACCATGTTCACCACCATGGCGGTGTAAAACCTAAAGAACAAATTGAGGCTGAGGCCACACAAAGAGTGCAGAGCAACTTCCCATGGAATGTAGACCCACATAACTATGCAACCAAGTCTCGAAATTATGCAGAGAGCATGGGAATGGCCCCTAATCCTATGGATTCCCTGGGCTACAGGTATGCAAGGTTTGCTTTTCACTCATTAGTTCTGATATACATATTCTGTATTGCACCTTTTTTGGTACTAAGGTTTGCTTTGTTGTTTTGTTTTGCGTTCTTGGACATTTAGCAACTGCTTTCACGTGGCATATAATTGGCTATAAAATATAGTATATACTTTTAGTGCTGTGGCTTTTTAAAGCTATTTTTATCCATGTATCCTAGACTTGAGTCCAGCACATAAGATACAAATTTACATGAATTTTTATTGCTTAAAGTGTAACTGTGGCCTGGCTTTAGGCTGCATTCACATGTCAGCGTATGGATCGCGGGCAGAATCGCCGCGATTCCGCCCGCGATCCGGAAATCATTGCAAATCGCGGGACGCCTGTGCGTTGCCCGTGCTTTGCAATAGCACCCCAAACGCTGAGCGATGTTGCCGCGATTTCCGCCTGCCGAATCGCGGTAACATCGCGCAAAAAAAACCGCGGGACGCAATACGCTCCAAAGAAGCTCTTGTACTTTTTTGGGCGTAATGCGTCCCGCAATTTTTTTTTGTGCGATGTTACCGCGATTCGGCAGGCGGAAATCGCGGCAACATCGCTCAGCGTTTGGGGTGCTATTGCAAATCACGGGCAACGCACAGGCGTCCCGCGATTTGCAATGATTTCCGGATCGTGGGCGGAATCGCAGCGATTCTGCTCGCGATCCATACGCTGACATGTGAATGCAGCCTTAAACATTCAGATATTAATAAGCAGCAAATGACCTCTGAAGCTGCAGCCACTGTGGAGCATTTTATCTTCAAAATTCACAAGATCGGCACTAAAATCAGTAAATCATGGAGACAGAGCCCACAACGATAGGTGAAGATTGCGCTTTACATCTCTTTTGTGCTTTTTCACTGTATGGCCTCCTGGGCCAGGCTAAGAGCTAGAGGCTTAGTTCACCAAACGGTGCAGGATACAGAGAGCTCCTCTCTGCCCCCTGTGTTTGTTCTAGTCTGGCCAGGCTGCATGCACAGAGTATGACCTGGTGATATCACAAGTTGAACAGAGCACATTAGTGTCGGCCATCCGGGATTTTATGTTCTCCGGCAGTGCAGGCCCCCTGTAGGACTACAGGTTGTAGAAGAATGTCCATTAGTGAGACTGCAAGTCACAGCAAAAGAAGTGTCTTCTCTGTAGGGCTACAGGTCACAGTTGTTCCATTTTTGTGTAAGACTCCAAGCCGACATGGGTCGCAGATGCAGCCTGCCTAAACCTCACATGAAAGCTGCATGTGAGAATTCTCCTATTGTGATGGGGTTAATATTCGTCTGACTTCATGGCTGGATTTTTTTTTTTTCCCCCATTACAGCGGAAAAGTAAGTATGCTTGCCAAAAGGAATGCTAAGAAAGTGGATTCCGGGAAGCTCGAAAGTGCCAGCTATGAAATGCCAGTTGTGCCCGAGGACGCAGAGAGAAACCAGAAAATCATGCAGTGGATAATGGAAGGAGAGAAAGAGATAAGCAGACATAAAAAATCCGTCCATAGGTGAGAGAATGCCTCTCTATTATGCTGTTGGTTATAAACTAGGGCAGAGGGATCTCAGGAGCCAGGTAGCCAAAGGATGAATTGTAGTATTCGTAAACCCCTTTCATAGGTCATAAAGTAATTTTTAGGCAACAATTAGAGGGTTGTCCTTAAAGTGAAGCTGCAGACCCACAGCTAATTTCACAACTGAAATACCTATGTTTACTGTTTTGAGAGTCATAGAATAGAGTTTATATATTTCCTAAAAGGATAAGTATACGTTCCTCTTTTCTATAGAAATGTTTTTGGCCTGTCGGAAAAATTCACACGTTTCACTATCAACTTTCTGTTACTATTGGGGTAATGAATTCTCCTAAACAGGCCATTGTGAACCCCCTCAGTACTCACACCCCCAATGCCTATACCACATCTCCTATCTAGCCTTGCAATCCGTGTCACTGTGTTGGGTGTGTTAGCCTGATCTGTGACAGTGCCAGCAACATCAGCAAATAGCTCAGTTGACAAAAAAAAAAAATAATGGCTCCGGAGGCAAAATCTGCAGCATATTAGCTGTGTGCAGCCGTATTTTTAGTGGTTCAGATCCCAGCAGCATACCACTCTCATGCGCACACATCCCCGGCAGCTTAGCTCCTTGCTGTGTATGTACCTGCTGCTAGGAGCCCTGACAACTACTCGATTACCATGATTACCATGCATAACTCTCTGAACAGATTGGTTAGGAATGAATTTTGCGTCCCTCCTGTTGAGTGCCCCCACATCAAGCAGTTTGCTATGGGGACACCCGAGCCGCAGCTCCCTGTGTCTATTAAGACACAAAGCTGTGGCCTGCCCCCCCCCCCCCCCCCTTTCCTCATTGGCTCACTAAATTTGATTGACCGCAGCGGGAGCCAATGGCCCCACACTGCCATCTCAGCTAATGAGTCTAGGGCAGCCAAGTGTCTCCTGCAACATCGCTGGATCGAGAGGGGGCTCAGGTATGTATTAGGGGAGCTGAAGGGGGCTACTGAACACAGGAGGCTTTTTATCTTTCATGCCTAGAATGCACTAATCATTTGCCGACCGGCCGCCGCACATATACTGCGGCAGGTTGGCTCTGTTACGCGAAGCGGCATGCTCTGATTGGCCAGAGGGGGGGTCAGTCAGCGTTCGATGGATGCGATGTCCGCTGGCCACCTGCGATCAATCCCCATAGAGACAGAACAGCGGTCTGCATATGTAAACAAGGCAGACCGCCGTTCTGTCACAGATTAACACAGAGAACCTGTGTGCCTGCTATTCAGGAACACAGATCTCTGTTCATTTAGTGAGTCCACCCCCCACACAATTAACACCCAATAGGGACACACTTAACCCTCTGAGCACCCCTGTGGTTAACCCCTTCCCTGCCACTGTCAACAGTACAGTAACTGCATATTTTTAGCGAATACTGTAGTTATGTCACTGGTCCCCTCAAGTGTCAGGTGTCCGATCTGTCCGCCGCAGTGTCGCAGTCTAGCTAAAAATCGCTGATCTCCACCATTACTGGTAAAAAACACAAATAAAAATGCCATAAATCTATCCCCTAGTTTGTAGACGCGATAACTTTTGCGCAAACGAATCAAAATACACTTATTGGGATTTCTTTTTACCAAAAATGTGGCAGAATTCATATTAGCCTAAAATTATGAAAAAATTTGATTTTTAATTTTTTTTTTTTTTTTTTATTGGCTGTGTTTTGTAGCAGAAAGTAAACAATGTTTGTATTTATTTCAGAATTGTCGCTCTTTTTTTAGAGTGCAAAAAAAAAAACTGCAGAGGTGATCAAATACCACCAAAGGAAAGCTCTATTTGTGGGGGAAAAAGGACATCAATTTTATTTGGGTACAGTGTCACGTGTCCGTGCAATTAAAGTAACACACTGCCGTATGACAAAAAAATCGCCTGGTCATTAGGGCTTAAAACCTACCGGTCCGGAAGTGGTTAGGATAAAAAATCTTCTGACCTTACATCCACTTTAAGGTCAGTCTCCCCATTGCAGGCTGTTGGAGCTGAGGATAGACAGGCTGCAGCTGAAGCTGGTTAATGTTGGTAAAAATTCAGAGTCTGAAGAAACTGTTGAAAATGTTCAGCAATGTAATGGCTCTGTGAGTGGGTTTAATAGGATTTGTAAAAGTACATTTTTTCTTTTAGACAAAAGATAAATGGGGCAGAGAGCGTAGTGGAACATGCTTATTACATACGTGTAGTTTGTTGTAAATGTCCCAGCTGACTCCTGTGTTTACACCCGCAGTTCGTCAGGTGCCAAGAAGCAGCCTGCCCATGATGTGCCTAGACCACTTTCAATCGAGCGGCCGGGTGCCGTCCACCCGTGGGTCACTGCCCAACTCCGCAATGTGGTTCAGCCCTCTCACCCTTTCGTGCAAGATCCCACCATGCCGCCCAACCCTGCCCCCAATCCGCTGACACAGCTGGAAGAAGCACGCAGGAGGCTGGAAGAGGAGGAGAGAAAAGCTGGAAAAATGCAAGTGAAGCAAAGGTATGAAACAATATAGTATATATGTTGTCTTCTATCTCTTTCCTGGTTGTGCTGCTTGTTCTAAGGATTGCAAAGAGGCTGCCATTGCTGACTTTCTGATCATGCTACTTGCCTGGCAGTCACAGTAACCTAGTGGCTCTAGTTCAATAAATCACAGACCCAGAAAAGGTATGCAGGAAAGAACTACTGCTTTTCCTGGTCTGTATAAGTTTCAGGTCAGAAGGTAATCAACAGCGGCAGTATCCTCTCCCTCACTTATGACAGATGATCTTTAGGTATTTGTCCCACTGTTCCATACTTATGTGAATTTAACTGAAATGATTTCCAAATAGTGCTACAAGCAGCTATTGGGGGTTTGCAGCAGTTCCAGTACTGCGTGCTATGGCATCACTCACAAGTTAAAATATATATATATTTTTTTTAATTTATTTAATTTCACTTTACTTTCTGTCTCAAAGACACAGGTGAGAGGCTCTGCAAACTGAGGGGGACTCTCCTCAGACAGTTGTCATTGGAGCAATGTCTGTATTTTTTTTTTTAGCATATCTTCAGTGACAAAAGCCATCAGTACCCAAAGACCGGGTAAATCAAAACTTGACCGTGGTTCCAATCTTTCATGTCCTATACATAAAACTATAGGTGCTCCGAAAATGCCGGTTGCACCTAGTGGAAAACCAAAACCGAAAATGCCAGTTTTTAAAAAATATATAATTTTTGTATAGAATTGTATTCTATTCTACTTTTTAATATCCTGAATATGAATAGTCGGCAATTATTGGCACCTTTAGCACAAGAAAGGTTTAAGAATGTAACCCTTTAAATTGTATGTATGTTTTCACACTGGTCTGTTGCGCTTCCGTTGTGTTAAAAATCCTGCTTGCTGCATTCTTAGTCAGTTAAAAAAAACGCACCTCCCTGTTGAAATGCATTGAAATCACAGCAAGAATGTATCAAGAATGCACACGTGAATGCACGTTTTTAATGCGGTTTTTGAGTTACATGAAAAAAAAAACCATAAGCACATTAAAATCGTGGTAAAATCATGGTAATATGCACCATTATCAGCAGCCTTTTGTCTTGCAGGCAAAATGCTGATAGCACCATTTTCAGGCGATATGTTTTGGCTCCGAAATTTCAGTGCATCTCTACATACACCTTACGGACCTACTGGCTACAAACAGTGCACCTCAAAATTCCTCCAACACACACAGACACCACCAAGATGCTATGACCGCTTTTTGTTTTAGCATTTTACAGCCCAGAAGTCCAGGCTAAATTTAACTGTGTCTGTCTGCATCGAATAACATAACCATAATGCTATACCATGTTTATCTGCCTAAATAATGTTTTTTTGGTCTTTTGCTTTTAAAGGTAGCAAAGTGATTTGGGGTCCTCCTTATTTCTGTTACAAGGGATGTTTACATTCCTTGTGATAGGAATAAAAGTGATGATAAAAAAAAAAATTAACGGGACAGTGTAAAAATAAAATAAATAAGGAAAACCTGTTTTCTTTTTCGTTCATCGATGGATACATCACTCCATAAATCATACCTACTAGGTTATATTGCCTCCTCCAGGAGTAGGACTAGGCAGAACAAAAAACACCTAGCTACTTCCCATGGTAATAAGTTTTAATCTGTCTAGTCAGGAGTAAGGACCTAGGCTCCCGGCTGGGATCTCTGGTCCTAGCAATGGTTTTTTCTTCTTCCTTTCATCTTTTTTGTTTTTTCTCTTGGAAGATCTACAATCAAGTGGCGGGCTGGGCAATGAGCTGGATAATCTAGATCCAGTGGTTCCCCCCCCCCCCCCCAAAAAAAAGCCAGTGATCGCGTGAAGACCACAGCTACACGCTAGGTCGACCGCGACAAAGCCTTATAGACCAAAGGCTGGCCCGCGAGTTAAACGTCTCACAGGGTCGCATATGACCGGGCTTGGGTCTGAGTTGCAGCGGTCACTTGGCAGACAGCTCCCCCACTTCGGTGGCGAGGATTCTGTCTGGAGCATTACCCGCATCATGGAAGGGTAAGTAAAGTTCCCCCTCTCCCCTTTTTGGCGTTTTTTTTTTGGGGTGGACGTGGGTAACCTCCAGGGACAGTTGTACCTCCTCCCACTTCCTTCCTTGAACAATCCCTCAGTGAGCTGGGCTTCCCCCACTCCTTTTCCCCTCTATCTGGACCTGGAGTTTGGTGGGGGTCCCAGGACAAAGGATGCTGTGGAGACCCCTGGGGTCTCCCCCACTGTCCCCACTCTGTAAGGATCCTGGGATAGTGTGTGTCCTGCCCTGGTAGTCTGGAGTGGTCCCAGTGTAGGAGACCCTTAGGTGCATGCCCCACTGTTTGCAGTGTGAGTATAGTGCAGGGGGGTCCCAGTGCAGAGACCGGTCTAGAGTGCGCAGCGGAGTCTCCCCTAACGTGTGTCTTATCAGGAGGGGGTCCCCTTGCAGAGGGCACAGGGAAGTTCCTGGCAGCATGCTGTAGCTGATGGCGGCCATTTTCCCTTAGTCTGTCTGGTCTCCGGTTGGTGGCCATGTTTGTGCAGCCCAATGTCACGTGGGCTATTTTCCCTTAGTCTGGCTGTTCTCCAGCTGGTGGCCATGTTTGTGTAGCCAGATGACACGGGGGGCCATTTTCCCTTAGTCCTGGAGACAATGAAGCCTCGTGGGGATGCTAAAGCTCCTCTTCAGTTTCCTCTTCCTGTGCCTGGGACATATGAAGAGGGATGGCGTCCATGGTGATGCTGGGTCCGAATTTTCGGCACGCCTTCGATCAGTAGGGTGAGTCCTTGGGGGTCCCTGTTATCTCTCTCTCTGCTGATAGGTACCTTGAACCTTGGTGGGATCCTTTAGTATTTCCAAAAGATAGTTTTTGTACTGCAAGGTCCTCCTTTCCTTATGGAGCCTCAGAGTTATATCTCCCCCACTGACCCCCTCGTGGAGGTGGCAGGTCCCTTGGAACCCCAGCTTCCCATGGTTGCACTGACGGTGGTCCTGCAATCCTTAGTGTCCCGGGTGGAAGTGGCATGTGGGCAAAGGCCAAGGAAGTAGCATCCCCTGCCTTTCCCTGCTCAGTTTGTCTCATCTGACTGTGAGCCTGATGTCGTCCATATTTTTAGCACTGATTACTGTAGTAATGTCACTGGTCCCCACAAAAGTGTCAAAAATGTCTTTTATAGGTCAGATTCTGTCCGCCGCACTCTTGCAGTCCCGTTCAAAATCACTGATCGCCACCATTACTAGTAAAAAAATAAATTACATCTTTCCCCTAGTTTTCAGATGCAATAACTTTTGCGCAAATCATTCAACATAGACTTTTTGGAATTTTTTTTACCAAAAATATGTAGCAGAATACAAATTGGCCTAAAATGATGAAAAAATTGGATTTTTATTTTTTTTTATTGGGAATGTTATATAGCAGAAAGTAAAAATATATATATTTTTTCAGAATTGTCGCCCTTCTTTTTGTTTATAGCGCAAAAAAAAAAAAATCACACAGGTGATCAAATACCATCAAAAGAAAGCTCTATTTGTGGGAAAGAAAGGACATCAATTTTATTAGGGTACAGCGTTGCACAACCACGTAATTGTCAGTTGAAGTAACGCAGTGCCGTATCGAAAAAAAAAATGGCCTGGTCATTTTGGGGGAAAACCTTCCGGTCCAGAAGTGGTTAAAAAAGTCGACTAGTCCACCATTGGTGGACCCTCCTGTTTCCAGGTTGAACAAAGCAACCATGATCCCAGTAGAGGAATCCCCATCTTTTAAGGACCCGGCTGACAGGAAAGCGGAGGCTGTGGCACACAGCATGTTTACTATGGCTGGTTTGACATTGCAGCCAGTTTTTGCCTCAGCCTTGGTGTCTCAGACCCTAACCGAATGGGCCAAGCTTTTGTGCCAAGGCCTGGGGAGTGAGCAGGTCCCCACTGCTTATGTTCATTTAGCAGACCAGTTGGTCCATGGGCTGCAATTTATGTGATACAGCTTTGGATACAGCTCCTGTGCTGTCCAAACTTTTTCAGCGGTGGTGATTAGGCGCGTGCTGTGGCGTAAAAATTGGTCCGCAGACCAAGCCTCTAAGAAAGCTCTCATTGATCTGCCCTTTCAAGGCAATCACCTGTTTGGGGCTACCCTGGAGGACATCATTAAGGGTGTCATGGGGGGAAGAGTACTTTCCTACCATAGCCTAGGAAAGGGAAGGAGCCTCGTCGCAAACGGGGTCCTCCTTCTCAGCACATAGAAAATGTTGTGCTTCTGGGGCAGAGAATAAGAGAAATAGATCCTTCAAATCTTCTCCGGGAGGTTCCAAGCATCCTTGGTCTGGTAAGCCTAGAGCTAGCTTCTCCAGACCCACAGACAAGACCCCTTCAGCATGAAAGTCTACCCTCACCCATTATTGGGGTCGGGGGACATCTTCGCTGGTTTCCGGCCTCATTGACCTCCTTCATGAACGTCAGGGAGATCCACGAAATTATTATTTTGGGGGTACCCAGAAAGCGGGACAAAGCTTGTCCTTTTCAGGTTTTTTAGGTCCTGAATTTCCTTGTGCGGATTTAATTCCTGCAAAGGTTCAGGTGATGTCCGAAATACCTAAGGTCTCCCCCTATCCCTGTCTAGGGAATTGATTTACCTAGGACTGATTCTAATTCTGCTCCTTCCTCTGGACAAACTTCAGGAACCACAGGCGTGATTCACCGGCTGCTGTCACACAGATAGTTCTCTCTCCCGTTTTGCATACAGGTTCTGAGTCTGGTGGTATCCACCACCAAGACACTTCTGTTTGCACAGCTTCTTTAGCAGGTTTGGCTCCACAGGAGGATACCGAGGTTCATGGCTAGATCACGGGTTCCTCTGGCAGATGCTGCAGGCATCCAAGGGCCATGGTAAGGCCAGTATCATCCTCGACTCAGGCTTCTTCTGCAATTCGAGGATCTTCCAATCAGTCTGGTGGCCATAAATGTCCCTTGGGTCTTCCTCTCAGAGAAGACCAATTGTCCCAAGGGCTAATCCACCATCCTCCTTTACAGTTGCTGGTTTTAATGGCTTAGCTATTGAAAGCCAGGTACTGAGGGATATAGAGGTCTATCTGGATCAGTGATCCCTACTATGGAGAAGGTGAGGAAGTCATCTTCCAGCAAGATATACCATCGCTGTGGAAAGCGTACATTTCTTAGTGTGAGCCGATTGGCGCTCATCCTCGATCCTTTTCTGTGGCTCGGATCTTATTCTTTCTTCAACAGGGCGTTGATCAGAAGTTGGCCTTGAGTACCATCAAGGGCCAGCCAGGTGTCTGCCCTGGCAATCTTCTTTCAGCAACCCCTAGCCATGCACTCTTTAGTTTGTACCTTTATTCAGGGGGTTCAACATGTGGCTCCACCTGTACAATCTTTTTTGCTGCCATGGGATTTAATGTAGTACTTTCTGTTCTCCAGAAACCTCCTTTTGAGAATATTCGGGAGATTCCCTTGCCTACGTTGTCCCAGAAGGTTACATTCTTGGTGCCTATTACCTTGGCCCGAAGGTGTCGGAATTGGCAGCATTATCCTGTCGCAGTCCCTATTTAGTGGTTCATAGGGATGAAGTGGTTTTGTCCCTGTCCATCATTCCTGCCCAAAGTTGTTTCTGACTTCCATATAAGTAAGGACATTGTATTGCCTTCCTTGTGTCCCAAGCCGGCTCATCCCAAGGAATTTTCTTTGCATACCTTGGATGTGTCTCGTGCGATTCGGGTGTATCTGGCAGCTACTGAGTCTTTTCGGAGGTCAGACTCGCTTTTTGTGGTTGCGGACGGACCAAGAAAAGGGCTGGCCCCTTCTTCGGCTACCATCTCCAGATGGATCAGACAGACGATGACTCAGGCCTATTCCATTAAAGGTCAGGTTCCACCTTTCCCTGTCGTGACGCATTCTACTCAGGCTCTGAGTGCTTCTTGGGCCTTCCGTCATCAGGCTTCAATATCGCAATTTTGCAAGGCGGCCACTTGGTCGATGGTGCATCCCTTCACAAAATTCTATAAAGTAGATACTTTGGCATCTGCGGATGCTTCTTTTGGCCGCAAAGTTTTGCAGGCTGCTGTTTAAGAGGGGCTGTTCCCTCTTGAGGGGTGTTTTTCTTTAAACTTTTATTTTCAGAGGGGGCTCCTGTGACCCGGTTAAGACTCCTGTGTCCTGGTTAAAGGCTCTTATGTTGAGCCTTGGGTTATTTTCCCCACCCCTCATTTTCCTTTTGGCACTGCATTTGAACATCCCAGTAGTTAAGTTTTATGGAGTGCTGTGTCAGTTGATGAACGAAAGAGAAAATGGGATTTTTTTACTTACCGTAAAATAAATCTTTCTAAATTCGACGGACACAGCACCCACCCCTCTCACGTTCTGATACGTCTAATACTGCTTGCTACTAAACTGATTACCTAGAGCAGAGAGGGGGGGGGGGGTGTATACCAAGCTGAGGACGGCCCATGGGCGTAGCCAGGTGTTTTTTGTTCTGCCTAGTCCTACTCCTGGAGGAGGCAATATAACCCAGTAGTTATGATATATGGTGCGCTTTGTCCGTCGATGAACTCAGAGAAATGGGATTTTAGGGTAAGTACAAAAATCCCATTTCTCTTTCATTGACGGACACAGCTCTTCATCTTCATGACTGTGGGGTTATACTGCCCCCTACAGGAGTTGGACACTAGGCAGAGAAAAAAGCTTGAGCACGCCTATGGTGCAGTCCCTGGGGGTATACTCCCATTTCCTGCTATAGGTTTTCCATTTTTTTCTGCCTAGAGAGGAGTAAGGACCTAGTTCACTGCTGGGATCTTTGGTCTTTGCAATTTATTTTTTTTAATGGAATTTTTTCCTACTTATTAATTTTGTTCCTGTGAGAATCTTCAATCAAGTGCCGGACTGCCAGCAAACGCGTGCAGACCGCAGCTCTGCGCTAGGTTGACCAGAACATAGCTCCACTGGACGGGGGCAGGCCTACGAGTTAAACCTCTCATGAGGACGCAAACGAACTGGCTTCGGCCTGAGTCGCAGCGTTTCCTCCTGGCCGACAGCACCCACATTATGATGGAGTGGTGTCCTGTCCGGAGCTGTGCCCACCCTGTTACTGGTGTGGTAAGTAGCTGTCACCCTTCTACCCATGGTGAGTT
Organism: Pelophylax lessonae; assembly: GCF_965119305.1. NCBI lineage: Eukaryota > Metazoa > Chordata > Amphibia > Anura > Ranidae > Pelophylax > Pelophylax lessonae. Next base: position 49,790,820 of record NC_138773.1, read on the forward strand.
TTGGGGTGGACGTGGGCCCTTCCCTGAGATGGTGGGCCTGGTGGGGGGCGACTGCCAGGACCCCCCTTCCTTTTGGGGTCATTTTTAGTTCTCCAGGGTCCTGCGTGGGGCCGCCATTTTCTTGTGGCCTTATGTGCTCCAGATTGGCGGCCATGTTAGTGTAGCCTCGACGGCCATTTTCCTATGGTTTCCCATTATAAATAGCGGCGGACATGTTTTGGGAGTCAGATAGACAGTGATTCAGCGGTCGGCCTCTAATGCTGATACAGCAATGTTACTCTTCCTGATCGCCGCATGGTGTGCAGATCATTCAGGCTGAGAGTGCCTGATCGGTGTGCTGAGTGCCTTTGTGGGACTTTCTCTCCCTCTTCCTGCTATTGCAGTGGTAGTGCTCTGTGCTGGGCCTTGTAATGCCACAGCGTAGTGGGGTATCCCTTTTGCAGTGTTTTACACTTTTTTGTGGGTTCCCCTCTTCATTCTTGGAGTCAATAGAGCATGTTTCACCACCTGACCCCCTCTGAGGCTGTGGGGCCCTCCGTGGCCCAACAACTATCTGCAGTGAAGGCGGTCCTGGAGTCCTTGGTGTCTAAAATAGATTTGTTCCTGGGCAAATGGCTTGCAAAAAGCCACCCCTGCCCCGCCTTCAACTGCTTCTTCTGACTCCTCTGCTCCAGAGTCTGATTCGGCAGACGCAAGTTATCCTTTGGGGTGTGCACCCTGCGTGCTCGGATAGTGAGGTTGATCTAGCCGCACATGAAAAGGCGCTAGTGGATGCACTGATTGTATTGATGCGAGAAACCATACATATGGAAGATGCGAATAACGCAGTATCAGAGGTGCGGGTCACCTTTGGCACCCACAGGTCCTCCAAAACGGCGAGGGTATTCCCCTTTCCCGCCTTCTTTGATGATATTGTCTCAAATCAGTGGGGGGTCCCCAAATCACACCTATGCAATGCGGTACCCTTATTAGCAGTCCCTCTTTAAAAAATAGTCGGTACCTCCTGTAGTGGACTTCCTGGTTTCCAGGTTGAATAAAGCCACTGTAATACCGGTTAAAGAGTCCCCGGTCTTCTCAGATCTGGCTGATAGGAGGTCGGAGGCCTTGACCGGCTATATGTTCACTGTGGCTGGGTCGGCACTTAGGCTGGTGTTTACCATCACCCTGGTGTCACAAGCTATGACTGAATGGACCAACATTTTACGCTGGGACCTAGAGAAGAAACAGCTCCCTCCTGCTTTTGTGGAGCTGACGGATCAGTTGGTCCAAGGGCTACAGTTCGTCTGTGCGCTTCTTTGGATGCTGCTCCCCTAATTTCTTGACTCAGCAGTGGTCCTGCGGCGCATGATCTGGCTGAAATGCTGGTCTGCGGACCAGACTTCTAAGAAGGCTTTGTCCGAACTTCCATGTGTGCGGGATCGCATGTTTGGAGCTTCCTTGGATGACATCATCAAAAGCCTCACGGGGGGGGAAAGAGTACTCTTCTTCCTCAGGCTTCCAAGGGTAAGTGGGTCCACAAAGTAATTCGCTCCAGCTACAAGATAGTTTAGTTCATATCCCTTGGAAAGGTTCTTCCCTTCCAACCTGCACATATCCCCAGATCGCTTAAAGGATCTCAATGGGGCTAAGCAAGACTTGTTACTTCAAGGTGTGATTTTTCCGGTTTTTACTCAAACCTGTTTACGGTTCCCAGAAAGGAGGGCAAGGTGTGTCCAATTCTGGACCTCAAGGCGCTAAACTGCTTTGTGTCGGTACAGAAGTTCTGCATGGAATCCTTTCGCACAGTGGTGGCGCCTCCATCGACATCAAGGACGCCTACCTTCACATCCCCATATGTGTTGCCCATCAGCACTTCCTCTGCTTTGCCGTGGGCGCGAGGAGCATTATCAATTTGTGGTGTTACTCTTTGGTCTCTTTCGCTTTCGCTCCTGGGTCTTCACAAAAGTATTGTACTCGGTTCTAGCATTACTGCGTCAGCGGGGAATTGCGATACTGGAGTACCTGAACGATCTGCTCTTGCGAGCAGAGTCTTCGACTACTCTGTTGGCCAACTTGGGGATTACTCTGCAAACGCTGAGGGAGTTCGGTTGGTTTCTGAATCTTCAGAAGTCTGCTCTAGTCCTGTCCACAAGCCTGGACTATCTGGGTCTGACTCTTGACTTGGCCTCGGCCAAAGTGTTTCTTCCTCTGGAAAAACTTCACAAGTTGCAGGAGGCAATTCCGCTTCTGCTGTCCAGTCATCTCTGTGGGCTTGCATGATGGTGTCTACCTTTTGAGGCGGTCCCGTTTGCACAGTTCCATACGATATCTCTGCAAAAGGAGATTCTGGTGAAGTGGAACAAGGATCCTCAGTCTCTGGACAATCTGATCTTGTTGAGCGGGAACACAAGGGGGGTCTCTGGTTTGGTGGTTTCACTCTCCGGCACTTCTGGGAAAATAATTTCTTCCCCTGTACTGGACGGTTGTTACCATGGATGCCAACCTATCCAGGTAGGGAGACGTCCTCGGCACAGTGTGTGCTCAGGGGGTCTGGACTCTGGAAGAGTCCAGGCTACTGATCAATGTACTGGAGCTCCGAGCGATCAGACTTTGTCTGGATCATTGGACAAGTTGTCTCCAGGGGTGTCCGGTACGGATCCAATCGGACAATGCCACGGACGTGGCCTATGTCAATCACAAAGGGGGCACAAGAAGTGTTCTGGCGGCTCAGGAAATATCCGGCATTCTAAGGTGGGCAGAACAGTTCGTTCCAGATCTCTCTGCTGTGTACATTCCAGGAGTAGAAAATTGACAGGCGGACTATATCTCGGTTGACAGGAATTAGACCAAGGAGAATGGTCACTGGTTTGTGTCATGGTCTCGGGATCCTCTACCGACGCCACAGACGCCTTAGTGGCTCCTTGGAGTCAGCATCGTCTGATATATGCATTTCCTCCTCTCAAGCTTCTGCTGAGACTCCTACACAGGATCGAGGAAAAAAGGATTTAGCTCATCCCATAGTGGCTCCAGACTGGCCTCGCCGGTCTTGGTACGCCGATCTGATACGGCTGGTCGCCAATGCTCCCTGGAGACTTCCTCTCAGGAAAGATTTGCTGTCCCAAGGACCGATCTTCCATCTTGCTTTACAGTCACTTGCTTTCACGGCTTGGCTGTTGAATGCAAGGTGCTGAAGTATAGAGGGTTGTCTGAATCGGCTAGAAAATCTACTTCCAAGTATGATTTGTAAATCTTCCCGGAAAACCTACATTGCGTGGTGTGAATCCCTGCGGTGACTCGGATCTTGGCCTTCCTCCAGTGAGGGGTCAAGCAGCGTCTGGCCTTGAGTACCATCAAAGGCCAGGTTTTGGCCTTGGCGATTTTCTTTCAACGTCCATTGGCCACACACTCAGCGCGTACCTTTCACCAGGGAGTGAGACACTTGGTTCCCCCTGTGTGGTCTCCATTGCCGCCGTGGGACCTCAATTTGGTGTCGTCAGTTCTCCAGAAACCTCCCTTTGAAAATATTCGGGAGATTCCCCTGCTTACGTTGTCCCAGAAAGTGGCCTTTTTGGTGGCTATTACTTCTGCGTTCAGGGTGTCTGAGCTGGTGGCGCTATCTTGTCCACCTTACCTAGTGGTTCATTGGCCATGTCCACTGTTCCTGTCAAAGGCCGTCTCCGATTTTCATGAATGAAGACATTGTGTTGCCCTCTCTGTGTCCCAAGCCTAAGCATCCTAAGGAAGTTGCCTTGCATTTCCTGGATGTGGTTCGGGCATTAGGGTGTACCTGGCAGCTACGTAGTTTCGGAATTCAGACTCACTATTTGTCCTTACAGGTGAACCTCGCAAGAGGCTGGCTGCTTCTGCTGCAACCATTTCCAGCTGGATCAGACAGACTGTGTGTGGTTCAGGTTTATTCTATTAGGGGTCAGGTTCCTCCTTTCCCTGTCAGGGAGCTTACTGCCTCCTGGGCCTTCCATCATCTAGCGTCAGTGGTGCAGGTTTGCAAGGCGGCCACCTGGACGTCTGTACACACTAAGAAAAATTTTATAAAGTGGATGTGTTGGCATGTGCGGATGCTTCTTTTGGCCGCAAAGTTTTGCAGGCTGCTATTTAGAGGACTTTTCCTCTTTGAGGGTGTTTTTTTTCAGGTGAGCTCCAGTTATTAGTTGAGCTCCAAGTTACCTGGTTGGCTATGTTTAGCCTGGGGGAAGTTGGTTTCTGCTGTTCCCACCCCTCATGTTTGACACTGCTTTGGGATGTCACTACGGTCATGAAGATGAAGAAATGTGTCCATCAATTAACGAAAGAGAAAATTGGATTTTTGACTTGCCATAAAATCCATTTCTCTGATGATCATTGATGGACACAGCACCCGCCCCTCTTTGGAGTTGGGTTTTTTCTTCTGACACTGGTTGTTACAAAACTGAATACCTATAGCAGGAAGTGGAAGTATACCCCCAGGGACTGCCCCATAGGTGTGCTCAAGCTTTTTTTTCTGCCTAGTGTCCTACTCCTGTAGGGGGCAGTATAACCCTATGGTCATGAAGATAAAGAGCTGTCCCAGTCAATGAACATCAGAGAAATGGATTTTACGGTAGGTCAAAAATCTCATATTTTAAAGTTCCTCCATCCCTCCGTGCTCGCGTGCAGAAGCCAACGCATACGTAAGTCATGCACGCGTATGTAATTGGTATTATTCACACCACACATATGAGGTATCAGTGTGAACATTAGAGTGCGAGCAATAATTCTAGCGCTAGACCTCTAACTCTAAACACAGGTAACCTGTAAAGGCGTTTAAAGCGTTGCCTATGGAGATTTTTTAAGTACTGTAGTTTGTCACCAATCTAAGTGTAACATGTTGGGTATATATTTACACGGCATAACATCATGTTTCACATTATACAATAAAATTGGGGTAAATGTGTTTTTGTTTTTTAATAGTGTGTTTTTTCCCCAAATCTAGTATGTTGGCTTGATAAGACTCCTGAATGAAGCGCTGTGGGCCAGTTTTTAGATCTGTTGATTTAATGACTGGTTAACCATCCTGCTTCACGGTCTCCCACTTTAATAGCATGACTGTTAAAGCCCAGGTTCTGAGAGACCAGGGCAACCCTGATTTGGTGATTCCTGTGATATTAAAAGCTAGGAAGTCTATTTCCTGCAAGGGCATGGAAGGCATACCTCACTTGGTGTGTGTCTTGGAGTTTCCAGGTTTCTCAGTGGAACAAATCTGCTTCCTACATCTGGGAACAGCGTTTGATATTCAGCACTATCCGATCATGTTTCTGCCCTTTCTGGTTTTTCAATCCTTCATTAGGACCTTTGTATAGGGAGTTCCCCATGTGGCTCCTCCTGTCTGTTCCCCTGTGACTCCATGGGATCTGAATCTTGTTCTCTCTCAGCTTCCTGGGCTGGCCTCCAGTAGTTTTGCGATTTGGATATGTCCAATCCTCCATTAGTTGGCAATATAACCTGAAAGTGTAATACTTCCTGTGTCCCTCAATGGACTCCAAGAAAAGTATTTTTATTGTGAGTTCAATAATCCTATTTAGAGTAGAAGCCAATAAAGATGTATTTTTGTACTGAGTCTGTGCTGCATATAGATGGCAGTTTGGCAATCAGTTGCTGCAGGAAACTCAACCCATTCTAAAGAACTTAGTGCCTTGAAAAAGTATTCATACCCCTTGAGATTTTCCACATTTTGTCATGTTACAACCAAAAAAGTAAATGTATTTTATTTGGATTTTATATGATAGACCAACACAAAGTGGCACATAATTTTGAAGTGGAAGTGAAATGATAAATGGTTTTCATATTCTCAGTTGGATTTAGGTCTGGATTTTGACTGGGCCATTCTAAGATATGAATATGCTTTGATCTAAACCATTCCATTGTTGCTCTGACTGTATGTTTAAGGTGGCTGTCCTGCTGGAAGGTGAACCTCCGCCCCAATCTCAAGTCTTTTGCAGACTCGAACAGGTTTTCTTCTAAGATTACCCTGTATTTGTGTCCATCCATCTTCCCATCAACTCTGACCAGCTTCCCTGTCCCTGCTGAAGAAAAGTATGGTCTGTTCAGGGTGATGTACAGTGGTAGTTTTCCGCGACACGTAGCCTTTTGCTTTTTGGCCAAAAAGTTCATTTTGGACGGCCATGTCTTGGTAGGGTTGCAGTGGTGCCATACTCTTTCCATTTTCCGATGATGGATTGAACATCGCTCCGTAAGATGTTTAAAGCTTGGGAAATTTTTTTTTTTTTTTTTTTATAACCTAACCCTGCTCTAAACTTCTCCACAACTTTATCCCTGACCTGTCTGGTGTGTTCCTTGGCCTTCATGATGCTGTTTGCTCACTAAGGTTCTCTAACAAACCTCTGAGTGCTTCACAGAACAGCTGTATTTATACTGGGATTTAATTGCACACAGGTGGACTCTATTTACTAATTAGGTAACTTCCAAAGGCAATTGGTTCCACTACATTTTAGTTAGGGGTATCAGAGTAAAGGTGGCTGAATACAAATATACGCCACACTTTTAAGATATTTATTTGTAAATAATTTTGAAAACCATTTATTATTTTCCTTCTACTTCACAATTATGTGCCACTTTGTGTTGGTCTATCACATAAAACCCCAATAAAATACATTTACGTTTTTGGTTGTAACATGACAAAATGTGTAAAATGTCAAAGGGTGTGCATACTTTTTCTGTATTTCACTTAATCCTTAGATGTGAGATTTCTGTTGGTGTAGTAAGTCATACATCTAGAAAGCATTCTAATCTGTGAGATTGTTCTCTAGGTATGTTCAAGAGGTTATCCAGAGGGGGCGCTCTTCTGTCAGGCCACCTTATATTCCATTGATGAATGTGGTGCCAGCTGTCTCCGACATGGACCTCTCAGAGCCACAGTATGTCACTCTTCTATTCTTGTGTCGGTTTGTCGCTAGTAGTAAGCCCTCACCTGCTCCTTAATAATACCTCCCCCGTGTGTACATTTCCTTTTAGTCACCCTCCTCCCCTTCCAACTAGCAAATGTTCATACGCTTTTGACCTTCAAGCTCCCTTATTGGTTAGTGAGGCCATTGCAACAAGTTACAAAACCCAATATTGATGCTTAAAATGCTGTGGAGATTTCTAGACGAATTAAAGAAAACTTCTACTTTGCTCATGTGCTTAGTACATCCTCTCTGGTGCTAAAAGGCAAACTCTGAAGTTAAAGAAGTTTGGACGTGAAACGGGCAAGTGTCCTGCGTTTGTGCTACTTTTCTAATAAGGAAGGATTTTCAGCAGGAACCGCTGCCGCAGTTCTCTTTAAAGTTGTTTAAATAGGGCGTGCTTATTTTAACCCTTTCTATGCCACTGACGCAAGGCCTACATAGGTAGCAGGACAGGCTTTTTAAACAAACTATAGCAAGCTGAAACTGTTTCACCTGTCAAGCTGACTGTCGGCTATCTGCTGGAGGTGATTCAGGCAGCTGTAAAGACATCTGGTTACTTCCACACACCACCAAAAGTACTATCACGCCCAGCTACCCCTGTTATTGATTCTAGGCTCCGTTGACCCTCCTGCTGGCCGAGGATGGGCATGGCTGATTTCGATTGGTGAAGTAACACAATTTAAAAAAGTGAATTTAAGCCCCATGCCCCCCCTTAAACGCATGCATCAGGTGTGCCTGCATATTGCTGTAGACATATTGGGTATCGCCAAGCAGGTCGGAGTGAGAGAAAAAATTTAGAGCTATCATTCATAGTTAAACTTTAAGTTCTGCTGTAGGAAACAGTGATCAGGCAGACTTTTATTGCAGAAGAGACATGCTCTGTCTCTTCTGCAATAAAATGCCCCTTTCCTGCTTGCGGTCATCTCCAGCAATGTAAACTGAGCTGCGCAGCTCAGCTTACATCACCGGGCCAGTCTCTGAGAGCCCGGATGACAGACGCCTGTGCGTGTGCAGGAGTGACGTCGTCCCGCTCTGGGTATTAAAGAGGCCTGAAAACCAGCGCTCAGAAGATGCTGACACAGAACTGTTAGGTGAGTACTGAGCCCTTTAGTTCTGCTTTAGCTCAAAACTAAGGAGCTGTAAAGGTTTTTAAAGAGTCGCCTATGGACATTTTTGGGTACTAAATTTGTTATAATTTCGGCCTTTTTGGTGCCAATTAGTCTCATCACTGTTTTGATAACCTTCTTTTTATATTGCCAAAAAATTTAGTGCACTAAAATTACTTTATTGTATTACTAAAAATGAGCATGCTCGAAGATCATGTGACATTAAAAAAAAAAAATGACAACTACCATCATTTTATTCAGATTTTCTGCTTTCAGAAAACATATCTTTTGGGAGTTTAAGGCTAAAATGTGCATCTTAACGTGGGCAAAAACAGCTGGCAACGAAAGGGTTTAATAAACATTTCCACATTACCCATATATTTATCTAATCTCATACTGATAGGTTGAAGATAAAATGCCAGTTGCAACATGTTTCAGGTTTTTATGCTATCATACATCCCAAATAGGAGACCATTACTTAAAGCATAATGGTGGGTGAATGAATAGCTCTAGGCCAGAATGAAAGATGTTTAGAGATCTGGTGAATCTTCCAGTGGGGACACTTGTCCCAAGAACAGTGATTTTCCTTAGTGTGAATGTGTTCTCTCACTACTCTATCCAAAACTATAAATATTAGCTTTTGGATACATTTAAAATGACAAATCTCTGTATTTATTACAGTAAAAAATGTGGAAGAGCGAGCATTTTAAAATGGTTTGGTTGTAGCCACGTTCAGTAACTGAGGCTGTAGAAGGTATTTGGTGGCAGAGATACTTCTGAATTGTTGAATGATAGTTGAGCCTGTTCAAACCTATCTTTTTTTACAATAGACAAATGTTATTTCTTGTCTTGTAGTCTGATTTTCGTATTTGCTGTAAAATATGTGGTGGTTCTTGTACTATGTTCCAAAGGAGTAGAACTGAGCACTGGAACAAGCTGGATTGTTGGAGAAAGCCTACATCAAGAGTAGATGTTACTCCAAACATGGAGCAACTGCCAGTGACTGCTCTAGATTTATTGTCAGAATTAGAGCTGCTTTTTAAAACTGGCCTGGGGTGGTATTAACAAAACAAAAAACGTACGAGCTTCAAAGGAAATGATGTGTCAAAATTAGGTAGGGTGCGGGTGTCATTGCGAATCCTCTTCCTTATTGTATATGTAAATCTTAAAATTAAAGTTCCATTAAATGTGTTCCTCTGCCCATACTAACTTGTGTTTTCTCCTTTGATTTACTGTATTTTCTGGCGTATAAGACTACTTTTGAACCTCAAAAAAATCACCAAAAAATGGGGGGTCGTCTTATACGCCGAGTATAATATCTCCAAGGTAACCTAAGTATAAGTATTACCGGTAGATGTAATCTCTCAAGGCTGTAAGGAAATCCTGTACTGGTATACCGTATGTACTGTAGCTTCGGCTACATACAGTGTACCGCGCTGAGCCAATCGGGGAGAGCAATGTATTCTATTATTGAATGCAAAGCCTGCTCGGATTGGCGGAGTAACATCAGCCCGCCTCTCTGACTCTGCCTCTCCGAGCAGGCTTTGCATTCAATAATAGAATACATCGCTCACTGTGATTGGCTCAGCGCAGTATACTGTATGTAGCCGAAGCTATAGTACATACGGTATACCGGTACAGGATTCCCACACAGCCAGCGTCTTGAGATTACATCTACTGGTAATACTTATACTTAGGGTACCTTGGAGATATTATGAGAGATTACATGTATTACAGTACTTGGGGTACCTTGGAGATCTATGAGAAATCTGATGTTTTTCAATGGTGTTGCCTTGCTTCGGAAGGGGGGTAGTCTTATACGGCGAGTATAGCCCAAAAACTATGTTTTAACTTGAAAATTAGGGGGGTCGTCTTATACGCGGGAAAATACGGTATGTAAGTCTTAGAAGCAAATGCTTAATGATTCATTCCAGTTCTCTGGTCTTCCTGAATCTTTCTGAGCACACTTGGCACAGAAGCAGAGCCATGTGGACATGATCAGTTGGCCTTGCTCAGCTCCTACTTTGAGGTACATCGTACTGCTTGTGCTCCTGTTTTCCCCCTGTTGGTGTTCTGCCCACCTTCAATGTAGACACACATCCCTTAGGAAGAATAGGCAGGTTACAAATGTGGGAGATATGCTTCAGTTTGAACACCTTCTCTACCAACATAGGGGTTGTCCCAATAAATTTTAGAAACTTTGGTCATTCTGGCTTGATACTCCTGGATTGAGTTGACTGGACCTAGTGGTTGGTAGGCTGGGCATCCCAGGATAATATATTGTTTACGTTTCCCTTTTCTTCTCTTTATAATACTTCAGGCTATCAGTGGAGGTGTGAGTAACTTTTTATTGTTTACCTTGCCTCGGTTTGGTAGTACGTACCCTATGTACGCATTCTTTATCACTGTTTTTTAGTGGAAGGCCTAGGATTCTTTTATATAATGTTATTTTATAATTTTGTTAGATTCGTTGTTTGTGACTTGGATATATACACTTTATGCTGGACACCTTACATTTTTTTTCCTGAAATAAAGAACTTGCTTGATTTAAAAAAAAAAAAAAAAAAAAATGCAAAGCCCATGTGGACCTCTGAATAAGTCTCAATTGCTGTAAAGATAAACTTTTCTCTATCGCTCATTGACAGACGTAGTCTTCTTGATTCTCAAGAGCTGGGTTATGTTGTCTCCGCAGGAGTAGGACTAGGCAGAATGACAAAACGTTCTGGCTCCACCCTAGGGGGCAGTCCCTGAGGGTATATCCTCCCTCTCTCTGCTACAGGGAATCAGTTTTTTTCTGTCTAGTCAGGAGTAAGGACCTAAGCTCCTTGCTGGGATCTTTTGGTCCTGGCAAGACTTTTTTTCTTTAAGAAAAAGACATTTTTTAGGTAGTTTTCTCCAGTGTTTTTTTCCTGTGAGATCTTCAAGCAAAAATGCCGGACTGGGCGACACTTGTGGTCACCCCAGCCGGCCTACGAGCGCGTGCAGACCAGGCATTGCGCTTGGTCGGCCGCGACATATTCAAGTAAGTATGCGGGGCCGGGCGACGGGCTGGATGTGAGATCCAGTGGTCACCCCGGTTTCTGCCTAAAAGGCGCGTGCAGACCAGTGCGCTGAGTCGGCCGCGACGGAGTCCCAGTAAAGGGACTGACTTTGCGAGTTAAAGCTCGCTTGGACGCCAGGACCAGAGAGTCGAGGCGTCCACAAACCCCCACCCCGGTGGAGAGGGTATTATGAAGAGAGGGTGCCTGTCGGTTCGGTATGGTGAGTAAAACGTTCCCTTTTTTTCCTCATTTATGAGGCAGTATATATTATGGGCCCCTCCATATATGGTCAGTATATATCTGACACTTACAAGTCCCCCTTGTAATACAGCATGTGTTTGTGGGAAGTGGACTTGGTTCAAGAGCTAACACTCTACCCAGCAGACTGTAACATTACAGCAGACATAGGAGGTATAATCCTACCTTATGTGCAGTGTATCTCTGTAGATCCATATGTCACCTCTCAGGTAGAGGAGAACCAGAGTGCAGGTGGATGTGCTGGGAAGACGATATCGGCGGTCCGCCGCCATTTTGCCGTAGACCGAATACATATATGTCCTCAGGTCACGTCGGCCGCCATGTTTTTGGAGTCTTATGTCTCTTCTATGGGGGCGGCCATGTTTTGTGAGCCCAGCTTCCTCGTGGAGGGCTGGGAACGCCGGAAGGCGTACACAGGGGGCGGAGCCACGCCTTCTGCCCGGGAAAAAGCAAACAGCTCCTTCCAGTCTGTGTAAGACAGACGCTGGCTGCAGTTTGTTGGAAACTGCACTGCATCGGTTGGTGAGCCTTGGGGGTCCCTCTCTCTCTCTCTGGGATCGAGAAGCAGGTACTCTGAGGGGCGCTATTGCGCTAGGGGGAGACACACAAAAAAAAAAAAAAAAAAGTTTTTTTGTTTATTGCTGGCAAAGTGTCCTGTATTAACATGGACCCTGTCACTCATGTATCTCCTCCGGATCCCCTCGAGGGGTCTGCGGGATCCTCCAGCACCCCATTGACAATTGAATCTTTGTCAGCTATTATGGAAACTTTTGTGTCCCGGGTGGAAGTGGCTTGTCAGGGACAGGGCGCAAGAAAGCGACCCCCGCCTAACCCCTTATTATCTGAAACCTCGGATTCAGACTCTGAGCCTATTTCTGCAGTTGCAGGTACTTCATCTGGTATTGGTGTCTCGGGTCCTGTCTCTTCAGACAGTGAGGAGGATGTTTCGGCATCTGCCATAGCCCGAGAGGAAGCGTTGGTAAACGCACTCATTGTATCTGTTCAAGAGACTTTAAGGTTACAGGGTATTCCATCAGAAATAGCTGAAACTGAGTTCCCTTTTGGGACTAAAAAGCGTATCAAAGTGGCAAAGGTTTTTCCATTGCCCAAATGTTTTGGCAATCCAATCGATGAAGAATGGCGTCTGCCAAAACGCACTTTTAATATTTCCAAACGCATTGACAGGCGTTATCCGTTTGAGGAAACCCTTATTAAGAAATGGACAGAACCACCTGTGGTGGATTCACCTATTGCTAGATTGAATAAAGCCACGGTTATTCCTTTAGAAGACGCTCCGTCTTTTAAAGATCCAGTGGATCGCAAGATAGAAGCTATGTCTCGCACCATGTTTTCCTTGATTGGATCAGCTTTCAGGCCAATAATTGCTATTGGTCTGGTTTCGCAGGCTGTAACTGAATGGACCAAGTGGTTACGCCGGGACTTAGAAGAAGTCCCTCAGGCGGTATCAGATTTGTTGGAACAAATGATACAGGGGTTACAGTTTGTATGTGATGCGGCGTTAGACGCCACTCCATTAATGGCGCGAGCATCAGTCTCAGCAGTGGTTCTCAGGCGTACACTGTGGCTAAAAGGGTGGATAGCCGACCAAGGTTCCAAAAAAGCATTGGCTAATATCCCCTTTTCAGGAGAGCGTCTATTTGGAGCCAACTTAGATGAGATCATTAAGGATCTCACCGGTGGAAAAAGCACCTTTTTACCGCAAAATTTTAAAGGTAAAGGAACTCGTCAAAGACGAGGGCCTTCTTTTTCTGCTCACAAGAGGTTTTTTCGTCCAGCGGGTGAAAAAACTAAGTCCTCCAAAGCTCCTGCAGGAGGCATCAGGGGTCGGTGGTCGGGCAAGCAAAAGCCCGCCCCCTCCAGACCCGAAGATAAACCATCCAAAGCCTGAAGGTGCGCCCCCACCCATAACTGGGGTGGGGGGACGTCTTCGCCGGTTCCCGGATCCATGGCTTTCCAGAATCCCGGACAAATGGGTTTGCGAAGTCATAAGGTCAGGGTACAAGATCGAGTTTCGATCTCTCCCACCGGCGCGATTCTTCCCTTCCAATATCCGTCTATCCGCAGATCGTTTAGAAGATCTGCGGAGAGCAGTCACAGATTTACTACAACAAGGAGTGGTAGTCCACGTTCCTTGGACAGAACGGTTTCTAGGGTTTTATTCAAACCTGTTTACAATACCCAGGAAAGAGGGCAAAGTGCGTCCAATTCTGGACTTAAGAGCACTCAATTCTTTCGTCAACATAAGAAGATTCAGAATGGAGTCCATTCGCACGGTAGCAGCCTTCCTGCATCCAGGGGATGTCCTAGCGTCCATAGACATCAAGGACGCCTATCTTCACATTCCCATTTTCGCAGGACATCAGCGTTTTCTACGCTTTTCCGTAGAGGAGAACCACTATCAGTTTGTGGCGTTACCTTTCGGTCTCGCCACGGCTCCGCGGGTCTTCACAAAGGTGTTGGCCCCAATGTTGGCACTTCTGCGCCAAAGAGGTATATCGATTCTAGGTTACCTAGACGATCTCCTGCTTCATGCAGAATCTCCTCAGACCTTGCTACAAAACATAGAAATTACTATGATTTCTTTACAGGAATTCGGGTGGCTGGTGAACCAGCAAAAGTCATTTCTGGTTCCCACCCAGAGGCTCGAATATCTGGGTCTAATTCTAGACACAGTCAGGACGAGAGTTTTCCTTCCGGTAGGGAAACTTCGAAAGATTCAATCAGCAGTCCAGTTGTTACTGTCCAACAGCTGGTCTTCCCTTCGGACGTGCATGAGGGTTCTGGGGTTGATGGTGGCTTCATTCGAAGCAGTCCCATTTGCCCAGTCCCATACCCGAATTCTTCAGCAAGAGATTCTTCTCAGATGGAATCGGAATCCGGAATCCCTGGACAATCGGATACGATTGAGCAAACAGACCAGAGAGTCTCTGGTTTGGTGGCTTCGGTCTCCAATGCTCAGCCAGGGAAAGTCTTTTCTGCCAATATATTGGACGATAGTGACCACGGATGCCAGTCTATCCGGATGGGGAGGAATTCTTGGTCAGTTATCTGTCCAGGGACTTTGGTCCCCGGAAGAATCCAGATTACCGATAAATGTATTGGAACTGAGAGCGATCAGACTTTGTCTGATTCACTGGACCGAGCAGCTCCAGGGCAGCCCGGTTCGGATCCAGTCGGACAATGCCACGGCCGTGGCTTATGTCAATCATCAGGGGGGCACCAAGAGTGTCCGAGCGGCCAAAGAAGTGGCTTGCATTCTTCGCTGGGCGGAACGATTTGTTCCAGCAATCTCTGCGGTGTTCATTCCGGGGGTGGAGAATTGGCAGGCAGATTATCTCAGCCGTCAGACCCTGGATCAGGGGGAATGGTCCCTCCATCCAGACGTTTTCCACCAGTTGTGCCTACGGTGGGGCACACCGGATGTGGATCTGTTGGCATCACGATTCAACAGGAAAGTTCAGAGATTCGTGGCTCGCTCCCGCGATCCTCTAGCAGAAACCGCAGACGCACTGATCGCCCCGTGGGGGCAATACCAGCTAATATATGCCTTCCCTCCTCTCGCGTTACTGCCAAGACTTCTTCGCAGGGTAGAGGAGGAAGGAATCCCAGTAATCCTGGTAGCTCCGGACTGGCCTCGTCGAGCTTGGTACGCCGACATGGTCAGACTGGTGGCGGACGTCCCATGGAGACTTCCTCTCAGGGAGGATCTACTGTCTCAGGGACCGATCTTCCATCCTGCTTTACGATCGCTGGCTTTAACGGCCTGGCTATTGAGACCCAGGGCTGAAGGACAAAGGTTTGTCAGCTTCAGTTATTCCTACTCTAGTTGAAGCAAGGAAAGCGACTTCCAGAAAGATTTATCATCGCACATGGAAGTCCTACATTGCATGGTGTGAACCTTTAGGGTTCCGTCCTCGGTCTTATTCGATTAGTCGAATATTGGCTTTTCTGCAACAAGGGGTTGAGCAGAAACTGGCCTTGAGTACTATCAAGGGTCAGGTCTCAGCATTAGCCATCTTCTTTCAGAAGCCTTTGGCTACTCATTCCTTGGTGCGGAATTTCATCCAGGGGGTGCGACATCTGGCTCCGCCAGTGCACGCGCCGTTACCCCCCTGGGATCTTAATTTAGTGTTGTCGGTTCTTCAGAAACCTCCCTTTGAAGATATTAGGGAGATTCCTCTACCCACGTTGTCCCAGAAGGTGGCCTTCTTGGTGGCTATTACTTCTGCACGCAGGGTGTCAGAACTGGCCGCATTATCTTGTCGTTCACCATATCTGGTGGTTCATAGAGATAAGGTGGTTCTTCGTCCGAATCCATCCTTCCTACCAAAAGTGGTTTCAGAATTTCATCTGAATGAAGAAATTGTATTACCTTCCCTGTGTCCTAAGCCCAGTCATCCTCGGGAATTTGCTTTGCACTCCTTGGATGTGGTCCGGGCGATCAGGGTATACTTGAAAACGACAGACTCGTTTCGCAAGACGGATTCACTTTTTGTGATCCCAGATGGACCCAAAAAGGGGTTGCCTGCATCTGCCACGACCATTTCCAGATGGATCAGACAGACGGTAGTGCAGGCTTATTCTATTAAGGGTCGGGAGCCCCCGTTCCCTGTTAAGGCGCACTCCACTCGGGCACTTAGTGCGTCATGGGCCTTTCGCCATCAGGCGTCAGTGGTCCAGGTGTGCAAGGCGGCTACCTGGTCGTCGGTGCATACCTTCTCTAAACATTATAAAGTTGATGTAATGGCATCGTCTGATGCCTCATTTGGCCGCAAGGTTTTGCAGGCCGCAATTTGAGGAGACCAGTGGTCTACCTCGAGGGTTTTTTTCCGTTGGAAAAATTTTTCTTTAGCCTCATTCTTTGTTTATAATGAGCCTTTAAAACTTCTAGTTTGGCACCGGTTGGGCCTTCTAGATTGGATTTGATTTTGTCAATCCCACCCCTCATTTGTGGCACTGCTTCTGGATGTCCCAGCTCTTGAGAATCAAGAAGACTACGTCTGTCAATGAGCGATAGAGAAAAATGGATTTTTGTAAGAACTTACCGTAAAATCCTTTTCTCTTAAGCTCATTGACAGACGTAGTACCCGCCCCTCTATCATTGAGTTGGGTTGGGTTAAATTCTCTGTACTGCTTTAAACAGAACTGATTCCCTGTAGCAGAGAGAGGGAGGATATACCCTCAGGGACTGCCCCCTAGGGTGGAGCCAGAACGTTTTGCCATTCTGCCTAGTCCTACTCCTGCGGAGACAACATAACCCAGCTCTTGAGAATCAAGAAGACTACGTCTGTCAATGAGCTTAAGAGAAAAGGATTTTACGGTAAGTTCTTACAAAAATCCATTTTTTACATGTTGTACCATGCTTTTGATTTAGTGACTTTACTTGTGTTTTAAATGGTAAATACCTGGCTGTCATACATGCTCTCTGGCCTTGGTATTTTCCAAGTCTCTGACCCAAAACAAGTATTCCGGCGAGGAGTTCTCAACTTGACTCTCTTCTGATTAGCGTATTTTTACCCAACAAGGAAGCATTAAAAACAGAATATTAGCAGGACAACAAGGAAATTAGCATTTTCAGGAGTAGCAACCTTGACATTTCTCTGACAGGTTATCTTTAAGGATTGAAATTCTAGTCATTTTCCACATAAGTTATCCCTGAATTCAATGGAAAGCTCTTCCCTGACAACAGACCTGCTTTCCGTTGGCGTTTGTCAGTGAAGTTCAGCAGTCAGGGAACAGTTGGACAGAGAAGGGGAACCTTTTCACGCAAAGGGAATATTCCCAGGCATTTCCAGGGACATTTAGGCTGAAGGCTAAAGAAGTGCACAATGAAAAAAGTTCACACTTTCACACTCCTGCTTTTCCTCTCTAAGCAGCTTGCTAGATGTATGTGTGTCGAATGTTGCATTCTAAATAATATTTTAAATGTTTTTTCTTACTAGGTTAAAACCTCAAAAGAAAGGAGGAAGTGGATCCTCCCAGCCCTGCGACAACATTGTGGTGGCGTACTACTTCTGTGGAGAGCCTATTCCCTACAGGACCATGGTGAAAGGCCGTGTAGTGAGCCTGGGACAATTCAAGGAGCTGCTTACAAAGAAAGGAAATTACAGGTAAACTCTGCCTACCAGGGAAAACAGTCTCTATACCAGCCTTTCTCCACCTTTATATCTCAGGGGAACCCTTGAAATATTTTTTAAGTCTCCAGGAACCCTGGCTGATGAATGGAGGACTTATTGTATTTGACACCCAAGGCAGTTAATTTTATTTTTAGTCCCGGTTCACACTGAGGCGACCTGGTCGCCTCACAGGTCGCCGTAGGTCGCCTCCCATAGGGAAGCTGCGGACCCGTTCTAATAGGAGCGACACAAGTCGCTGCGACTTAGAAAAAGGGTCCGGAGCTTCTTTGGGGCGAACTGGAGGCGACCGCCATAGACTTCAATGTTATGAAGTCCGTGGCGGCCGCTCCGAGGTCGCCTCCCGAAGTCGGATCGCCCCTATGTGAACGGGGCCTTAACATGCCCGGTTTGTTTGTTTTTTTTTACAGCAAAACAATTTTCATTAAAGTGGAACTTCACCCTCTCAAACAACGTTAAATATTTTGAATCTTTATCCTGCTAGCATGAGTAAATATGAAAGTATATTATATTTACTTGTTTTAAGCTTTATAATTTTTTTTTTTTTTTTTACACTTCAGTTACTTCCCGGTTCCCATGCCTAGATAAATTATGTCATACATCCCAGGAGTCTTCAGGAGGAGAGGGTTTCTTAGCTAAACATGCTGCATGGCTGAGCTAAGAGCAGATGGATTCCTGGAAGTAAATGCTACTTGAATCATTTGCCCTTACTCAAGATGGCCAAAGCCAGAAATGCTAGGGTGTTGTTTTTCAATGTGATTTCTCAACAAAATAAAGCATGGAGACGTAGATGGATAGGGGAGTTTGTGTAAAATATTAAAAATGATTTAATAGCGTTTTTGGTTGTAGTGCTCAGATGCAGTGTAGTTCTGCTTTAATCTTGAAATTAAATTAATTGCAAAAAAAAAAAAAAAATAGTTCTGTACTCGAGTTGTCAGCATAGAAGTGTTCCCTTACATTGTTGGTTACTGGAAAATTGCCCAGTTGTCATTGATGATCAGTGTAGGTGGGCGATCAGTCTGCTAAAGGAGCCCCTTGCAACTTCAGGAGGAACCCTAGAGTTCCACAGAACCCTGGCCAAGACAGGCTGGACTGTATCCTAAGTACATGTTCCTAGGTTATTCATTTTTCTTGCACTCTATAATGCAAAGTAACTTTGCCAAAAGAAGAATATGAAAAATGCTATCATATCTGTGATATCGACATATTTCTGACAAGTTTCCATAAAAAACCCAATTTCACCAAAACACCCCTTCCTCAGTCCCCAGGACCCCCAGTATTTTTTTTAAATCATTCTATACATAAAACTTTTGGTCCAGTCACATGATCTCATGGGTCCTCTTCTGGGAATGTGAGCAGGTCCTGAATGCTGCAAAGAACAATGCTATGTGCTGAGTGGGTGGATCCAGAATGCTGCAGAGACAGCTCCATGTACTGAGTGAGCGGGTCCAGAATGCTACAGAGACAGCGCCATGTCCTGAGTCGGCGGGTCCAGAATGCTACAGCGACAGCTCCATAATCCGAGTGGGCGGATCCAGAATGCTGCAGAGACAGCTCCATGTACTGAGTTGGCGGGTTCAGAATGCTGCAGAGACAGCTCCATGTACTGAGTTGGCGGGTCCAGAATGCTGCAGAGACAGCTCCATGTACTGAGTCGGCGGGTACAGAATGCTACAGAGACAGCTCCATGTACTGAGTTAGCGGGTCCAGAATGCTACAGAGACAGCTCCATGTCGTGAGTGGGCGGATCCAGAATGCTACAGGGGCAGCTCCATGTACTGAGTTGGCGGGTTCAGAATGCTGCAGAGACAGCTCCATGTATTGAGTAGGTGGGTCCAGAATGCTACAGAGACAGCTCCATGTATTGAGTAGGTGGGTCCAGAATGCTACAGAGACAGCTCCATGTCCTGAGTGGGCGGGTCCAGAATGCTACAGAGAGCTCCATGTACTGAGTGGGCGGTCCAGAAGTTACAGGGACCGCTCCATGTACTGAGTGGGCAGGTCCAGAATGCTGCAGATACAGCACTATATGTTGATTGGGCGGGTCCAGAATGCTGCAGAGACAGCCATGTACTAAGAGGGCGGGTCCAGAATGCTGCAGAGACAGCCATGTACTAAGAGGGCAGGTCCAGAATGCTGCAGAGACAGCCATATACTAAATGAACAGGGGAAGAATACTGCAGAGACAGCAATGTACTTAGAGAGGGTCAAGAATGCTGCAGAGACAGCCATATACTAAGAGGTTGGGTCCAGAATGCTGCAGAGACAGCCATGTACTACATGAACAGGGGAAGAATACTGCAGAGACAGCAATGTACTGAGAGAGGGTCAAGAATGCTGCAGAGACAGCCATGTACTAGGAGGACGGTTTCAGAATGCTGCAGACAGCCATGTACTAAGAGGGCGGGTCCAGAATGCTGCAGAGACAGCCATGTACTAAGAGGGCGGGTCCAGAATGCTGCAGAGACAGCCATGTACTTAGAGGGCGGGTCCAGAATGCTGCAGAGACAGCCATGTATTAAGAGGGCGGCTCCAGAATGCTGCAGAGACTGCCATGTACTAAGAGGGCGGGTCCAGAATGCTGCAGAGACAGCCATGTACTAAGAGGGCGGCTCCAGAATGCTGCAGAGACAGCCATGTACTAAGAGGGCGGGTCCAGAATGCTGCAGACACAGCCATGTACTAAGAGGGTGGGTCCAGAATGCTGCAGAGACAGCCATGTACTGAGAGAGCGGGGGAAGAATGCTGCAGAGACAGCCATGTACTGAGAGAGGGTCCAGAATGCTGTATGGACAGCCATGTACTGAATGAGGAGGGCAGAATGCTGAAGAGACAGCCATGTACTGAGTTGATGCTGTTTCCTACGCATTCTCCTGTGAGTCCAGGGTGGCTTATTATTGCACCCAAGCCCCCACCCCTAAATGGCCTGCATTGTTGTGTTTTATACTATTAACACATTTTCAGTAACAGGCTTCCTTTTCTTCTTTTAGGTATTACTTTAAGAAAGTAAGTGACGAATTTGATTGCGGAGTGGTTTTTGAAGAGGTGCGAGACGAGGACACTATTCTGCCCATCTACGAAGAGAAAATTATCGGCAAGGTGGAAAAGATAGACTAGGCCATCCGACAACGCAAATATGCTGTGTGCAAGCAGACTTGAAGATTTTTAACAAAATGCTGGAGGATAGACAATGTCACAACAGCCCCTCGCTGTCATATATGCGGTACCTGTTTGCGGAAGGTTAATCCCCGCACAGGCGATCTTGAGTCTGTTCAGGAGAACCTGTTGAAGCAGTCCGCAGTGTCCTCTTAGGGGCTGCAGTCCATGTAATGTAGCAGTGTACAGTTAAAGCTAGAGGTTGTTATAGAACCTTGTTTATGAGAGCTGCATATTTTTGATACATTGAAATTTAAAAAAAAAAAAAAAAAAAACGGGAATTAAATTTTCCGAAGTCAGTGCTCTTATGTAAATTTTAAACGCTATGGTGCTGCGGTCACCGAAAAAGCTTCAGCCATCACAAAAGGTTGATCTGCCGAATGCAAACGAGTCCCCCTTCACCCCCCTCCCCATTGTTTGCTGATGCTTTTTTTTTTTTTTAATTTCAGAGTCATTTCCAATGTTTATTATTCCCACTTGAGTTTTTTTCCAATACGGTTCCAAAACACTAAGATTTGCTTTAAGTGTTGTGCACGCTCGGCCTGGCAGGAGGCTGCATTGGTACTTTTCTGTATGGGCGCCTGGTTTATTTTAAAGAACATTTTCATACTAATTGCTATGTGGACCTTTTTTGAAAGAAAAGAAATATAATTGTGGAAAAACCTTGTTTTCTAGATTTATTTTTAAAAGCTCCCGTAAAGCTATTTCTACAAGCAGTATTGGCGCAGTTTGTGAGCAGAAAAAAAATGGTGGCTAACAGTTTTCTACATGTCCACTCCATGTAGAATCAATGTTTTAGTGGGTCTCAAGAGGTTGGGGTATTTCTTGTACACCAACGGTGATGGTAGGTTTTTTTTCTTTTACCTGTGCCTTGTTACAAGATTGTTAAAAAGGTTTCTCCCACTTAGTGGTGGATTTCCCCATTACTCTTATTGTGAATGAAGTGTGACAATATCAAGTGGCTGTCCATGGCAACATTGGGAGATCTTCCTAGTATAATTTTAGCAACAGTTTAAGAATCCACCAGTAGAAAAAATATTTAGGTAATGTTTATGGGCAAAGTAAAAAAAAAAGACATATGATGCAGTCTGTGAGTAGCGTTAACACAGCAATTTTTGTTTTCCTGGGACTGCCCTGTGACAGTTTTATTACCTGTTATCAGGGCTGCCATTAAAAATCTTGGGGCCCCAGGGAGTTAGGAGGACATATGACATTCTCATTGGATCCAGTGACAGCTGTGGGGGGAGGAGCTTGATTGAGCCCTACCCACCTTGTGCAGTGTACGGTGTGCCTCTACTACACTACATGGGCCTTATTCATCATCCACATTGAACCTGGACCACTGCTGATCTGATGGGCCCAGTATAGGAGGACTGCTTCTACCACTCTATCAGCGTATCCTGTTTTTATAGTTAGCTTTTGGTCATATGGTTTAAACCTTTTTTTTTCCCCCCTAAATAGAAAAATAACTGTTGCTATAATATTTAACAGTTCAAACCTATTTGTCAATTTTCTAAAGTCTATATAAGCTACTTTGTTCATTTAAGGCCCCTTTCACACTTGTGCGACTTGGGACTGCAAAGTCGCATGACAAGTCGTACTCCATGATTTCCAATGAGGTACAGTTGATATCTGTGTGACTTCTAAGTAGTCCCTGCACTACTTTGGTCTGACTTTGATGCGTTTTGAGGTCCGTAGACCTCAAGATTACACAGGCATTGCTTCAAGCCTAGTCAAAATTGTGGCAAAATTGCACGACTTTTAGGTCGCACAAGTGGGAAAGGGGCCTAAAGGTTACCCTAGATCCCTGGTCCTCAGGGCCCACTAACAGGCCAGGTTTGCAAGATAACTGAAATACATCCCAGGTGATATCATTTGCTGCTCAATGATTGCAGTACTCTAGTCTGCATCTCCCCAAGGTAATACCTAAAATCTGGCCTGTTAGTGGGCCCTGAGGACCGGAGTTGAGGACCACTGCCCTAGATGACAATTTTCTTTTTGATCACCCAGCAGGCTGATAAAAAACAAACTGATTCCTCCATCCACACAAGTGAGGTGGATGGATGGATCCTCCCCGCTGTGCCATCATATTCTGACAGCAGGACTTTTCATTGTCAGAATACACTGGTCAGCAGCTTCTGATCGAGAGAGGTTTTCCAACATTCGATGTATGGTCATAACTCAATTGAAATTTGTCCGGTCGCTGCTGAACAAGCCAAATTCCTAGCTATATTCTGTTTTTGGTTTTGGGTTTAATACCACAGTAAGTCTAAAGTTTTGTACACCACACAAGCTAAAAATTAGTCAGTTCCTATAGGGACTGGCCGACTTTCGGCCTGTGTGTACAGCTGTCTGTTTTGCAGAAGGTGGTCCCACAACCGGCTTCTGTCGAACTGACATGCTGGAAACCCAGCATCCGATCAGTGCTGGCAGCCAGATCAGTGTGTACCCCTGTCAGAATACAAAGGCACACCAGGGGAAATTGCCACACTAACATCGCTTGTGTTACTATGGCGATCTTTCAGGTTTTTATTTTTTTTTTTGTGTTCAGCCTGCTGAGTTAAACAAAAGAAAAACCTCTGTGTACCCATCTTAACTGCTTGCAGACCGCCCCACGCACATATACTAAGGCAGGGCGGCCACTCTCTGCCAGATAAGGTACCTAGTATGTGATCTCCCACTTCTGACACGTCCAATCACAACGGCAGCCAATCAGGCAGAACGGCTGGCCTATTGGCACTTTTCCACTGCAAGTACCGGCTTGGCTCCACTCGGCACTGCTTGGCCCAGCTCGGCTCAGTTTGCTTTTCCACTGCGTGGTACGAGTCGGCACGTTTCAGCACTGTATAGGCTCTACTCGGCTCGGTTTGCTTTTCCACTAAAGTAGTAAGTGGGTGGGATTACAACGATTCTCTGACCAAACAGTGGCTAGTAGTGACAAACAATCAAGGCTGCATGCAAAGGATTGTGGGATATGGTATAGGTACGGTCCGCTTAAAACCTCAACCGGGGTGGTACTGTTTAAGCGTGCCGTACCGAGCCGTACCATGTAGTGGAAAAGCGCCGCTGTACCAAACCGTACCGAACCTATCACGTACCATGCGGTCCCATGCAGCGGAAAAGCGCCAAACCGAGCCGTACCATGCAGTGGAAAAGCGCCATATGTAAACAAGTCAGACCGCTGTCCTGTGAGAGGGGAATGTACTGATCCTGTGTTTTTGCAAAGCAAGAAGATGGATCTTTAAGACCCCCCCCCCCCCCCCCCCCAGGTAGTAAGCACTCCTAAGGAACACATTTAACCCTTTGATCGTCTCTGATGTTAACCCCCTTCTCTGCCAGTGACAGTACAGTAACAGCACTGATCCTTGTATTAGTGTCACTTAGTGTCTGATTTATCCGCCGCAATTGTTGCAGTCCCCCTATAAGTCTCAGATCGCCACCATTACTATTAAAAAAAAAAGAAATCCCATAGTTTGTAAACGCTATAACTTTTGCGCAAACCAATCAATATACACTACTTGGGATTTTTTTTACCAAAATTATATGGCATAATACGTATTTGCCTAAATTGATAAAGAAATTTTGATTATTTTTTTTTTTACACTTTGTTTTTTTTTTTATTGGATGTGTTCAAAGTAAAAAAAAAAAAAAAAAACATATATTTTTTTTTTTTTTCAAAATTGTCGGTCGTTTTAGGTTTATAGCACAAAAAATAAAAACCGCAGAGATGATCAAATACCGCCAAAAGAAAGCTCCTATTTGAGGGGGGAAAGGACAAACGTTTTATTTGGGAGTCGCACAACTGCGCAATTGTCAGTTAAAGTAACGCAGTGCTGTATTGCAAAAAATGGCCTGGCGCTGAATTGGTTAAACTGTCCATAAGGTGGCAATTCTACTGCATGATTATACTGCAGTGCGTTGTCACCCTAAAGGAAGTGGAAAAATAGCCAATCTACTGGCAGGTTCAACAAAAGCTGTTACTGGGGAGCTGAGAAAAACAAGAATTGCTTTGTTAATACTATTGACAGCCTGGATGCCATTTTTTTTATTTTGCCAATAGTTCCACTACAAAAGTTTTGCTACAGGTTACCCATTCTGCTTTTGTTTTGCTCACAAAGTGCAGTTATCAACAAAATGCATCGTCCTCTCTGGTCTCACCCTCAAAACATTTTAGAATTGAGTTATTCAGTTTGCAGCTAAAACAATGTATGAATCGTACCTTTCATAGCAGTATTGTCCATACACACCCCGATTACTCTGACTTCTGAGTCATTTTTCATTTCAAAGTTTGGTGAAAAATGGAA
Organism: Pelophylax lessonae; assembly: GCF_965119305.1. Lineage (NCBI taxonomy): Eukaryota > Metazoa > Chordata > Amphibia > Anura > Ranidae > Pelophylax > Pelophylax lessonae. The sequence continues at coordinate 49,815,760 of NC_138773.1, forward strand.
TTGTTTTCTGCCAAAAATTGCCTGCTTAATACATTTGTGCCATAGCAAGCAGATTAAACTCTCCTGTAGAATTTTTGTACAGTAGCATGCTGAGTGAGGTAGGAGAGGTAAAAAAGTTGCAGGTGTACACAGGGTGGTCCAGGGCAGCTTTGGTCAGTAGGTGGGTTAGCTTTATGAAAGCCCAACTCCAGTTGACCAACAATTTGAGATGCACAAATCCAAAGTATAGGACTGGCTGATGAATGCTGAAAACCTTATAAATCCAAACAACACAAACTGATTCCCTACCTGGGAACTTTTCACCCAACATGTTTCACCCACAATGCTAATCATAGAGGTTCTCTATGATTTTATGCAGCCTTATGGGTGAAACATGTCAGGGGGGAAGGTCCCAGTTTGTTCAATTATGTCAGTATGAATAAACAATGTTTGAGTTTTCAGGCCATCTTTTCCATTGGATTTGTGCAGTCTGTGGCACATAGGAAGAGCCCCTGCTGGCATTAGGCACCCGATCTTCCAACAGGATGACTCCACGCAGGGCTTGGGAGTGGTGTATCCCATACTTTTGCCAACAGATATGGCTGATTGTTAGCGGAGTGGAAATTTATCAACAAGTGTGGCTAAAGCTGGCTTATAGATGGGTAGAATTTGGAACGGAAAAGAATGTATATTCGTTTTTCTATTTAGTGGGTCAAATTGATCCAGTGTCGATAAAATCGGAAAAAGTTTCTCAAACTAACAAATTTCTAACAGTGTATGTGACTTTCATTTGGTAAAGTTCCTTCATTCCAAAATCAAATTTTAAATAGCAAACTAAATTTTTATATGTTCGGAGAATCTCTGTACAAATTTTCCTAAGAATTTTCATTCAAAATTCTATCAATCTATGGCCAGCCTAACACTTCCCCAGCTTATTGATTGGCTGTCCAGTCAGCTGGCTGGGGGTGTGGGAAAACTCCTGCAGCCAAATTGGTTGTCCAGTCAGCTGGTTGGGTTTATATGATCACTCCCCTAACCGAATTGGTTGTAAAGTCAGCTGGCCAGAGGTGCGGGAACAACCCCTCCCCCCCAGCCTGATTTGGTTGTCCAGTCAACTGGCTGGAGGTGTGTAAAAACTCCCACAGCCTCATTGGTTGTACAGTCAGCTGGCTGAAGGTGCGGGAATAACCCCCCCCCCAGCCTGATTTGGTTGTCCAGTCAGCTGGTTGGAGTTATATGATCACTCCCCCTAACCTAATTGGTTGTCCAGTCAGATAGCTGAGGGTGTGTGAACACTCCCCCAGCCTAATTGACTGTCCAGTCAGCTGGTTGGGGGAACGGCTTCTGTTCCTTCAATGCAGCAGCACAGCTTTGGTCTGGCAGGGGTGCCTATATCACAAGACTTGCTGAACAGAATATCAAACCCCCTTGGAAGATAAAACCCACATATGTGTTTCAGCTATGTAAGTTGCTGCTTGCCTGAATTTTAAAGGTAAAAGGAAGTGTTGTGTTTCAGGGAAACAATTAGGCACCTCATTGACTTGAAATAAGTATTTAGTTTAGAAAAGTTAGAATTTAAAATCTGTCCAGTTGGTTCTGCAAGTATTGAATCAAGAGGGTCTGTTATACTCAAGCAAATAGCATTTTTCAGTAGACGTCCATAACCGTTTGAAAGATTCATTTTTAACCACTTACCGACTGTATGTATACCTTACATATAAGTCGGCAAGGCGGCTCTGCTGCGCAGGATCACGTACCTAGTATGTGACCCTGCACTTCCGGATCTGGGGCTTGCATGTGCGCTGCCGGCGACCCACTCCTGCTGTGGTTGTACACAGCGGGAGCTGATCTACGGGTACCCTGGACTCGATGTCTGCCAGCACACGACGATCTGTCTATGTAAACAAGCGAGATCACCATTCCGTCAGAGAAGGCATGGATCCTGGGTTGCTGCAAAGCAGGAACATAGATCCATGCCTTCCCCTAGTAAAAGCACCTCCCACACAGTACACAAACACTGGCTAGGCACGCAGTTAACCCTTTGATCATCCTTGACCCCTTCTCCGCCACTGTCATTAATACAGTGACAGTGCATATTTTTAGCACTGATCGCTGTATTAATGTCCCTGGTCCCAAAAAAGTATCAGTTGGTGTCCGATTTGTCCGCCGCAATATCGCAGTCCCGCTATAAGTCGATGATCGCCGCCATTACTAGTAAAAATAAATAAATATATACCATAGTTTGTAGATGCTATAAATTCTGCCCAAACCAATTAATATACGCTTATTGGGATTATTTTTTTTATCCAAAAATGCCTAAATTTAATGAAAGTAAAAAATGTTTTTTTGTTTTTTTTTATATTCAAATTTCAATTTTAAAATTATCAGTCTTTTTTTTTTTTTTTTTGTTTATAGCATAAAAAAAAACGCAGAGGTGATCAAATGCCACCAAAAGAAAGCTCTATTTGTGGGGAAAAAAAGGACACATTTTATTTGGGTACATCGTCGCACAATTGCACAACTGTATGTTTAAAATTACGCAGTGCAGTATCGCAAAAAAAAAAAAAAGGCCTGATCATGAAGGGGGTCAAGTGGTTAAACTTTACAAAATGTTTTTCCCAATATCCGCTACATCTGACATTGCTCATAGCAGCCTGCCAGCAGGTGCTTAGTCCAAATCTGGCCATACACAATAGGTCTACCATCAACTGCAAGCATCCACCTCACCAATCCATTTCATTTGTAGGCAGGCCCTTGCTCTACATTGCTGTATTATATGGACGCTAAAGTTTACTGAGCGCTACCATTCGCTCTGCATTAGGCTCGATTTTTATCTCTTCATATACATGAAGTTAGCCGCAAATAGGGGTTTCCATTTATTTTAAATGGCGCCCAACACATGCATACAGTAAAAGCAAATGCAGTTGAACTACAGTGCACAGATGTGAACGGTCTATCCGTTTTGGAACGCAAGGCTAGTACAGTGTGTTGAGGATTGTTGGAGATTAAAAACAAATTCGCTGCCTTAAACAACCCACGCATGGGTGTGAGTCAGATCCTAATAAATGAGCCTTTTATGGCTCACAACCAGAAATTATTTAGATTTCAGACATTAAGGACATTTTGACCCATCATTTATCAGACTTACGAAGTACTGTTCCCAAAATATCTCCTTTTTGTGCTAAAGAAATTTAATACACAATACCTTGAGTAAAGATAATATGACCGCGGCAGTCCTTATGTCATAAGTAAAAGCCAATATTTATAATAACACTAAAAAAAACGGTGCTTCATGTGAAATAAACTTGAGAAGCTCTGAAAGCGGCCTTATTTGTGTGCTTTGCCCCCACCTCATGTAGACTGTTGTAGAGAAATGTTCATGGGATGTTCTCATTATTAGATACACTTAAATTTATTTTTCTGTATATTATGTTATCTAATATATTAATATATATGAATATTGCATGTTCTGTATGATTTTTATTTCCTTTTTGCTGTTTTTTTTTTTTTTTTTCTCCCCCTCGGAGGGGGCATTGTTCAGAAGAAATTAGAAGGTTATACCGTTTCAAGTTCACCAAAAAAAAAAAAAAGAAAAAAAATCTGTCAGGTTGTAGAATGTGTATATTAACTTAAAAGCAAACCATAAACGGTCAAAGCACTCAAGTGGTTAAGGGCAGTGGTCCTCAACCCTGGCCTACAGGGCCCACTAACAGGCCAGGTTTGCAAGATAACTGAAATACATCCCAGGTGATATCATTTGCTGCTCAGTGATTGCAGTACTCTAGTCTGCATCTCCCCAATATAATACCTAAAATCTGGCCTGTTAGTGGGCCATGAGGACCGGAGTTGAGGACCACTGGTTTAGGGTATCCTATTAAAATGACCCATCCTATAATTACACACAATGCCCCTGTTTACAATTCTAAACACTACGAAATGTTTGTTTCAAGGAAAAAAAAAAATGCTTGCTGGTTAAAGGGACGCAAATTCCTATACTGCAACATAGCTTGTGCAAAGATATATTGATGACGTTTACATTGAAAATATGCATACATATCTATGAATGTTGGCTTGAAAATATATCCTCCTCATAACCAAGTTTTTTTTATTCGTCCAGGAAATTTCTCGTTTGATAGAAAGTAATTGAAACACAAACATCTATACCAATACTTCTGAAAAATGTAACATAATACCCTCCCCCCCCCCCACCACCACCACCTTCACCTTTTTTTAATAACCACATCTGTCATTAGGAACTAGAGATCATTGAATGAAATTCATAGAAACAATTTGCCCCTTTAATTGTTTTACCACTTCATTTTTTAATGAAGATGTTTGTATTTTTCAAATATTGGGTATTTTTTTTTTTTTAATATATATATAAAATGTAGAAAATGCTTTTAAATTCCCCCTCACAATTTACATACTTTTCTAAATGTCACCGCCATTTTTAAAATATCACACAAGGACTATTGTTTTGGCCTTTTTAATATTTTCTATTTTTGGCAATTAAAGAACCATACCTATGTCATTAGGAACTAAAGATCATTGAATGAAATTCATAGAAACAATTTGTGCCTTTAGTTCCTGACCTTTTTCCCATTTTAGAATTCATGTATTTTTAATATATTGCCTTTTATTTATTTATTTTTTTTTAAATTGAGGAAATGCTTTTAAACTCTCCCCCTTGGTTTACATGCTTTTCTAAATTTCACTCGCATTTAAAATATCACACAAGGACTATTTTGTCCTTTTTATATTTTGTTTGGCAGTTAAGCTCTGTGTTGCAATGCTTAATGTATATAATGTTCCTAATTTTATTTGTGCATTTGATTGACTCCTATGCAGGAAGAAGGAAAAAATGCTACTTAGGGTTTTATTAAAGGATACTTTTTTTTTTTTTTTTAAAGCTTTTTATTTTTTTTGGGCTTCTTATAGTTTTCTTAAAGCTGAACTCCAGGCAGATAAAAAGACAAAACGTTAACGCAAGTAGCCAATTTTGAATTTGTATCGGCCTCTTGCAGTACTCTGTACAGCAAGGCTCAGATTTGGAGAAGGAGGAGCAGCACAAGGAGCCAACCAGTTATGCTAAAAAGAAACAAGCTGATAGGAGGAGAGATCAGAGAGACCAGCTCATGAGTCTGCTGCTTCTCCTTTCACTGTCCTCTCACAGACTGAGGAAGGGACCAGACTCCTATTAAAGCAGATCTTCACAATTCCCTCCTTTTTTTTTTTTTTTTTTAAACCTAGATTTACCTGGTTGCAGGTCCTGCTCAGGTGAGTCTAGCATTATCCTGCTGAGATCTGCTCCCTTTCTGCCCTCCCTCAGTCCCATCCCTGCCATTTTCTTTTGTGACGTCATCAGTGGATGTCGGCTCTTCCTGGTTAAGCCTGAGGCTTTCTTATGATGCCCCGCCCCCTCCTTTCCCAATGAAGGACAATGCCTGGGATAAGTGATGTACAGAGCAGGCAAAGTGTACGTCATTCACCTAGGCCAGTGTTGGCGAACCCTGGCACCCCAGATGTTTTGGAACTACGTTTCTCATGATGCCCATGCACTCTGCAGTGTAGTTGAGCATCATAGGAAATATAGTTCCAAAACATCTGGGGTGCCAAGGTTCACCATCCATGACCTAGGCAAATCATGGGCACGGAAGAGGAGTGGATGGGATGTCATGGAGGGTGAAGATCCGCTCTAACTGCAGCAAAGAGAAAGCAGGTCTCCTGGGCTGCCAGACCTTACACTGTGGCAGAGCTGTGTTTGCTTGGAGTTCAGCTTTAATTTTTCAGCCTCTGAGCTGTTTTCATAAGGTGGATGATGTGAAATTTGTAAATTGATGATTGGCTACCCGACGCCTATTTTATCAGAAAGATATAGAAAACCTATTTTCACTTGGTACTGTATTTTTCACAAATTTGATATTTGCCCAGTTTTATATTTTTGAAATTCACTTTCAATTTGAATTAGGTACTAGGATGTATTTTTGGTCAAAGTCTTAGACTTGCTAGAGTGTTCAGGTAAGCTGTGTTCTCTTTGCTTTACTGATCAGTTAACAGTAGATGCATCCCATATGCTTGGCAAAATCCTGTTGAATCATCATAAACCACAAACGAGTTCTTGAAACAGATTCTAAAAGCCAAAGTGTTGCTCTAGCGTCAGCAATTTTTTTATAATAAAATTTGGTGGTCGAAAATCTGCGGGAAACGTGCGTGTGTGTTTTGATCTTTTGCATAACTGTCACAAGGTGCCTTTTTTAAATATAGCTCTCCAGTGAATCTTTGACATGTTTTGCTTTTTATCCAGGGAACATGTAAAAAATTTTCTTTACTTTTTTCCATGTTTTTTTTTTTTCCAAATATCTTTGTTTTCTTTTCTGTAAATATGTACATTTTCTTAGAAATAAAAAATAAAAAGAAAAAAAAATAAAAATGTCCAAAAGCACATCAGGTTTAATGAAGTTACCATATCACTGATCATTACCCAACAAATACTGTCTTGTAAAAATATTTTTTTTTTTTTTTTTTTTTTTAAAGGTACTTGGAGATTAATAAAATAATAAACTGATATATGTATACAAATGCATGCTGTGTACTTAATTGCTAGTAAAAATATATTTATGCTATATGAGAGATATACAGAAAAACAGAAGGGATTGCAGCATGGAAAGCGTATTTTTCTTGTTTTCAATCATTTTTATTAAATATTTTATGAGAAAGAACATGAAAAGTACAAAAATTGTCATTGTTAACATAGACAGATCAGTCCCAATTAACCCATCGCATTTACAAAATAAAGCAGAGAGAAAACAAAAAAAAAAAGGGAGAAATGAACAAGCGGCTTAAACTGCCACCATGCGCTGTCGCTTGGGAAAAGCGAAAAACCTGTATACCGTCCAACAGGAAGCAAAATAACATTAACCAAAAGCAAGTATTAGCGGATACAAGCAACAAATTATCACAAGCAATAGGGGCTAGAAATGTAGAAAACAATAAAAGCATAACCCCCCGCAATATCGGCCTCCTATTCAACCCATCGCCCTGTTCCGGCACTAGGGCAGCTAATGAAAGCGCACCGAGGTATCATAATTGAGAGTGCTCAAGTGGGCTTTCAGGACACATGCAAAAGTCAAAGAGATTAGTAAAGAATATCAGAAAAGATAAAAAGGAAGAAAGAAGAGAATGAGAGAAGAGGAGGACCCCGCCCCGTGCCCCACGACGCTGCTCGGAAAGCGTATTTTTATTGCTCATTCAGTGATACAAAATCCAGGGTTTCAAGCATACCTGCTCTTTGTCATGCTGAATCTAGTGTCAAAGATATCCTACTCCCCCACCACATGTTTAGTTGGTGATCCTCACATGCATGCCTTGTCACATTGCAGAGGTGATCATCTCCAAAATGTTAAAGTAACCAGATATATGCAAATCAATTAAATTGTCAAACTCGTCAACAGATGCAACTAAAAATAATTTATTATTTTCCCTTAAAACAAAGTCCACTTTACCTCCAAATAGTACAGAAATCACCTTTATATCAACCATACTAAACATTTATTTCTCTCTCTCGTCCATTGATAGACGCAGCTCTTATGCTTCCTATACCATTGGTTTATGCTGCCCCCACAGGAGTAGTACTAGGCAGGAAAAAACAATTTACCACACCTGCGGGGGCTGTTCCTATAGGCATACAAGAAAAATGGATTAGTTCCTCAAACCAAAGAAAGGTGGGATTGTATAGGCAAGTTTTATAATAAAACACAAATTTATTGATAAAATTCATAAGGAAAAAACAAAGCAAAAAGCAGATGCAAAATATAACATAGGTGCTATGTATCAATAGTACAGTCTATGTTGTAAACTGTGGTACTTATAAATTGGAGTGGTGATTCCTGATGTGGAAACATGGGGTTCCGGCATTTATTCAATACAATAGCCTTTGTCAAGGAAAAATCACCGTACTTTATCATTTATTACTATGTATACTATGTGATTGTGTCCTATTTGCAGAGATTGCCCCTGTGGGGAGGGGCTTTGGTCCGCTTTTTCATCTGGTTGCACCCGGCACGGTAAGCCCCCTAATTCAGGGGGCATCCAGAGCTATCCCCCACATCTGCACCACATTTTGGTAGCCATCCCCAGTTTCTGTGGTCAATAGCTGCTAACCGTGTCGGCGGTTGTTTCCTTCTGCTATCAGCCGCGGCTCGGAACTGACAGGCTGCGCGCGCAACCACCATGGTGCAAGCGCAGTATGCGGCTACCAGCCGCGGCCCTCAACTTCCAGGCATCGCGCTGTGCGGGACCGCGCATGCGCGATGGGTACTTAAGGACGCCGGGGATCTACGAGGATGCCATTCCTTCCCAGCCGGCGGGAAGGAATTTTGCATCTGCTTTTTGCTTTGTTTTTTCCTTATCAAATAAAATTTATCAATAAATTTTTGTGTTTTATTATAAAACTTGCCTATACAATCCCACCTTTCTTTGGTTTGAGGAACCAATCCATTTTTCTTGTATTTAATTAGGGATGATGGCAAATAATATAGCTTACTCTAAATTATATCTCTAAAGACCTACCTTAGAAAGTTCCTATAGGCATAACCCCACACACCCTGCTTCAGCATAACAGTTTTTTGATGGTAAAGTACTGGGGTCTCTGTGGGCATATCCCTGCATACACTGCATCCCCAGCTACGGGGGACACCAGCTATTTCTCCGCTTTGTGTTGGCAGAGGAGCATTTTCAATTTGTGGTGTTACCCTTTGGTCTCGCCTCCACTCCCAGAGTCTTTACCAAGGTACTGGCCCCGATATTGCCTTGTTGTGCCAAAAAGGATTGCGATCCTGGGATATCTGGACGACTCCTATTGTGAGCGGACTCTCACCCGGCTCTGTAGGATGACCTGTCAATTACAGTTCAGACCCTTCGGGAATTCGGGTTGGTGAAGAGGACCTGTCCTCTTCAGCTGCAGCGCGGGAACGCGCTTTGGTGGAAGCCCTGATTGTTTCAGTAAGGGAAACTTTAAAAATGGCAGATGAGCCCACACCAGTAGGGACACGGGTGTCCTTTGGCTCCTGCAAAACCCAAAAATCAGGCAAGGTTTTCCCTTGTCCCGAGAATTTATATGATATGTTAATGAAAAATGGCGGCGCATCAAGCATGTGCTAGTAGTGCCTAAGCGCTTTAAACGCCATTATCCCTTTGCTGAGATGGTCTGGAACGGTTGGATGGTACCTGTATCCAGGTTGAACAAATCTACTATAGTGGCTGTGGAAGATTCCCCGGTGTTTACGGACCCAGTGAACAGGCAGGAGGAATCACTTTCCCGCCACCTTCATGTGTTGGCGGGTTCAATCCTGATAACGATTTTTGAATCTGCTCTGACGCCTTCAGTGAGGTTGGATTATCTGGGGCTGACTCCAGATACCGCTTTGGCGAGGATCTTTCTTCCCCTGGAAAAACTTTAGAGGGAGCGATTCGATTGCGGTTTGAAACCGATCTGTCCTCCCTACAGACTTGCATGAGAGCCCTGGGTCTGATGGTATCTACCTTCGAGGCGGTTCCGTTTTCTCAGTCTCGCTCGAGACATCTGCAAAAAGAGATTCTTGCCAAATGGAACAGGGATCCACAGTCTTTAGAAAAAAATTATACGCTTGAGCTGACTAACGAGGTCTGCTCTATCCTGGTGGATCCAGTCGCCAGCATTGTGTCAGGGGCTGGGCAAGTCCTTCCTACCACTGTTTTGGACGGTGGTCACCACAGATGCCAGGCTGAGGTGGAGTGCTCGGGAAGCTCTGTGCCCAGGGGACCTGGTCAACAGAGGAGTCTTCCTTACCAATCAATATTCTGGAGCTCAGTGCAATCAAGCTATGCCTGATCCATTGGATGAATCGGTTACGTGGTTCTCCGGTTCGGATCCAATCGGACAATGTCACGGCTGTGGCTTACATCAATCATCAAGGGGCCACCAAGAGTATCCTGGCAGCTAAGGTGGTGGCCGAGATTCTGGTATGGGTTGAAGACAATGTTCCGGCTCTTTCAGCAGTCCACATTCCGGGTGTGGAGAATTGGCAAGTGGATTACCGGAGTCATCAGGTGCTGGTTCAAGCAGAATGGTCCCTTCATCCAGAGGTGTTTCATCCCCTATGTGTCCAGTGGGGAACTCCAGAGGTAGACCTGTTTGCATTCTGCCTCAACGAAAAAAAAGTCCAGATTTTTGTGGCCAGGTCTTGGGATACTCTGGCCGACGCCACAAACTCCTTGGTGGCTCCTTGGAGCCAGTAGCGGCTGATCTATGCCTTCCCTCCGATAACACTTGTTGCGTGGGTAGCAGCACCCAGGACAGGGCAAGTATTGCACCCCCTAACCCATGGACTGTACTACCTGCATCCCTTCCACCAGTATATATATTGTATACACTATTAAGCCATAACTTTATGACCACCCACCTAACATTGAATAGGCCCCCCCTTTTGGCACCAAAACAGCCTTGACCTGTTGAAGCATGGACGTCACTGGACCTCTGAAGGTATGCTGTGGTATCTGGCACCAAGCCATCAGTAGCAGGTCCTTTAAGTTTCGAGGTGGGGCCTTCATACATCAGCCTTGTTTTTCCATCACAGCCCATAAATGCTTGATTAGATTTAGATCTGGAGAATTTGGAGGCCAAGCCAACACCACCAACTCGTTGTGGTCCTCAGACTATTCTTGAACCATTTTTGCAGTGTTGCAAGGCACATTATCCTGCTAAAAGAGGCCACTGCAATCAGGGAATTTCCATGGAGGGGTGTACTTGTTCAGTAACAATGTTTAAGTAGGTGGTACGTGTCACGTAACATCCACATGAATGGCAGGACCCAAGGTTTCCCAGCAGAACATTACCCAAAGCATCACAATGCCTCTGCCGGCTTACCTTTTTCCCATGTTGCATTGTGATTACCTCTCTTCCCCAGGTAAGTGACATGCACCCAACCATTCATATGATGTAAAAGAAAGCATGCTCCATCAGCCCTGGCCACCTTATTTCATTGCGCTGTTGTCCAGTTCTGATACACAAGCGCCCATTGTAGGCGTTTTTGGATGTGGATACGGGTCAGCATGGGCACCCTGACCGGTTTGCAGCTACACAGTCCCATACACACCAGATTATGATGCCTTTTTTTATTTTTTTTTTTGTGAGTGCCCTGCTCACAGAACCAGAATGGGAGCATGCACAAACTGATTTCCCACCTCTTGTCACCCGGAATCTTTACAAATTTTGTGCCCTTAGGAACTTTGCACCCAGGACAATCACTACTGGGTGCAGCATTGGCAGGAATAGGAATGTCCTTTCATTAGAAAACCCCCATTCAGATCTGACCTGCAGGCAAGGTCTTTTTAAACTTCTGGTGAGAGTTTTTATTTAACCACTTCTGGACCGGAAGGTTTTACCCCCTTAATGACCAGGCCATTTTTGCCATATGGCACTGCGTTACTTTAACTGACAATTGCGCGGTCATGCGATGCTGTACCCAAATAATATTAATGTATTTTTTCCCTCACAAAGCTTTCTTCTGGTGGTATCTTCTGGTAATCACCTGTGTGATTTTTATTTTTTGCGCTATAAACCAAGAAAAGAGCGACAATTCTGAAAAAAAACTGTTTTTGTTTTTTTTTTCTCCTTTCTGCTATATAATATTCCCAATAAAAAAATTAAAATTTTTTCATCAATTTAGGCCAATTTGTATTCTGCTTTTTCGTAGAAAAAAAAATCCCAATAACTATATATTGATTGGCTTGTGCCAAAGTTTTTGCATATACAAACTAGGGGATAGATTTTTCCTTTTTTATTTATTTATTACAAGTAATGGCGGTGATCAGCGATTTTTAGTGCGATTGCGGCAGAAAGATCGGACACCTCACACTTTTGATGGGACCAATGACGTTACTACAGTAGTCAGTGCTAAAGATATGCCCTGTTACTGTAATAATGACACTGGCAGGGAAGGGGTTAATATCAGGGGTGATCAAAGGGTTAGATGTGTCCCTAGAGGGTGCTTTCTAACTGTATGGGGGATTTACTCACTGGATGAACACACAGAGGGACCTGTGTTTCTAAATAGGAGGAACACAGGATCCCTGTGTTCATCACTGACAGAACAGCGGTCTGCCGTGTTTACATCGGCAGGCCGCCGTTCTGTCTCCATGGGGGAGCGATTGCAGGTGCCCGGTGGACATCGCGTCTGCCGGACCCGCTGATTGGCTCCCCCTCTAACCAATCGGCGCACGCGTGCCCCCCTACCCCCCCCCCCCCACTATCTGCTAAATGAAGCAACGTACAGGTACGTCATTTCGTGTAACAGAGCCGACCTGCCGCAGTAAAACGATGGCGGCTGGTAGGCCAGTTGTTGGCAGTAACTATAATAATTTTGCAGATGATGTAGAAAGCCCCTCTCACCAAGCATGCACACATTACACATTTTAATATTGTAAAAACTTTTATTGTCTTCAGTAAATAGAAATCCGTAAACACCACTTAAAGTTCAACAAGGGAAAAACACTTGAAAATAGTGCGACTTGTCCGCATCCGCCAAGTCTATTTTAAGTTGCTTTTCTTTTTGGCGGCTCTATAACTCGTCTTTGGGCTTCTCAGGAGGAACATCTTCAACTTTAATGTCTCCTCTTCGCTGATCATCTTTTAAATTTTCTATAATCTGTATGAAAAAAAAAAAAAATGTAAACATATGTAAATCTTATTACATTTATTCTCCCTTTTGGGTCTGTTAGGGATACAAATAAAAATGTTTAATTATATTTGTTCGATAGGAACAGTTTTTTGTTCCTGTCAGAAATCCAGTGCTTGTACTGAACTCTGCAATGTTTTCCCAAACAAAATTATCAAGAGTTGTGTTAGGAATACAGAATGCCTTCCAAATCTATGTTGGTGAGATGAGAGTGGGAGGTATTCTGTAGTGAAGTGAAAAAAAGGGGGGGAAGGGATAGGCCCCAAAAATAATGACTTTTAAGGCATCCACTGATTGATCTCATAAGAAAACGTACAATCCTTAATAGTATAAATACATACAAAATGTATTGGTAAAAAAAGCTCTGAATACATAAATACCATCACAAAAGTGAATAAGCACAACAGTGCAACAACATGTGATCCTTTGGTAAATCTGTGCATTAGAACCCTTCTGATCTGGCCATAGGAAGTCGGCCATCTTGAGGGTCTTCAGACACAGACCCTGCTGCATGTCAGACCACTTACGGGTTCTTTTGGCTCAAGAGCATGTTGTTGCACTGTTCTGCTTATTCACTTTTGTGATGGTTTTTATGTATTCAGAACTTTTTTACCAATACATTTTGTATGTATTTATACTATTAAGGATTGTACGTTTTCTTATGAGACCAATCCGTGGATGCCTTAAAAGTCCTACTATTCTTGGGGGCTATCCCTTCCCCCCCTTTTTTTCACCTCTCTATATCATTGGATCAGTGGCGGCCCTTCCATTGGGGGCGCAGGGGCGTCACCCCCCCTCTCCATGCATCCCACCCCCTAATCTACATGCAGGGAACCGGACGCATGGATTCTAATGGGTTTTTTTTTTTTTTGAAGCACGTGATTAATGCCAGAGACTCTAATAGGCTTCAAAAAAAGGATGGGCTTGGGGCACAGAGCACTGCGCCCTTAGCCCACCCAGTTGTGTGACAATAGCGAATGAATATTTGCTATTGTCCCACGGATTCTCCTCCTGGCCAATCAGGTTGGCCGAAAGGAGAAGCTGTGTATATATATATATATATATATATATGTAGCCCTTAACCCATGTGGTTGTGTAAATAAATAGTAACAAACAATATCAACATATGATACTCAAAAAAATATAGATGAATTAATATAAATAAATAAATGAATAATGTGAAATATAGGTCCTTATGAGTCCACTTGGACAGTCCCAGTGAATGTGCCGAATAAATCCAATGTGAATGGAATGTTGAAAAGAAGAACCACAAGTCTCAGCATATGAATGCCATTCCGTTACTAGGTGGAAACGCTCAAGGGTATATCCCAAAAAGCTGCTTACCAGATGTAGGTGGTCATCCAATTTAATGGATAGACCTCAGCACGCTTAATTGATAATGAAGAGATCCGCCAGGTGTAATTCAATACGACATGTAGTATAGGGCATTCAATATCGGATGCTCAGAGACCATATGTGGAAAAAAAGGTTCAACTACATAGCGTGATACTGTACACACAATCACATGGCTGAAAGGAGAAGCCATGCTATTGGCCGAGGAGGAGGAGGGAGAAGACGCAGGGGAAGCCCAGCCCACACATGCCTGACGAAGGGGTCCTGTGCGGCTCCGAAACGTTGCACTATTTTTGATGTGATCGTAACTTCAATAAAGTTTTGGACTGCTTTTGCAAGAGCCTTGGTGTGCTGGCGAATATGTATTTACCTACAACCCACAAAGGAGACTGAGGGAGAAGCCGCCACTGCTGCCTGCCAGTCTAGGGTGAGTGAGCCGGCGACCGGGGAGGGGGGGGTGTATGGTGTGGTCCGTCTCCCGCCCCCCCCCCCCCCCGACCCATGAAACACCAGCCGCCACTGCATTGGATGCGGCACCACTTTATCTAGGATCATGTCTCAGTTTTTGCAGGTATTCTGTAGTCCCAACATGCTTCCTGTCCTCCTAGGATGACAAAGCTTCCTCCTCAAAAGGTACAGTACAAGGAGAGAGTGTTGTCACCCTAGAACAGGAAGTGCCCTAGTTGAAAATAAAGGGATAATAGCATAGAAAAAAAGAAAACGAATGCAGCCAGCACATTCAAGGACTGGTAAGATGTAATACATCGCAACTGTATTCTTGGGTTTAGATGTGCCTTAATTATTGAGATTTTATTTTGGTCATGGCAATTGTGCTGTATACTGTTTACATATGCGACAAACATTCAAGTGTTGACAGCTAAGTGCTCATTCGCATCTTTGCATGCGTTGTCTAAAGGCAGATGTAACAGATCCCCAATACTTGGACCAAGTATTTCTGTCTTGGGTCTCCAGAATCTCACGTGATGCAGTGACCTGGCCCCTCAATTCCCACCAAACATCAGCCTAAGCTCGATGAAGGGTAAAACAAAAGACACTTTATTCAACAACTCACTTCCAATATATACAGTCTCATGTGTTTGATTTCATTATCATATGCAAATGCAATTGCATACAGAACATAGTCAACATACCTTGGTCATCTGGAAAGAGACAATAGGTGAATGAGACTGCAACATTATCATAATTAATTCAACAAACAACAAGCCCCCAAAACAAAGCTGAATATGTTATCCTAGAGGTGTACATACAAAACCACCTCTAAACAGATGACAGCAGAAGACGTAGGCTCGCAGACTGCCCGTCTTCGTTTTCAAAACACCTTACTATAAATGTCAATACACATCCCCACAGTAGACAATAGCTGAGGTTGACGTCATTAGCATCTCTTTAGTCTCTCAATGTGTAGAGAAGTTCTCTGCTGCAACAGGCAGCTTTAGGTCTGTAACATTGATCCCAGTCTGAGTCTGTATCTTGGGGTGACATGGATTTGAGTCCAAAGCACCACTACTCCCATGGTCCCCCAGCACATACCCACACACAGGTTATATGTCTGAATAGCTGGTTTCGTCACAGCAGCCCATTCATTTTTTGGGCTTTCAAAGGTTGGAAAAACACACCTGCACTATTTTTGACAATACACAAAACTATCCACATTGGTGCATTGTGGTCCACCACATGTATTTTATTTTTTATTCTAGAACCCCCCAAAAAATGACCCTTGCAATCCCACCCTACCTTCCCTCCCACCCTCTATCCCCTTCCACCCTCTATCTCCCACTGCAAGAGTTAAATGCTAATTAGCATAGCTCTAAACTGTCCCAGATTTCAAGGGATTGTCCTTGATTTGGAACAAAGTCCCTCTGTCCCTCTTTCCTCCTCATTTGTCCCTCATTTTGGTCTGATCTATATAGTTGTATGTAAAATGCACTATTTCTCTTTCAAAAAGTGTTTTCCAGTGCTAAACCCTTCATCCAATTTCTAAATTGCTGCATTTGTACATTTCAAAAGCCAGTTTAACCACTTCACCTCCGGAAAACTTACCCCCCTTCCTGACCAGGGCATATTTTGCGATACGGCACTGCCTTACTTTAACTGGTAATTGCGTGGTCATGCGACGCTGTTCCCAAATAAAATGTATGTCCTTTTTTCCCCAGAAACATAACTTTCTTTTTGGTGGTATTTGATCACCTCTGCGTTTATTTTTTGCGCTATAAACAAGGAACGACCAACAATTTTGAAAAAAAAAAAAAAAAAATATTTTTTACTTTCTGCTCTAAAACATCCAATAAAAAATTAAATTTCTTAAATTTAGGCCAATATGTATTCTGCATAATTTTTGTAAAAAAAAAAAAAAAAAAAAAAGCTCAATAAGTGTGCATTGATTGGTTTGAGCAAAGGTTATAGCGTCTACAAACTATGGGATATACATACATTATTTTCTTTTTACTAGTAATGGCAGTGATCAGCGACTTATAGTGGGACTGCGATGGACAAATCTGATTCCAGTGTATTTACAGTAAGGGGTCTTTGAGCCCCAAAAATGGCAAAGTGGTGTCAGCAGAGGCGCCCGAATGTGGAGAAGCTGAGCAGTGGATTCTTCATAACTTTGAACGAGTTTCATGGCACTACACTGGCTACTTCTTTAGGATGGTGCATAAAACACTT
Source organism: Pelophylax lessonae (assembly GCF_965119305.1). NCBI lineage: Eukaryota > Metazoa > Chordata > Amphibia > Anura > Ranidae > Pelophylax > Pelophylax lessonae. Next base: position 49,832,490 of record NC_138773.1, read on the forward strand.
TAAACAACTGTGATCTGTCTCTCCTGCTGTTTGCATTAGAATATAGTGCCATGAAACGCGTTGACCAGACTTTTTTTTTACTATTCTGTGAGCAATAAATATTGAAGTTACGAAGAATCCACTTCTTAACTTCTCCTTCACATTCGGGCATCCCTGATGATACTACATTGCGATTTATAAGGCTCAAAACCTCTTACTGACAACGCAGAGTGGGGGAGTAAGGGAAGTATAAAAAAAAAATGACAAAATAAATATATGCAGGGCTTGTTTCCCTGAGGGAATAGGTGCAGGTACTCCCCCCCCTTCTGATTTACCCCTATTCTACTGCCTCCTACCCACCTTTGATCACCGTCTATTGGTTCCACCCCCTACCCACCTCCCAGTACCACCCCTTTTAAGAAATACAGAACCAAGTAATGTGTATTGAATTTGACACTGATAACAAGAAAAGCAATAAAATAGATCCCCTATAGCCAACAATAGACCCCCCACATGAACAATAGCTCCCCCCCCCGCAACAAAATATTCACCCAGCAACAATAGAGCCACCACAAACAACTACGGCCCCACCCCAGCAACAATAAACCCGCACTAGCAACAATAGATCTCCCAGCAGCCAGCAACAAAGACCCTCCCTCAACAGCAGATCCCTCCGAGCAACAATTGACCCCCCCTCCAGCAAAATTAGATCCTCCACCAGAAACAATAAACCTCCCAAGCAACACTAGACCCCCCAAAACAATAGATTCCCCCAGCAGCCAGCATCAATAGACCCTCCAGCACACTCTAGTACCCCTTGGCATTGCATATATTCTGTGCTGGAGGTGCTGGAACTGCGTTCCCCCACGTTCCTGCTGAAAAGCCCTGAATATATGTACCCTGCGCTACTCTACTCAACACCACTATATCAAAACAAAAAACTAAAAAAAAAAATGCAGCTACCACCTACAACGTGTTACAAGATGTTTTGACTTTTTTTTATGAATTTAAGATTTGTACATTGATCAATTGAATTGTACATTGATCATTGATTGAATGGGATTTTATATTTACATTTATGTGAATCTCATTTTTCCTGGTTTATATTTGTATTTAGTTTATTATATTATTTATATTGACTCAATTGTATTATTATTGTCACAGAGAATTATTTAGATAAATTCATAAATGATCACTATTTAAGTGCTATGAATAAGGTTTAGAGGAAGCGCTTCACCAATGGATATAATATACAGTAAGGTAAGTATGACTTCCTAATCCTCGATAAGGCAGGCTCCAGCACCCTCTAGTGTTAACAAGTCTTTAAAAGCCGATAACCCTTGCAGTAAGGGGGGTCCCCGCTGTAAGGGTAGTTTTTTTTGTAGTTCCTGTATTTGGGCTTTAACTGCATGTGACCTTGGGGGGGGGGGGGGGGGGATTTAATACAATATAAATGCACATTGTCATATTACAAACCAGCAAAGGGCATTCAAAATCTGTAGAGTTGTTCTCTCTGAGTCTGATCCACAGTGCTGGAAAACATCTGCCAGACTGCTACAAAATGTTCCTTTCAAATAGCGTTCACCCATCTATTCAATGGATCGCTACTTTGGAGAGAAAAAATAGCTTGGGCACCTATGGGAGAGCACCCCAATTCCTGGTGCTGGACAGAAATGTTTTCATAAGCTCTTTCATTCTTTTTATCAAATGTTCATGTAAGAACTTATGCTTAAAGCGGGGGTTCCACTCATTTTTGTGTTTATTAAGTCTGCGGCTACAAAAAGTGTATCTGCTGACTTTTAATAAAACACACTCACCTGTCCCACGACCCAGCGATGCGGCCGCCCGAAGCCTCTCTCCTCTCCCTCTCCTCTTGGCGGTGCCGGCATGTCTAGTGTGGGCACCCGGCTGTGACAGCTTACGGCTTCACAGCCCGGTGCGCACTGCGCATGCGCGAATCACATTGTGAATGGCCGGGCATTGTTCTGGGACCTGTGACATGTCCCAGAAGATTGCAGGGAGGGAGGGGGAGATGAGAACTTCCGCTCGAGCCGCCTAGGCTGCCTGAGCGGATGTGGGAGCGGGTACCTGTCAAATCTAGGTACCCCCCCCAAAAAAAAAAAAAAAAAAACATGGAAATCAGCAGTATTTAAGGCAGAAGTTCCACTTTTGGGTGGAACTCTGCTTAACCACTTAAGCCCCGGATGATTTTACCCCCTTCCTGACCAGGGGGTTTTTTGCGATTTTTTACTGAGTGACTTTAACGGACAATTGCGCGGTCGTGCGATGCTGTACCTAAACTAATTTGACGTCCTTTTTTTCCCACAAACAGAGCTTTCTTTTGGTGGTATTTGATCACCTGTGCAATTTTTACTTTTTGCGCTGTAAACAAAAAAAAGCATACATTTTGCAAAAACAACAATATTTTTCACATTTTTTTATATGAAATTCCCCCAAAAAAATGTAAAAATCAAAATTTTTTTAACATTTTCGGCCAATTTGTTTTCTGCTACATATGTTTGGTAAAAAAAAAAAATCGCAAAAAGCGTATTTTGATTGGTTTGCGCAAAAGTTATTGCGTTTACTAACTAAGGAAAAGATTTGTCATTTTTATTGTTTTTTTTAACGCGTAATGGCGGCGATCTGCGATTTTTTTTGTGGGACTGCGACATTGCGGTGGACAGATCGGACCCTTACATAGTTACATAGTTACATAGTAGGTGAGGTTGAATAAAGACAATAGTCCATCCAGTTCAACCTGTGTAGGCATGTGTGGCTGTAATCATCTCCCATACCCCTGAATGTTCTGATCCTTGAGATGTAAGTCTAAGAGTCTTTTGAAAGCCACCATACTACCCGCAGAAACCACCTCTTGTGGTAGAGAATTCCACAATCTTGTTGCCCTAACAGTAAAGAACCCCCCGCGTTGCCTGAGGTTAAAACGCTTCTCCTCTAATCGCATTGTATGCCCTCGAGTCCTCATGCAATCCCTTCGAATGAACAGCTTTTTTTCTAAGCTGGGATCCCCATTAAGATATTTATAAATTGCTATCATGTCCCCCCTCAGACGTCTCTTCTCCAGGGAGAATAAATCGAGCGATTGTAGACGCTCTTCATAGTCAAGGTCCTCCAATCCCCTAATTAGTTTAGTTGCCCTTCTCTGGACTCTCTCCAGCTCCAACACATCCCTCCTGAGGACTGGCGACCAGAACTGGACGGAATACTCCAGATGCGGTCGGACCAGAGTTTTATAAAGTGGAAGGATTATAGTCTTATCTCTGGAATGCATCCCTTTCTTTATGCATGCTAATATTCTGTTGGCTTTGGAAGCTGCCGCTTGACATTGCATGCTGTTTCCTAATCTATCATCAACCAATACTCCCAGATCCTTCTCCATTTTTGATTCCCCCAAGGGCTCCCCTCCTAACGTGTATTGTGATTTTATGTTTTTAGTCCCCAAGTGCAAAACCTTACACTTCTCCACGTTAAACCTCATTTGCCATGTCGTTGCCCACTCTGTTATTTTGTCCAGGTCATTCTGCAGGATATCTGCTTCATGTTGTGAAGTTATTGCCCTGCCCAATTTTGTGTCATCTGCAAAAACTGATATCGAACTACTGATCCCGACCTCAATGTTGTTTATGAATAAATTGAACAAGGTTGGTCCCAGGACTGAGCCTTGGGGGACCCCGCTTACCACCTCAGACCAGTCTGAGTATGCGCTGTTTATTACTACCCTTTGGACCCGCCTTTTTAGCCAGTTCCGTATCCAAGAGCAAACCCTGCTATCGATACCTGCAGACCTTATTTTATAAATTAAGCGCTTGTGGGGAACTGTATCAAACGCCTTAGCGAAATCCAAGTACACCACATCCACTGGTCTCCCCCTATCTAGCTCACAGCTCACCTCCTCGTAGAATGTAAGGAGATTGGTTTGACAAGAACGCCCATTTGTAAACCCGTGCTGATTACTGCTGATGATGTTGTTGTCCTTAGCAAACTCTACAATATAGTCCCTTATCATCCCCTCCAGAAGTTTACATACTACTGATGTCAAACTGACAGGCCTATAATTTCCCGGGATATGCCTCTGGCCCTTTTTGAATATTGGAATCACGTTAGCTTTCTTCCAATCCCCTGGTACATCTCCTGTCCTAATACTGTCAGCAAAGATCAGGAACAGTGGTCTCGATATAACTTTACTGAGTTCCTTGAGTACTCTCGGATGTATGCCATCCGGTCCTGGTGATTTGTTTGTGTTAAGTTTATCCAGCCTTTCCCTGATTTCCCGCTCTGTTAGCCATGGTGGCAAGTCCTGTTTATTACTACTAACCATACAGTCATGGTCAGTGTACCCCTCCTTTTCCTGTGTAAAGACTGACGAGAAAAAAGCATTTAGCACGGTTGCTTTTTCAGTGTCCTCTGTAACCATCCTCCCATCATTGTTAATTATGTGTGCAATATGCTCTGCCTTAGTTTTTTTGCTATTGATATATTTAAAGAATTTCTTTGGGTTTTTTTTACTATCCTCCGCTATTTGTCTCTCAAAGTTGATTTTAGCCATCTTGATTTCTTGTTTACTTTTCTTATTTGCCTCCTTGTATTGCTCGAAAGCCGATACTGTGCCCTCTGATTTATACTTCTTGAAGGCCAATTTTTTCCCCCTAATAAGTTTTATGACGCTACAGTTTAGCCAGCCAGGTTTGGCTTTGTCTCTTCTAAATTTATTTCCCATAGGAATGCACTGCAAGATGCCTTTGCCTAATATGTTCCTAAAGCATTCCCATTTTTCCTCTGTGGTCAGGGATCCCAGGGTTTGGTCCCAGTTTACCTTTTCCATCATTGAGTACAATTTTGGAAAGTTTGCCCTTCTGAAGTTTAGGGTTCTTATGTTCCCCACTTGTCTTGTTATGTTGTTGAAATGTTGACTGACATTTTTGACACTTTTGGGGTTACCAGTGACATTACTGCAGTAATCAGTGCTATACATATGCACTGTTACTGCAAAATGACACTGGTAGTGAAGGGGTTAACTTTATTTGAGAGGGAGGGGTGGTGTGTCCCTAGGGGCGTGATTCTTACTGTGATTGGCTGTGGCTTGAAGTGTAGGAACAGTGATCAACGGTCCTACATAGTATCTTTACAAAAAGTGCAGCGCTAAAGTAATTAGAATAATAATGTGACAAGTGGAAAAACACAAAAAAACATATACAATATAAGCAAAATAGTGTCCAAAATACTGAATAAAGTCCCAAAACAAAGATGAAAATGAATCCACATGCAAAGTGTTGAGAAGAACAATCCTTTTCAGTGACACCCAGGGAAAAGTGAAGGATGGGGACACAAGTATCACAAGCAGCTTACCAGAACTCATTGGCTACTCAATTTAATGAGACAGCCTCTCCCAGCAAGATGTTATACCAATGTCACCAGCGGTTGTCAAGCTCCAATGCTTCATAATCACTCCATCATATAAGCATGAGTATATTAAAAGAATAAGAGCCCATAGCGTAATTCCGTAACATATAAAATCCAATTTATTAAAAGAGTACTACTCACAATGAGAAGGTAAAAAAACAGGTACATAGAACGTGCTGTTTCCAGGACCAGGTAGCGGCGTCCCGCAAATGTACAAAGCAGCATCAAGCAATGTAAAGCAGCCGGCTCCGTAAGGGGGCGTGTGGACGTTGCGTCTGGAGTCGCCAACGTTTCATCATCAAAAGACTTCGTCTGGGCGTGAGTAGAACCGTATGATCACTGTTTCTACACAGGGGAGAATGACAGGCGGCTTGTTTACATCAGCCGCCTGACTTTCTCCCTCTGCACCGACGATCGGCGAGTGACCGGCGGACATCGGGTCCGCCGGTCACACGCACGGACTTGGCTCGCCCGCTATTGGCTCCCAAGCAAGTGACAGGCTAGTGACGTAAATATATGTCACTTTGCCTGGCCGGGGCTGACTGCCGACGTATATCGTCGTGCGGCGGTCGGCAACCGGTTAAGGCTTATCTTAATCATGTATACTAATGAGGAGAGAAGTACTAACCTGTTCCTCTTCATCCACGGGTAGCACTCCTCCGCTATCGATAAATTTGGAAAATAATTCCACTGTTCTGTTTTTCGTGTACTCAATCATCTGTTCAAAATAATAAGAAAAGTGTGTCACTTAGGTAACTGTAGATGTTTTAAAGTGATATACTTACATTATATACAGTGCGGTCCATATATATTTGGACACAGGCACAGTTTTCATACTTTTGACTCTGTAAGCCACCAGAATAAAATTAAAACAAACAATCCAAATGAATTTGAAGTGCAGAATTTCAGCTTTAATTCAAGGGGTTGAACATGAATATCAAGTACAAATTTTAGGAAGTGCAACCATTTATATACACAGTCCCCCCCCCTTTTCAGGGACTCAAATGTAATTGGAAAAATTTATAAAATAATAAATAAAATGTTAATTATTTATATTTTGTTGATAACCCTTTACTGGCAATGACTGCCTGAAGTCTGGAACCCATGACCATTACCAAAGACTGGGTTTCCTCCTTTCTACTTTGCCAGTCAGGCTCTAACTGCAGCTGAAGACAAAAACACTGAAACCTGGATTGAAGGATTCCCCAGAGGTACAGAAAGTGGTTAATATATTGACAAGTAGGACAGGTAATGATGTTAAAGGTGCCCAATTTTATTACAAGATGTAAAATAAAAAAGCCAATTGTTTTTTGACAAAATAAAATAAAATTGGGCACATTTAACATCATCACCTGTCTTACTTGTCAATTTATCAACCACTTTCTGTACCTCTGGGGAATTCTTCTCTCCAGGTGTACACTTTCAGTGTTGTTGTCTTCATATGCTCTGGTTAATTGACAAGTTTTTATAGATAAATTGTTTCCTTCCCCATTTTTTTTCTTGGTCTAACTGCAGCTGTCTTCATTTGTTCTTTGTTTGTGGGTCTTTCTGCCTTTAGTTTTGCCTTCAGCAAGTGAAATGCAAGCTGAATTGGGTTGAGATCAGGTGATTGACTCAGCCATTGCAGAATATTCCACTTCTTTTCCTTCAAAAGCTCCTGGGTTGCTTTTGCTGTGTGTTTTGGATCATTGTCCATCTGTACTGTAAAGCTCCGTCCAATCAACTTTGCTGCATTTGTCTGAATCTGGGCTGACAGTATATCTCTAAACACTGCAGAATTCATCCGGCTGATTCTGTCTTCTGTCACATCATCAATAAACACCAATGACCCAGTTCCACTGGAAGCCATCACACTGCCTCCACCATGTTCTACAGAACATCCCCCCGCCCCCCCCCCCGCTCCTTGTAATGACAGCCGAGCGGCTTCTCAGCCGCATCGGTTGTCATTACAAGACAGATGACCGTTGGCTATGGACACCGGCTCCGGGGTGATGCCTCTAGCTGCAGGCATCACTCCTGTACATGCACTTTCTAAAATATCGGTAATATCCGCCACCTTGGTGGCCGATTCCGATATATTGTGGAAAGTGCATATCGGCTTTGCCGACAATCGATTGATTCCTAGTCCCTACCCTTGAGGAGCCTACAATCTAAGGTCCCTAACTCACATTCATACAAACACATACCAGGGCCAATTTACCTACCAGCATGTGTTTGGAGTATGAGAGGAAACCAGAGTACCTGGAGAAAACTCGCACAGGCACAGAGAGAATATGCGAACTCCGCGGTTGGGATTCAAACCAATGACTCTAGTGCTGCTAGGTGGAAGTGCTAACCACGTAGCCACTGTGCTGCCCAATTTGAGATTCAGTAGCTCTTCTATTGCATCGGACTACACAGGCCAGCCTTCCCACCGCAGGTACATCAATGAGTTGTGGCCACCCATGACCCTTTTGTCAGTTCTCCTTTCTCGGGCCACTTTTGGTCGGTCCTGACCACTGCAGACCTGGAACATCCCACAAGAGCTGCAATTTTAAAGTTGCTCTGACCCATTCATCTATCCATTACAGTTTGGCCCTTGTCAAAGTCGCTCAAATCCTTATGCGTGTCCATTTTTTCTGCTTTCAACAAATCAACTTCAGTGGCAACATGTTTACCTCCTGCCCAATAAATCCTACCCATTTTCAGATCCATTGTAATGAGATGTTATTCACTTCTCTCATATATGCAGACTCTAAGTGGGCGGGCTTTAATGCCGAGAGGCCACATATATGCAGCCTTATGTAAACAGTTTTCTGTACCGAGAGCTCGCGCACAGTCACCGGTGGGCACCTGAAAGCCTCCAATGCATACTTGTGATTAGGAGCTTTCCAATTGACTCGAATGCCTGCCTTTGCTTCCCGGCATTTAGAAGCTCTTTAAGGGCTGGGAGGTGGCGGCGGGAAGGGGTTAACAAATTGCGCTTGTCACACTTCATGATATACAGCCCGTGGAGAGAAAATCCACATACACTATATGCTCAGGAGGCACCCTTCTAAATGTTTGTGTTCAGATGTTTCTGGTGAAGAGTGCTGTTAATACTACAACAAACAAAGACATTATGGACAATTGTGTGCTTCCACTATGGTAACAGTTTGGAGAAGGCCATTTTCTGTTCCAGCATGGTTTGATGAGCCTGGTGCGAAGGAACTCAAGTGTCCTGCACAGAGCCCTGACCTCAACCTACTGAACACCTTTGGGTTGAATTGAAGTGCTGATTGCAGACCAAGTCTTCTCCTCCAACATCAGTACCTGACCTCACAAATGCTCATTCAGGTGAATGGAATGGACATTGGACATACTCAAAAAGTTTGTAGAAAGCCTTCACAGAAGAGTGGAGGCTTTGAAAGACCCAAAAGGAGGACCAACCTAATAGTTAAGTCCATAGTTTTGGACTGAGATGTTCAACAAGCTTTTTTAGGTGTGATTGTCTTGTGTCCACAACCTTTTGGCCATAGAGTAAATGTGTGTATTTTATTATCAGAGTCTCACCTTACGTCCTGGTCCAGCAGGGAAAAACCTCAGGTTGGGATATCCTCTCACCCTCAGCCCGTCAATTTCATTGGCTGTGCCGTCTATTTTAGCAATGATGACGTTTGGGTGATCTTTGTACTTCTCTGCAAGTTCCTCCCAGACCGGTTCCAGCTCTTTACAGTGAGAGCACCAAGGGGCATCTGAAAAGAAATACAACGGTTGGCCAATTAGAGGAGCATATCAATCTTTTGTCTTCCTGGAGGGGTCAAACTACCCAAACATTTCAAGGTAATTCATAAGATATTTGAAAGTGAAATTATATCTGTAGCAGGCCCCCAAAGCTCTTGCCACATGTACTTGCCCATTACTGTAGACTTACCCCCTAGAGCAGTGTTCCCCAACCCCCGGGCCGCAGACCGGTATCGGTCCGTGGATCAAACGGTACCGGGCCGCCCGAGGAACTTTAAATGATTTCACTGTGGTGGCCGAGGCGTAGAGCATTGCGCCCCCCCCCCCCCGAGCCCGCCCATTGTGTGACAATAGCGAATTAAAATTCGCTATTGTCACACTGATCCTCCTGCTGGCCAATCAGGAAGCGGGTCTTCCCGTTTCCTGATTGGCCGAAAGGCAAACCCCACGCCATTGGCCGAGGAGGAGGCGACGCGGGAGGACTGAGGAGACGCGGGAAGCCAGGGACTGAACTGAAGAGAAGTGAGGTAAGTGCACGGACGGGATTGCTGTGGCGCTCTGCATTTATTGGGGGCATTGCTGTGGCACTCTGCATTTATTGGGGGCATTGCTGTGGCACTCTGCATTTATTGGGGGCATTGCTGTGGCGCTCTGCATTTATTGGGGGCAATGCTGTGGCGCTCTGCATTTATTGGGGGCATTGCTGTGACACTCTAAGTTCTAAAAAGTATTTTCTAAGAGTGGAAGTTTACTTTTTAACCAAAAAAAGGAAAGGTAAACTAGCACAGCACCCTACACCCCCCCCCCCCCCCCCCCGGTCCTCACTGTGGATAATTAGCGTTTGCTGCCCACGCAATCGGTGTAGGGGTACGGGATTTGAAAGCTGCGGTCTTCTTCAGGGACTGATCAGAGCGATTCTGATTGGTCACAGGTTGGCATTTGACCACTTTCACAAATCATAATCACTCTGATCCCTCCTGCCATCCCTAAGGGGAAGAAGACTTCAGCTTTAAAAATATCCAGACCCCTGCACAGGCTGTGAAAGCTAATTATCCACAGAGGTAAGTGCAGAGGGGTGGGGAAAGGTGATCTTACACATTAGGTTTAGCCCTGCTTTAAAAAAGGCCAGTGGTTAGCACTTCTGCCTTGCAGCACCTGAGTTTAACCCCTTCCCGGCCAGTGTCATTATTACAGTACCAGTGCATATTTTTAGCACTGATTACTGCAGTAATGTCACTGGTACCCCCAAAAGTGTCAAAAATGTCTGTTAGGAGTCCGATCTGTCCGCCGCAATGTCGCAGTCCCGCTAAAAATCGCAGATCACCGCCATTACTAGTAAAAAAAAAAAATAATAATATAAAATGACATAAATCTTTCCCATAGTTTGTAAACGCTATAAATTTTGCGCAAACCAATCAAAATACGCTTATTGGGATTTTTTTTACCAAAAATATGTAGCAGAATACAAATTGGCCTAAAATGATGAAAAACTTTGATTTTTTACAATTTTCTTTTTTTTATTGGGAATGTTATATAGCAGAATGTGAAAAATATTGTTTTTTTTTTTTCAGAATTGTCGCTCTTTTTTTGTTTATAGCACAAAAAATAAAAATCGCAGAGGTGATCAAATACCACCAAAACAAAGCTCTATTTGTGGGGAAAAAAGGACATAATTTTTATTTAGGTACAGCTTCGCACGACCGTGCAATTGTCGGTTAAAATAACTCAGTGCCGAATCACAAAAAATGGTCTGGTTAATAAGGGGGCAAAACCTTCCGGTCCAGAAGTGGTTAAAACACTATCTGCATGGAGTTTGCATGTTCTTTTTGCGCTTGTATGATCCTACAGGTACTTTGGCTTCCTTCTACACTCCACAGACCTGCTGGTAGGATAAACATGAACCAGTATGTGTATGTAGGTGAGATAGGGACCTTAGATTGTAAGCTCCTTGAGGATAGGGACTTATTTGAATATACAATATGTAAAGCACTGTGCAAACTGTCAGTGCCATATAAATACCTGTAATAAAAAATAAATAAGTCAGTGAAAACATAAGGAAAAAATATTGATCAGCTCCCAGACATCTCAGAAACATCTAAAAGGTAAAAATATATTTTTGGGATTGGGAACACATAACAAATAGTTAATGGAGGTTTCCCAAAATTCGACTGCAAACGTGAAAATAATGTATATTTCCACTGTTGCAATTAAATTTGAGAATAACCTTTAAGAAAAAAAAAAAAAAAAACATTTAAAAAAAATTTGAGAAAACCCTGATACATGTTTGTTAAATGTTACCCCCCCCCCAAAAAAAAATGTGTATATACACATATATATATATATATATATATATATATACATATACAGTATACATAAATATATATATATATATATTTTTTTTTTAACTATATAACTTTTTAGCGGTTTCTGAGAAGAAGGTATAATTTCTCAACTACTGCAGTTTGTGTCTGTCCCAATAGAAAGTGCTCTGCTTCCAATGCCGCTTTCTACCTCTTTAGACCCAAACACTATAGTAATCTGCTGACTTCGCACCATCCACAGCAGCTTCACTCCTAAATAAGAAGTTGAGACCAAAGCACTTTCCTTTGGCTAATTGCAGTACAAAGGATGTTTTTCCTGTCTTTTGGGGTGTGGAAATACTTTCCTGAGCCCTGTCTCCGTGAATTACTAAGACTGATTGAGGGAACATGCAAGAAGTAGGGAGGGTTTAGCTGGGGCTGAACTAACTAGCAGTAAACAGGAAGGGAGGACAGAGGAAGATACCAAAATCACATTAGTAAACAAGTTGTAGTGTCCCAAAACTGCCACTAGATGTCAGCATACAACAAAACAATACCAGCCTAATGCAGTTAAATAAAATTATATGAAAGGAGGGCTGAACAGAAAGGCTGGGGAAGTAAACATACATTTTTAGAAACTAAGCCCTTAAACCTTTAACCCTTTTTTTAAGACGGACAGTGTTCAAATCTACAACTGATTAAATATCTTCCTGCCATAGGCGTGTGCACAGGGAGTGCTGGGTGTGCCTGGGCACACCCTAATCACCCTGCGTGGTGCTGATTCCCCCTGCTTCCTGGCATTCCCTGTCTCTCCCCTACAGTGCTGCCAGCTTCCCTCTTCTCCTTTCCCACTGGCTGCTGCAGGGGGATGTTTCAGGATGGATGAACGAACACAATGAGTGATCTCTACCGATTGCTTCTGTGTTCATTCTTAACTGAAGAATAGTAAGCAATGTTTACTAGGCTTTAGCTTGTAAATGAACAGGAAGCCCCTCAGCAAGGAGCACTTCCCATTCATTCACTCTCCAGTACAGCTGAGGCTGCAGAGAAAGGCACTGGGCAAGCTCTGCCCTCAGGCCTTTTCTCTCTGTTTAGAGTGACCCCTAAAATTTCCCCCAACGGGGCTCCTAAAAAATTATAAAACAAATAATAAAAAATAATATTGTAAAAAATAATAAAAATAAAAACCACTGACACCAATCTCTGCTCGACTGACACCGCCCACTGCTCTACTGACACCAATCTCTGCTCTGCTGACACCGTCCACTGCTTTAGTGACACCGTCCACTGCTCTACTGACATCAATCTCTACTCTACTGACACCAATCTCTGCTCTACTGACACCAATCTCTGCTCTGCTGACACCGTCCAATGCTTTAGTGACACCGTCCGCTGCTCTGCTGACACCAATCTCTGCCCTACTGACACCGTCCACTGCTCTACTGACATCAATCTCTATTCTACTGACACCAATCTCTGCTCTGCTGACACCGTCCACTGCTCTGCTGACACCAATCTCTGCTCTGCTGACTCCAATCTCTGCTCTACTGACACCAATCTCTGCTCTACTGACACCCTCCACTGCTTTACTGACACCGTCCGCTGCTCTGCTGACACCAATCTCTGCCCTACTGACACCGTCCACTGCTCTACTGACATCAATCTCTGCTCTACTGACACCAATCTCTGCTCTAATGACATCAATCTCTCTCTCCTGACATCAATCTCTGCCCTACTGACACCTTTCTCTGCTCTGCTGACACCGTCCACTGCTCTGCTGACACCATTCTCTGCTCTACTGACACAGTCCACTGCTCTGCTGACACCTTTCTCTGCTCTACTGACACCTTTCTCTGCTCTACTGACACCTTCCACTGCTCTGCTGACAACATCCACTGCCCTACTGACACCTTCCACTGCCCTACTGACACCGTCCTCTGCTCTACTGACACCGTCCGCTGCTCTGCGGAAACCAATCTCTGCTCAACTGACACCGTCCAGTACTCTACTGACACCAATCTCTGCTCTACTGACACCGTACAATGCTCTGCTGACACCAATCTCTGCTCGACTGACACCGTCCACTGCTCTACTGACACCGTCCACTGCTCTGCTGACACCAATCTCTGCTTTACTGACACCAATCTCTGCCCTACTGACACTGTCCACTGCTCTGCTGACCCCAATCTCTGCTTTACTGACACCAATCTCTGCCCTACTGACACCGTCCACTGCTCTGCTGACACCAATCTCTGCTTTACTGACACCAATCTCTGCCCTACTGACACCATCCACTGCTCTGCTGACACCAATCTCTGCTTTACTGACACCAATCTCTGCTCTACTGACACCATCCACTGCTCTACTGATATACACGCATGTGTGTTTGCGCTCTGGGGTGCACACCCCTAATGCATTAGGCTGGGCACACCAATGCTACCTGCACAGCACAGATAGGGTTAATGATGGCAAACAGAGCTACACAGCCCCCTCAGAGTATACAAAAAGAACTGGGCAGGATTTTTCCTTGCTGGAAGTTCCAGAAAGAACATAAGAAAAAAAGGTAAGCTGCAATTTTTTTTTTTAGGTTACGCTATATGAAAAGGAATATATAACAAATATAAAGTTGATGTTATCCTAATTTAGCTGCAAAAAATCCAATTCAAGATGATTCTGAGCCATAGATGCCTCGAGTCTGCCATCTGGTGCCCATAAAAATTATCTGCATTGTTGTTACAGCTGAACAAAATCCAATGACTTTGAGGATGTTGCCAGAGAACTTTGTAAAGTTTTATAAAAGGAAAACCTTGTCCTATTTTGCTTTCTACATACTTACAGAATTCTACAAAGACGTTCTTGGTCTCATCGTAAGCGACATCTTCAAAATTGGTGCCCACAAGGACTTTGACGGGTTTCTTGTCCCAATCTTCCGGCAGCTCCTCGCTCAGCAGATTTTGCTGTGTTCAATGGAACATAATATACACAGGTCATTTATTGTACATGTGGGGGAAGTAACATATCTATGCTCAGCCCACACCTTCTTCCCCTGACACCCTCTAGATACACTTCTTCACCCCCATCTCCACCTCTCTTCATTTTGGATAGAGTAATGGATTGGACTAGAACCCCTGCCAGGGCTGTTTTTGCAAAATGTGTCCCATTTGGGGAGATTTACCTTCACTTCCTGTCCCATAGTCACAACAGGAAATTAGAGGAAATCCCTCCAAAGTGAGTATCACCAAAACTGGCGTCCCAATTGGAAGATTTTTCTTCTCTTCCTGTCCTGGTGATTTTCTTTCACTTTCACTCTCGGTGATAACATTCACCAGGACAAATCGAGAGGGTGAATCTCCCTAATGGGAACAGAATACTATAAATAAAAAAAATAAAAAATTGACAGGTGTTCTTATCCTTCACTACTCTATAACTAAAGCCAAAACTTTTTTCTAGATTTCTGTATACTTTAACCACTTTAAGACCGGAAGGATTTTCCCCCTTAATGACCAGGCTATATTTTGCGCTTCGGCACTGCATTAATTTAACGGACAATTGCGCGGTCGTGCGAGGATGTACCCAAATAAAATTGACGTCCTTTTTTTCCCACAAATAGAGCTTTCTTTTGGTGATATCCGATCACCTGTGCGATTTTTATTTTTTGGGCTATAAACAAAAAAGGGCGACAATTTTGAAAAAAAAAAAACAATATTTTTCACATTCTGCTATATAACATTCCCCAAAAAAAAAAGAAATGTAAAAATTAAATTTTTTTAACATTTTAGGCCAATTTGTTTTCTGCTATATATGTTTGGTAAAAAAAAAATCGCAATAAGCGTATTTTGATTGGTTTGTGCAAAAGTTATCGTATCTACTAACTACGGGAAATATTTATGTCATTTTTATTATTTTTTTTTACTAGTAATGGCGGCGATCTGCGATTTTTTTGCGGGACTGCGACATTGCGGCAGACAGATCGGACCCCTAACTGACATTTTTGACACTTTTGGGGGTACCAGTGACATTACTACAGTAATCAGTGCTAAAAATATGCACTGTTACTGTAATAATGACACTGGCAGGGAAGGGGTTAACCCTGTGGGTGATAAAGGGGTTAAATGTGAGCCTAGGGGAGTAATTCTAACTGTGGGGGGGGGGGGGTGGCTTCTGAAATGACGATAGAGACATGTGATCCTATATAGAAGGATCATAGGAGCTCTGAGATCATTTCAGGGAGAAGGACGGTCAGCTGTGTTTACAATAGCTGACCGTTCTTCTCTCTCAGCGGGGAACGATCGTGGGTGTCAGGCGGCAATCGGAGTGCATCAGCTTTCCCCGCTGCCGAGTGGGGGCGGGAGTGCTCGCCCCCTAGCTTCCCACGCGCGACCGATGTATACCTACATTGGTTTGCGCAGGAGAGCCACCCTGCCACAGTAAAAAGGCGGCGGGTGGTCGGGAAGTGGTTAAATGCAAGCAGTGCAATGACCAGAATTAGACTTCAAATAACAGCCTCTTGCAGCCCCTGTACAGCAGAGCTATGACTAAGCAAGGGAGAAACAGCACAGGGGGCCAATCAGTGGTGTTACAGTGCTCATGTGTTACCTAGGGGCATGCTAATTGCAGGAGAGAGCGGAGTGAGAATAAAATGAGCTCACTGGTCTCTCTGATTCTCCTTCCAATGCCTAGTCATAAGCTGAGAGATGGGCGACACCTGTGTTACTTAACCCCTTGGTGGCGACGGCACACAAATATGCGGCCTCTCGGCACCTGGTCCGTGGCCTGGAGAGGCCGCATATCTGCATGAATAGCTGTCAATACAGCTGTGCTGAGAGCGCCGGTGCTTCCGACTTTCCGACACATTTATCGGTGCTTAATTGAAAAACTCCAGATCGCAAGAGTTTTCGGATCACGTGACAGCCACAACAGCCAATCATGGTGGTCACGCGATCTTAAGCCCCACCTCCTGGCATCATAAAAGGGCCGGGAAGCGCCGCTGCAAAGAGTTTAAAGTGTTACTAAACCCAGGAGCCTGCATTCACTATATCTGGTCTCCCACAGTACACAGAACATGGAAATGCAATTATTTTAGTAAATATAAACTGCTAAACACCTTTTCTCATCAGCAGTATATAGCAGTCTTGTGACTTCTATAAGTGTCTGGTTAAAGTTTGTAGGAGGAGTTCTCATTCCGCTTTGACTATCCTATGAGGCTGCAGGACCCCTGACCCTCTGTCTGGACAGTGCTGATTGGCCCTGTGCTGGTCACCTGCACCCTCCCAAGAAAAGAAAAAGAACTCTCTAGCAATACACCCCAAACTGAGCATGTGCAGAGTGCCTCCAAAGGCTCTGTCTTATCAGGAGATGGATTTGGGGCAGTGAAAGAAGGGGAGGATCAGAGAAGACAGGATCAAACAGCCTTTTTTGACACAATGCACAGGATTAACCCCTTAGGTTCCACAATGAGTATAACAAGCATGCTTTACTGCATATACAGACTGATTTTACTGTTGTGGGTTTAGTTACACTTTAACTGCATCAAAGAAAATTCAGGTCTCCTTCCCTGGACTGGTCTGTGCTGCGTGACAGAGCTGCGTACATCTCAGGACTGGATGAACAGAAATGCAAGTGTTTTTTTTGTACAACAACTCCCTTATTCATATTTCTTCAATGTATTTATCTGTTTACCATGAGTTTGGCTTTAATGAATACCTGTAGTGCAAAAGCAATAACCCAAAGCACCCAATCAGAATTCACCAGTATAAGATGAAACTTGATTGAACTAATTATTGTCTGCACTTCCAACTTACACCCTAAGGCCCCTTTCACACAGGCGGACTGTTCAGATCCACCCTTTCAGTTTTTTTGGCGGATCTGAACGGTCCCCTGATGCATCCCTATGGGGCATCGGATGTCAGCGGAGACATGTCCGCTGACATCCGATCCGATCCGATCCGTCAAATCTGGACGGATATAAACCCTATTTTCCATCCGTCCAGCGGATGGGATCGGATAAGAACGGACCGACGGTCCATTCCCATCCGATTCCCCCATAGAGATGTATGGGGCTCGGACAGCTGTGTCTTAGTTTTCTTTTTTCAGGATTTTTTCCTTTATGTTCACCTGGTGATTCTGGAACACCCTTCCTGTCCCATCAGGGCTACACTCATTTCTCCATTGCATCTCTGGAGGAAGCCATAGTTGTCATGTTAGACTGGACTTTAGAATGATAATAAACCCTCAGTTTTTTAAGCACTTTCAGCAGCTGATTTTATCACTTACTGAGTACACAGCTTCTTTTTCTTTAATCCTTGCCTATATTTCAGTTTAGGCTGGTGCTATGAGCACTGCCCCGCTTTTCCTGTTTCAGGGTGGCTCCTTCCTTTTGTAGCATCCTATGGAGCCACCTATGCATGCAGGAACTAGTGTTGAGTCTCCCTACACAGTGTGCATCAATAGAAGCCTAGCATGGTAAGGCTCCTCCCTCATCCTTCCCCCTCTCTTTTCTAAGCTAACAGACTGAATCTGTCCACTGGTAACTCTTTCCTATCAGAACAGGAAGTTCAGGGAAGCAGCACTGAGATATCGTGAGCCAGCAGAATAGGTATCAGTTTCCCATGATGCAGTGTTTTTCTGATAAGTCAAAGAAGATAAAAGTTTGGCACCTTGATTTTCCCACTCAGGACCCCTTGGCAGAATTCCCTCACAGACTCTGTTGTTATTTTTTCTTCCTTGAAAGCGTATTTTTTCACCAGTTCGATGTTGATAAATCTGATAGTTGGGATGTCGCTGTTTTGGAGTCCAAAGTATTCTAGAACTCCCGCATGAGGGCCGGAAGAATCGATGGAGACAAAAAGGATCTACGTGAGACAAGGACAAGAAGAGATTTTCAAAAGTTACACATATACAGGATCCGCTACCAAGAATGTGTGGAGCATTGGGTAGTAACTACACATACGTAACTGACTCACTGCTGCATCCCAGGGAATCAGCAAGCAGCCATTGTCCTTCTAATGAACCTGAAACAGTAAATGAGTTGGGGAAGACTTTCATTTGTAATTTTGTGTTGTTATACAAGGAGTCCCTAGCAACCTCTGAAGGATCCCTGGTTGAGGAAGGTTGGTATAGAAAATGTATTGAAGAAGAATTTCTGGCATGGCATTTTATACATAGTAACATTAATCTAGCTTGGACCAATGAACTATGTATATACCATACCTGGCCGATGCTCCTAGAAGCTGGAAATCACTGAAGTAGACACCACTACCCCACTGATCTCCACTTGCTTCCGGGTCTTGTGCTGAGCGGCCAGGCCTGCTGCATTGTAATTATAGAAGGCTGGCTGCTCAGCGCTGGTGCCATTTTCCTAATGAATGCAAAGCGTTCTTCGGTTGGACGAGATGGAGATTGTGATGTCACCTCCTTGCTTCTTCACCTCATTCAATCAAAGAACGGTTTTAATGTCTGCATTTCTTTCTGCTCATTATTATTACTATTTGTTTCATTTAATTATCACTGAAAAAAGTTGTGTCCTATATTGCAGCCCTGGATGTCAAATATTCTAAGTCATCCTTTCTCAACCTGGGTTCTATGGAACCTTAGGCTACCTGTAGAGTAGCCTTTATCAACCAGGGTTCTGTAGAACCCTAGGCTACCTCTAGAGTAGCCTTTATCAACCAAGGTTCTGTGGATCCCTGGGGTACCTCTAGAGTAGCCTTTATCAGTCAGGGTTCTGTGGAAACCTAGGGTACCTCTAGAGTAGCCTTTCTCAGCCAGGGTTCTGTGGATCCCTGGGGTACCTCTAGAGTAGCCTTTATCAGTCAGGGTTCTGTGGAACCCTGGGGTATCTCTAGAGTAGCCTTTCTCAGCCAGGGTTCTGTGGAAACCTAGGGTACCTCTAGAGTAGCCTTTCTCAACCAGGGTTCTGTGGAAACCTAGGGTACCTCTAGAGTAGCCTTTCTTAGCCAGGGTTCTGTGGAAACTTAGGGTACCTCTAGAGTAGCCTTTCTCAACCAGGGTTCTGTGGAAACCTAGGGTACCTCTAGAGTAGCCTTTCCCAGCCAGGGTTCTGTGGATCCCTGGGGTACCTCTAGAGTAGCCTTTCTCAGCCAGGGTTCGGTGGAAACCTAGGGTCCCTCTAGAGTAGCCTTTCTCAACCAGGGTTCTGTGGAAACCTAGGGTACCTCTAGAGTAGCCTTTCTCAGCCAGGGTTCTGTGGAAACCTAGGGTACCTCTAGAGTAGCCATTCTCAGCCAGGGTTCTGTGGAAATCTAGGGTACCTGTAGAGTACCCTTTATCAGTCAGGGTTCTGTGGAACCCTGGGGTATCTCTAGAGTAGCCTTTCTCAGCCAGGGTTCTGTGGAAACCTAGGGTACCTATAGAGTAGCCTTTCTCAACCAGGGTTCTGTGGAAACCTAGGGTCCCTCTAGAGTAGCCTTTCTCAGCCAGGGTTCTGTGGAAACCTAGGGTACCTCTAGAGTAGCCTTTCTCAGCCAGGGTTCTGTGGAAAACTAGGGTACCTCTAGAGTAGCCTTTCTCAGCCAGGGTTCTGTGGAAACCTAGGGTACCTCTAGAGTAGCCATTCTCAGCCAGGGTTCTGTGGTAGCCTAGGGTACCTCTAGAGTAGCCTTTCTCAGCCAGGGTTCTGTGGAAACCTAGGGTACCTCTAGAGTAGCCTTTCTCAGCCAGGGTTCAGTGGAAACCTAGGGTACCTCTAGAGTAGCCATTCTCAGCCAGGGTTCTGTGGTAGCCTAGGGTACCTCTAGAGTAGCCTTTCTCAGCCAGGGTTCTGTGGAAACCTAGGGTACCTCTAGAGTAGCCTTTCTCAGCCAGGGTTCTGTGGATCCCTGGGGTACCTCTAGAGTAGCCTTTCTCAGCCAGGGTTCTGTGGAAACCTAGGGTACCTGTAGAGTAGCCTTTGTCAGTCAGGGTTCTGTGGAACCCTGGGGTATCTCTAGAGTAGCCTTTCTCAGCCAGGGTTCTGTGGAAACCTAGGGTACCTCTAGAGTAGCCTTTCTCAACCAGGGTTCTGTGGAAACCTAGGGTACCTCTAGAGTAGCCTTTCTCAGCCAGGGTTCTGTGGAAACTTAGGGTACCTCTAGAGTAGCCTTTCTCAACCAGGGTTCTGTGGAAACCTAGGGTACCTCTTGAGTAGCCTTTCTCAGCCAGGGTTCTGTGGATCCCTGGGGTACCTCTAGAGTAGCCTTTATCAGTCAGGGTTCTGTGGAAACCTAGGGTCCCTCTAAAGTAGCCTTTCTCAGCCAGGGTTCTGTGGAAACCTAGGGTACCTCTAGAGTAGCCTTTCTCAACCAGGGTTCTGTGGAAACCTAGGGTACCTCTAGAGTAGCCTTTCTCAGCCAGGGTTCTGTGGATCCCTGGGGTACCTCTAGAGTAGCCTTTCTCAGCCAGGGTTCGGTGGAAACCTAGGGTCCCTCTAGAGTAGCCTTTCTCAGCCAGGGTTCTGTGGAAACCTAGGGTACCTATAGAGTAGCCTTTCTCAACCAGGGTTCTGTGGAAACCTAGGGTCCCTCTAGAGTAGCCTTTCTCAGCCAGGGTTCTGTGGATCCCTGGGGTACCTCTAGAGTAGCCTTTATCAGTCAGGGTTCTGTGGAACCCTGGGGTATCTCTAGAGTAGCCTTTCTCAGCCAGGGTTCTGTGGAAACCTAGGGTACCTCTAGAGTAGCCTTTCTCAACCAGGGTTCTGTGGAAACCTAGGGTACCTCTAGAGTAGCCTTTCTCAGCCAGGGTTCTGTGGATCCCTGGGGTACCTCTAGAGTAGCCTTTCTCAGCCAGGGTTCGGTGGAAACCTAGGGTCCCTCTAGAGTAGCCTTTCTCAGCCAGGGTTCTGTGGAAACCTAGGGTACCTATAGAGTAGCCTTTCTCAACCAGGGTTCTGTGGAAACCTAGGGTCCCTCTAGAGTAGCCTTTCTCAGCCAGGGTTCTGTGGAAACCTAGGGTACCTCTAGAGTAGCCTTTCTCAGCCAGGGTTCTGTGGAAACCTAGGGTACCTCTAGAGTAGCCATTCTCAGCCAGGGTTCTGTGGTAGCCTAGGGTACCTCTAGAGTAGCCTTTCTCAGCCAGGGTTCTGTGGAAACCTAGGGTACCTCTAGAGTAGCCTTTCTCAGCCAGGGTTCTGTGGAAACCTAGGGTACCTCTAGAGTAGCCATTCTCAGCCAGGGTTCTGTGGTAGCCTAGGGTACCTTTAGAGTAGCCTTTCTCAGCCAGGGTTCTGTGGAAACCTAGGGTACCTCTAGAGTAGCCTTTCTCAGCCAGGGTTCTGTGGATCCCTGGGGTACCTCTAGAGTAGCCATTCTCAGCCAGGGTTCTGTGGAAACCTAGGGTACCTCTAGAGTAGCCTTTCTCAACCAGGGTTCTGTGGAAACCTGGGGTACCTCTAGAGTAGCCTTTCTCAGCCAGGGTTCTGTGGATCCCTGGGGTACCTCTAGAGTAGCCTTTATCAGTCAGGGTTCTGTGGAACCCTGGGGTATCTCTAGAGTAGCCTTTCTCAGCCAGGGTTCTGTGGAAACCTAGGGTACCTCTAGAGTAGCCTTTCTCAGCCAGGGTTCTGTTGAAACCTAGGGTACCTCTAGAGTAGCCTTTCTCAGCCAGGGTTCTGTGGAAACTTAGGGTACCTCTAGAGTAGCCTTTCTCAACCAGGGTTCTGTGGAAACCTAGGGTACCTCTAGAGTAGCCTTTCTCAGCCAGGGTTCTGTGGATCCCTGGGGTACCTCTAGAGTAGCCTTTCTCAGCCAGGGTTCGGTGGAAACCTAGGGTCCCTCTAGAGTAGCCTTTCTCAACCAGGGTTCTGTGGAAACCTAGGGTACCTCTAGAGTAGCCTTTCTCAGCCAGGGTTTTGTGGAAACCTAGGGTACCTCTAGAGTAGCCATTCTCAGCCAGGGTTCTGTGGAAATCTAGGGTACCTGTAGAGTACCCTTTATCAGTCAGGGTTCTGTGGAGCCCAGGGGTATCTCTAGAGTAGCCTTTCTCAGCCAGGGTTCTGTGGAAACCTAGGGTACCTCTAGAGTAGCCTTTCTCAACCAGGGTTCTGTGGAAACCTAGGATCCCTCTAGAGTAGCCTTTCTCAGCCAGGGTTCTGTGGAAACCTAGGGTACCTCTAGAGTAGCCTTTCTCAGCCAGGGTTCTGTGGAAACCTAGGGTACCTCTAGAGTAGCCATTCTCAGCCAGGGTTCTGTGGTAGCCTAGGGTACCTCTAGAGTAGCCTTTCTCAGCCAGGGTTCTGTGGAAACCTAGGGTACCTCTAGAGTAGCCTTTCTCAGCCAGGGTTCTGTGGATCCCTGGGGTACCTCTAGAGTAGCCATTCTCAGCCAGGGTTCTGTGGAAACCTAGGGTACCTCTAGAGTAGCCTTTCTCAGCCAGGGTTCTGTGGATCCCTGGGGTACCTCTAGAGTAGCCTTTCTCAGCCAGGGTTCTGTGGAAACCTAGGGTACCTGTAGAGTAGCCTTTGTCAGTCAGGGTTCTGTGGAACCCTGGGGTATCTCTAGAGTAGCCTTTCTAAGCCAGGGTTCTGTGGAAACCTAGGGTACCTCTAGAGAGTAGCCTTTCTCAACCAGGGTTCTGTGGAAACCTAGGGTCCCTCTAGAGTAGCCTTTCTCAGCCAGGGTTCTGTGGAAACCTAGGGTACCTCTAGAGTAGCCTTTCTCAGCCAGGGTTCTGTGGAAACCTAGGGTACCTCTAGAGTAGCCTTTCTCAGCCAGGGTTCTGTGGATCCCTGGGGTACCTCTAGAGTAGCCTTTCTCAGCCAGGGTTCTGTGGAAACCTAGGGTACCCCTAGAGTAGCCTTTCTCAGCCAGGGTTCTGTGGATCCCTGGGGTACCTCTAGAGTAGCCTTTATCAGTCAGGGTTCTGTGGAACCCTGGGGTATCTCTAGAGTAGCCTTTCTCAGCCAGGGTTCTGTGGAAACCTAGGGTACCTCTAGAGTAGCCTTTCTCAACCAGGGTTCTGTGGAAACCTAGGGTACCTCTAGAGTAGCCTTTCTCAGCCAGGGTTCTGTGGATCCCTGGGGTACCTCTAGAGTAGCCTTTCTCAGCCAGGGTTCGGTGGAAACCTAGGGTCCCTCTAGAGTAGCCTTTCTCAGCCAGGGTTCTGTGGAAACCTAGGGTACCTATAGAGTAGCCTTTCTCAACCAGGGTTCTGTGGAAACCTAGGGTCCCTCTAGAGTAGCCTTTCTCAGCCAGGGTTCTGTGGAAACCTAGGGTACCTCTAGAGTAGCCTTTCTCAGCCAGGGTTCTGTGGAAACCTAGGGTACCTCTAGAGTAGCCATTCTCAGCCAGGGTTCTGTGGTAGCCTAGGGTACCTCTAGAGTAGCCTTTCTCAGCCAGGGTTCTGTGGAAACCTAGGGTACCTCTAGAGTAGCCTTTCTCAGCCAGGGTTCTGTGGAAACCTAGGGTACCTCTAGAGTAGCCATTCTCAGCCAGGGTTCTGTGGTAGCCTAGGGTACCTTTAGAGTAGCCTTTCTCAGCCAGGGTTCTGTGGAAACCTAGGGTACCTCTAGAGTAGCCTTTCTCAGCCAGGGTTCTGTGGATCCCTGGGGTACCTCTAGAGTAGCCATTCTCAGCCAGGGTTCTGTGGAAACCTATGCAGGTTGCTAAAGGTTCCTTGAATAACAAATTTTGCCTCTCAGAAAAGGAACCACTGGCACTGAAGGTCTCTTAGCTATATATATGGGGTAGATTCTTCCCAATGACAACACATGTAAGAAAAATGATTTCCAGTGATCATAATCATCCAGTGATTATCATCGTCTTCAATGTAGAGGGAGCTGTAGATATAGTAAATATTAGCAGGGGTTCCCTGAGACAGGAACGTTTTTTCAATGGTTCCTCTGTGTTAAAATAGTTGAGATAGGCTGATTGTTAGAGGCTCCTTGACAGGTGAGTTTTGGTGGAATCGTCTCCTGTCCACACTGACCAGCAAGGTAAAGAGACAATTTTCCACTGAACATCAATGTGAGGAGGAGATTTTATCCTAAAATGAAAGTTAAGCTGGCCAAAGATGGATTGAAATTCTTCCAATTTAGCAGAGGCCGGTCAAATTTTGATCCATGTATGGTAGTCCCCTTTCAACAGAAGTCCCATCCTTAAGTCTCGTACACACACGTCGAAAATTGGCAGGGAATTTTCGTCCGACGACCGATCTGCCGATTTTCGGCTTGTTAGTATGGTGCTTCCGACAACCGACTCCGACTTTTCGGCCGAAAAAAATCTGGTGTGCAGACTATAAAATTTTTGTTGGCCGTCAACACAACGGCCGATTTTCGTGCAGTCAGTACAGATTTCGACAGGGAAAAGTCTAACGAGCAAGTCTGGGCATGCTCAGTGAAGAAAGAAGACAAAGAAAGCAAACCAACACATGACATCACTTCTGAAGTAGAATTTTGTCGGGCGAGAAAATTCGTGTGCAGTCTAGGCACATTCCAACCAACAAAACACAACTCTGGACAAAAGACGGACGATCGGTCGGCCGATAATCGTTGCGTGTGTACGAGGCTTTAGATTGACTTCTATCAAATTGGAATGGAGCCTCACTGTCATAATACAATGAGGTTGATTTACTAAAGGCAAATATACTTTGCAATAGAAGTGCACTGCAAGGGCAGTTGCTCTAGAACTGGGGGGGTATCTCTGAAATGAGGGGAAGCTCTGCTTATTTTTATCATAGAATCACGTGCAAGCAAAAATGCAGTTTTTTATTTTCCTTGCATGTTCCCCTCAGATCTAGAGCACCTGCACTTGCAGTGCACAGACTATTTACCTTTAGTAACTCAACCCTAATATCTCAGTGGAGAGTATTCCTCTTGCACCTTGCTCGTGTGGGTGGAGGAATCTGTTTTTTTCCAATCAGCCTGCTAACCACCTTTACTGTTTATGCCAATATACCTTGAGCTATAGATATAGGTATTATTATTAGGGGTTCCCAGAGACCTGAAATTATTTGTAGAGTTCCTCCGAATTAAAATGGTTGAGAGAAGGGAAGGCTTTTCTATAGTGCTGCTGCCCTCCTATGTTTTATATTCCCTGTTACCAGAGTGCAGTCCGAAAATGTTGTAAATAAGTAATTTTTCTCCACTGTTTTGCTCTGAATCGCTGATGAGGCTGCACTGATGGGTACTGATAAGGCGGCATTATTATGCAGGACTAATGGGCACTGATATGCAGCACTGATGGGCACTGATAGGCGTAATTTAAGGGCACTGATGAGGAGACACTAATATGCAGGACTAATGGGCACTGATAGGCGGCACTGATATGCAGCACCGATGGGCACTGATAGGCGGCACTAATGAGCACTGATAGGCGGCACTTATGGGCAATTATAGACGGCATTTCTTATGGGCACTGACTGGCATCACTGATGGGCACTGTTGGGGCTGCACAGATGATCAGTGCCCAGTGCAGAGATGCCACTGATTGGCTCTCCTTTACTCACATTCTGTCAGTGGTATAAACGGTACTTTCATCTGTGATTGGACACAGCTGATCACATGGGTAAAAATCCACGTCATCAGCTCCTTACCAAGATCGGGGCGCGCCAGCGCGGTGAAACTGGGGCAACACCATATGGCATTGTCCTAGAATGAGAGGGGATCCTGTCTGCCATAATTTGTCTATACAGCAGGGGGGGGGGGGGGGGAGAGGTTAAGGAGGTTCACCCTCTTTTTTTGTCCTATTGAACGTTATTAATGAGACTGAAAATCACAATTTTTTTGTGTTATCACCAGAACAGGAATAAAGGGGAAATCTTCCAATGGAGACACTAGTTCTGATGACAACTGGATATTCCCTTACTTTGTAGGGATTTCCTCACACTTCCTGTTTTGGCAATGGGACAGGAAGTGAAGGAAAATCTCCCCAATGGTTATAACCCCTCCCTTAGCCTGCATTCACACCTAGCATATTTGAAATATGTGTTTTTCATCCTTTTTCACTTTTTTGCACAACATTCATGGGGAAGCCCATTGATTTCAACAGTCTGCCCTACATGTGACAAATGCAGCAATGTAGCTCTTGAAACTTTTTGCTTCATTCGAGTTTGCGCATTTTTATCGCATAATGTACCACATTTGTTTAGCCCGCGTGTCTGCTTGCCGCAGTTCAATTACAACGAATTAATTGTAATGAATTAATTATTAATGGAGTGCCATTAACAATTGATCAAATCAATTAATTAATTTTTGAGTGCCCTGGAGAGTCCGCAGATGTGAGTGGAGCCTAAAGCCTCGTACACACGATCAGATTATCGAACGATCTTTCATCCGCTTTTTGTTGCTTGCGAGTCTCCTATGGAAAGTAAAGAGGTTACTTCCATACGAATTTTCCCGTACGACAGAATTCTACTTCAGAAGTGATGTCATGTGTTGGATTGCTTTGTAGGTGTTCTTTCATTTCTGAGCATGCCTAGTCTTGCTCTTAAGATTTTTTTCGAACTAAAACTGTGCTAATTAAACGAAAATCAGACGTTGTGTTGACGTACGATAAAAATTTTATAGCCTTCACATCCAGTTTTTGTCATCCGAAAATTCGTAATCGGTTGTTGAAAGCACCATACTAACAATCCGAAAATCGGCAGATCGTTCGACGGACGAAATTTTCCTTCCGATTTTCGTATCATGTGTACTAGCCTTTACTTTATCCCAAAAAAAAAAGTTTTGCCTTTAATTCTGCTCTAATGTTGGACTGGCCATGCGGAGGATGGGGTGGAGGATGACTAGAAGCAGAGAAGAACGTTCTGGCAGAGCTTCCAGACGGCCAGAAAAGATATGAAGGACAATAGACGTCCTTCGACAGAGACCATGCAACCAATGCCTCAGTGAAATGACCTTTGTAGTAATCATCTCATCTCATGATATCTATTTATTGTAGGCCTGCCGGAGTACTGAATAACTCACCTTCCCTTTGAATTCAGCAGCTGCACCACGGAAATTCTCCAGCAGCTGGAGCTGTGACTCTTCCGTCTTATTGATAAATAGCAGCAGGTGATTTGGGATCTTCGCTGCAAAAATTCTTTCTGATGTCTGTTGGAAAAAAGGAAAATGCAAGTGATCATCGTTCTTTATTGGTCACAGGTGTATTTTATATTTATTCACTGGCTGAGCTTCTTTCCTGTATGGCATGGAGCTAATTATCTCAATATACATGAAAAAAAGGAACTTTAAAAGTGCCGTTCTGAGTCAAGGAACCACACCATAAATAAACTATTTTCACATATGTAGCATCCTCCTAGACAAGTGCTAGGTAAAAGCATCTATTTTGCTCCTGCTGTCCATTGGCGCTTTTCCACTGCATGGAACCGAACGGTTTGGCTCGCTTTTGTGCTTTTCCACTGCTGGTACCGCATGGTACGGTGTAGGAACGGTTCGGTACGGTACGGTACGGTACGGCGGCGCTTTTCCACTACATGGAACCGAACGGTACGGCTCGCTTAAACAGTACCACCTCGGTTGTGGTTCCAACAGGGCCGTATCGGTACCATATCCCACAATCCTTTGCATGCAGCCTTGACTGTTTGTCACTACTAGCCACTGATTGGTCAGAGAATCATTTGTTATCCCACCCACTTTACTTTAGTGGAAAAGCAAACCGTACCGAACCGTTCCAACACCGTACCATGCAGTGGAAAACCAACAGAGCCAAGCAGGGCCGAGTGGAGCCAAGCCGGTACATGCAGTGGAAAAGTGCCATATCAGGGGAGCTGATCTGTTAGTTTTGCCTGTCACATGTTTCCAGGTGTGATTCACTGGGTCTGGAGGGAGTGTCCCCACTGTGTCCAATGAGGGAGCTTGTTGGACAGTTGAGGAAACCCAGCCAGTGATACATCCTGTTTCATGGCAGTCCCAGTGGGAGGGCATGTGGCAATGCATCCTGGGATTGACCATAAATACGGAGGGGACATGTGACAGGGTGTCTTTTAGCGGGAGCAAAGTCCCAGGAGGAGGTGGACGGCTGTCTCTCCTCCTGCAGAGTGAGGAAGATGGTCCAGGCAGTCGGCCTAGGGACCAGGTGTGGAGCTGGGCCACAGAGGATCCAGTGTGCTGACCAGTGGAGCTGCTGGGCAGAGGACTTTTAGGAAAAACAGTATCGTAAGTACTGAGGGATCTGCCTAGGGGTCTGCCTAAGAGAGGGGACCCCTCCAGAGAAGTCAGGGGATCAAGGAGCCAGCTCACTCAGAGTGTTACAGTAAGGGGGTGCCGTGTAGTGAACCCTGAAGATTAGGGACAAAGGGGGTGGCAGATGTTCATCAGTACAGTTCAGTTGCTTCGGAGTCCAGAGTACTTCAGAGAATTACTTCAGTTCTGCGTCACAGCTAGTGACAGACTGAAACCAGCGGCCTAGCCATGACTAGCTCAATTTCAGTGTTACCCAGCGTTACTCAGCGTTACTCAGCGTTACTCAGCGTTAACCAGCATTTACTCAAGTCATCCCTGCCTATTGTGCATAGTTTTGTTCAGTTAGAGTATCCCACTCATTCCTTCTCCTATTCAAGTTCCTAATAAAACATAAAAACCAAAGATACTGGACTGCTTCTTGTCTGGGGTAAAACACTTGGAAAAATGCCAGAATGTTATGTTGTTGCTAATGGTAACCCAGGGGAACCCACACACAGCAGCTCTCATGGGAGTAGTGCTAAACATATTTATTACAAGAAGTTCAAATCAACTGATTATAATACAATACAACGGACCATAGATCACGCAATCAGTTGTAACCTCCTAGTCTTTACCTTTAGCCATTATCACAGCGATTCTGCCCACAGTTACAAATCGCATGGCAATCGCTGCAAAATGAGTGACGCACGTTTGGGTGCCATTCATTCTAAATAGAACGTGCTGCGATTTTAATGCACTTTTTTGTGGCAAAAAACACCTTAAAAAAAATCTCATGAAACTTGTGTCCCAAACAGAAGCAGAAGTTTCCTTTGGGCAACAAACATGCAAAGAGCAACCCACTGAAGTGAATGCGTGACGCACAGAATCCTATGAAAATCCCCCACACAAAATCCCTAATGGGAATGTAAGTTCCCGCTACGTGAAATGAGAATGGGGCCATAATCTGTTCCTATTCCAATTACAATTTTATCATCATGTTTGGAGATGCTGAACTTCTCTATACTCTTCTCAATAGCCGCAAAGGACATAAATAGACTTTGTGTGCACCAAATGCCTATACAAACCTAGATATTACCTTGGAAAATCCATGTGTTCTGCATAACCTGTGCAGAGAGAAAATGTGTGGGAGGGACCCATCAGGCCCCACCCACTACAGAAAACTACAGGAGGGGGTGGAGACAAGACCAGTCACCCTGCACAAGGAGAGAGAGCAGCAGTGAGTGGTCTTTATTGCAGGAAGCTCCTGCACAGAGGGGAAGTCTCTCGTTTTGTCTGGGCCGGTAGAAGGCCTCGCCTGGCCCGCAGACTCCTGGTCCTACCCAAGCGACACGGGGGTGTTGCCCTCCCCGATGTCCGCCGCTACTATCAGGCGGCACATCTGGCAAGGTGGATGGACTGGGCGAGACACGCAGACCTGAAGCAGTGGGTGAGTCTGGAGGCCTCCTTGTTTCCGTTTTGTCTGCCCAGGGCACACCTGATTCTGAAGGACCTTCCAGTCGAAGCTAGACATCATCCCACCTTGGGCCCGACCCTTAGGACGTGTGCGGTGGTGGTGACCTCCAGGGGTCTAGCGGATAGACACTCCCAGCTATTCCCGATTTTGGGGAACCCACGGTTCCCCCCGGGTTGCGCAGGGGATAGATTTGCTGCTCTATTGGCAGAAGGAGCTTTCCAGGTCTCACACTTCTGTGAGGGCCACGAGTGGGTGTCTCTGTCCCAGTTGACGTCGATAACGGGACGCTTTCGCTTGACTCGGTGGCAGGCATTACAGCTTCTCCACTTTCTGAGAGGACTGGGGCCCCCGACGCGGTTCGGAAGAGACCACACCCCGCTGTAGCAAGTACTGGTATCGAGGGGAGCTCTGCCCCATGCTCTTTCACTGATGTACGAACTCCTCTCCATGCCGCCAGAGGACTTTGTCCTACCGGGCATTTCCAAATGGGAAAGAGAGCTTCAGAAGACATTTACTGACTCGGAGAGGCGCAACATTATCAGATTTTCTCTCAAGTCTTCAATCTGCACCCGCATCCAGGAAAGCAATTACAAAATCCTCATGCACTGGTACTATACTCCAGACAAACTGAGCCGTATCTTCCCAGAGGCGACTGATAGGTGCTGGCGTTGTCTGCAGGATAGAGGCACCCTGTCCCACGTTTTCTGGAACTGCCCCCTGATCCGGGGCTTCTGGTCGGAGGTCCGTCGGATCTCCCAGCTGATGACGGAACGCGTCATCCTGGATGACCCGGCCTTCTTCTTGCTGCACTGCACTGGCATTGCCCCTAAGCGCTACAAACGCTTAGGCACCTGACGGATGCAGCTAAATCCTGTATAGCCCTCTGTTGGAAGAGCACGTCGCCCCCAACGGTCTCTCTCTGGCTGCGTAGAGTCAAATGGCTTAATGAGCTGGAGGACCTGGTTCTTACGGCTCAAGGTAGGAAGGAGCAATACTCCAAGACCTGGGCATGCTGGAACTCTTTTGTCGTGTCTGCGGAGGGCATGGCCCTGGGTGGGGTCGCTGGTTCGCCCACGGACTGACCTGTGCGGTGGTCACCCGTGCGGGACGACTCTAACCGTTTCCTACTGGTCGAGCTTCCTCTTCACCTCCACCCGCTACTGAGTCTATCTACTCCATTCTCTCCTCTGCTCCCCTGTCGTCTCCTATCCCTTCATGTGCCCCCCCCCCCTTCCTGCCTCCCCCCCCGTGTCCCACCCGCCCTCCCTACCTGACCTGGACTTTACCTGATCGTCTCTGTCTGGTACTTATGAAGTGGTTACCCCTGTTGCATACGTGTGCATCACTTCCTTTTACATATCACTTACCCCATGGTTTGTTATCATGGGATTTACTGTTACACTAGTTGATACCGTGCCATTTTTTATGGAACTCTAATTATATGTTATTGGTCTGATAACGTGGTTGTTGGCGTTATCCTCAGATGCTTCATGTACTCTACATTTTGGACTTGTGTTCTAATGCATATTTTGGGTGATGACTGTATTATGTTTGATCAATAAAAGGAATTTGAATAAAAAAACAGAGGGGAAGTCTGACACTGGATTACTGCACAGATCTGGAAGAAATACACAAAGCACACCAAGATTTAAGTAGTAACATTCTACTTCTTCAAGGGGATCTCGTTTTGTGTCAAAAATGAACTGCGTCAGTCTCAGGAATTTTTTTTTACTATGGATGCACCAAAAACAATCCCATGAACCTGGGGAGGGCTGTAGAGCATTGGGGAAAAGCCAAATCCCACAACCCATTTTCCCATCTAAGAGGTGAGTATTACAAGTCACCCATCATGCCACATAAGTATTGTATATGGGTAGAAAAGGCATCAACATGGGCAGCTTGCAGCATAGAATGCATTAAGATAAAAAGAAACTTCTGACTTTACAACTCCTTTAAGAAAAGCCATCCCTCCTTTTTCAAGGGTCCAAAAGTAACTGAACAATTGAATCAAAAGCCGTTTCATGGCCAGGTGTGGGCTACTCCTTTGTTTTTTCTTCACCAGGCAGCTAAACGGTCTGGAGTTGATTTGAAGTGTGGTATTTGCTTTTGGAATCTATTGCTGTGAACCTACATCATGCCTTCAAAGGAGCCGTCCATGCAAGTGAAAAAGGCCCTTGTAAGGCTTCAAAAACTAAACAAATACATCAGAGAGATAGCAACAACATTAGGAGTGGCCAAATCAACAGTTTGGTACATTCTGAGGAAAGAAGAATGCACTGGTGAGCTCAGCAACATAAAAATGCCTGGACATCTACGGAAGACAACAGCGGTGGATGATCGCAGGATCTTCTCTGTGGTAAAGAAAAACCCATTCACAACATCCAGACAAGTGAAGAACACTCTCCAGGAGGTGGGTGTATCATTGTCAAAGTCTTCAATCGAGAGAAGACTTCATAAGTGCAAATACAGAGGGTTCACCACAAGGTGCAAACCATTCATAAGCCTGAAAAATAGAAAAGCCAGATTGGACGTTGCCAAAAAAACATCTAAAAAAGCCAAACCAGTTCTGGAAAAGCATTCTTTGGATGGATAAAAGTAAGATTAATCTGTACTAGAATGACGGGAAGAATAAAGAGTGGGGAAGGCTTGGAACAGTTCATGATCCAAAGCACACAACGTCATCTGTAAAACATGGTGGAGGCAGTGTGATGGCATGGGCATGCATGGCTTCCAGTGGCACTGGGTCATTGGTGTTTATTGCTGACGTGACAGAAGCCAGAAGCAGCGGGATGAATTCTGCAGTGTTTATAGATATACTGTCAGCCCAGATTCTGCCAAATGCAGCAAAGTCATTGGACGGCGCTTCAAAGTACAGATGGACAATGATCCAAAAGACACTGCAAAAGAAACACAGGAGCTTTTGAAGGAAAAGAAGTGGAACATTCTGCAGTGGCCGAGTTAATCATCTGATCTCAACCCAATTGAGCTTGCATTTCACTTGCTGAAGGCAAAACTAAAGTCAGAAAGACCCACAAACAAAGAACAACTGAAGACAGCTGCAGTTAGAGCCTGGCAAAGCATCAGAAAGGAGAAAACCCAGTCTTTGGTAATATCCATGGGTTCCAGACTTCAGGCAGTCATTGCCAGTAAAAGATTCCCAACAAAAACTAAAAATGAACATTTTATATATGATTATATTCAGGTTTATGCACTTGCAGGGTTCTAATGAGGAAAGTGGCAGGGTTTGCATCCCTTTAGACGTGATTTCCATTTGGGACATTTTTGTTGCAAGAAATGCCCAAAATCTGACATGTATCTTAGTGCAGATTTCTGGGAAACTTAGTGAGCCAATCACACAAACAGGAAATCACATTTGTACACCATCTGTGTGCAGAATACATCCAGGTTGCCATATTGCATTGAATTTTACAGAGAATTGCAGCACTGCATTTGCTATTTTCCCCCACAAAAGTGGAGTTACCCTTTAGGTAGATTTTTAGGATGTTGGTACAAATAGATCTCATTGACCATGATCAATATTCTCTTACTCTTTTCTTTGTAATAGCTAAATATCTGTTGACCTTTGTATTGTGAAGAAAACCATAGATGGGTAAAAAGTTCCCTTAGCTATGTGAGTGACTTGCCCACTGTCTGTAGGGTCAGGGTCCTAACATCCCTGCTGATACAACCCACAGCTTAGACTGCAACATGTGTGGTTAAATTATCATTATTAAAGAATTCCTTGGACTCTAGTCCAGTGACTATGCCTAGGCTGAGAAGATATCATCAGTTTCCTGCAGGCAGAAAGAACCATTTCCTCGGTCTTCTCTCCCTCAGTGATTAGACTGTTCATTACAACTTTGTAGCAATCCACAAGGTGAGGGGCCCCAGCAATGGCTGATTGTTTGTGAACACAGCCAGGAATTTCACAGGCACCAGAGTCAACACCTTAGTCAGCATCTCAGTCCTGGAACTAGCTGACATTGGGTGATGCTTGGGACAGATAGCTCCATCCTTCTGCAGAGGGGAGGAGGGAACCTGGCAATGCTGCGGGGGGTGAGGGACGGGCTTGGGGGATCACACAGGGGCCCAATAACAGCAGGAGGAAGCGGCTGCAGGAGGAAAATGGAGGGGAACGATTCCTATATATGCTGCTCCTCCTATCCAGGTGTACAGGGGGCCATGCTTCCAGGGCTGGCCCAAGACATTGTGCTGCCTAGGTCCAAGAAAAAAAATGCTGCCCCACCCCAACAAAAAATAAATATAAAATGTAAAAAATAGTATATATACGGTTATCTTCCATAACTCACCACCAGACTGGTCCACCAAACACCCACTGCCTGTCCTCACTCCTCCTGTCACTCCTATGTCTGCCATGCCCACCGCCCTAGAAGATCCAGCCTGCCCTGTGTAAGATGGAAAATGCTGATGACTGACGTCATTGCGCACACCATGATCACATGGGGGACGTTCCCTGGAGGAGACACTCCGCCTCCTCATACTCATCAGTTTGCACTACAGGCAGCAGCATGAGATGGGGAAATGCCACTTGTAATGCGCCGCAAACTTATGGCACACAAAACTGCTCAATTTGCTGTCAATTTGCTGCCTCTCTCCAAGTTCTGCCTGGGTCCAATGGACCCAACGGGAGCCATGGTTGGGCCGGCCCTGCATGCTTCCTGTACACCTGGTATGCTCCTGATATAGTGCTGTTTTCCAGTAGCAGTACAGAGACGTCTCATCCCATTCACGGAACATGGTGGTTCCCAGGCTCTCCCATTCCTCCAGGGAGCCTGAGACCACGTTAAATGGCAATAATCTCTGGGCCAGAATCTCAGTCCTGGAAGTAGCTGACTCTGGGTGATGCCTGAAAAAAAATGATTCCATGCTTCTGGAGAGGAAAGCAGATAAAAGTATCAGAGGGAATACTGTGAAAAGGTATTACTGGAAGTGTTACACTTACACCCTTATATATCTGGGAAGAGGGAAGGAGTGAATGGGTTGTATAAGGGTTTTACGGCAAATTTCCAAAATTTCGACCAACATCAAAATTGTAGAAGAGATGCTACTCTGAGCTGTATGCTCACTCATATGCAGGAAAAACTGATTTGGGTCTCTTGTAGTGAATGAGACCATAAAAACCGGTGTATTGCATCAGGGTGCCAACAGACAATTTTAACCTAAGAGTTGGATGAGACATGATGGTCAGACCATTGATGTTCCTCTACAAACATGACCATGCAGGTTTGTTCACATGAAGAGTGGATGCACCCGTGGCTCTGGTCTGTCTTGAGGGCAGGAGATGGGGGGTGGGGTAAGGGTATACACAAGCGATTGGCCAGCAGGAATATGCCAGTCCCTAGCAATCAACTTCCTAGCCAAGAAGTCTCAGCCCGGGGATCTCAGCTGGTTTGGGAAGGACTGGGTGGATCTAGAAGTAATATAGACTCTTAAAATAAAATTAGAGAATACGCACCTGATCACTGTATTCTGTGACCAGATCCATGCTGTTTGCCATTAGAAATCGAAAGAGCTCATCCTTGTCCAAGCCGAGGTCCTCATCCAACTTATATTCATATCTCTCACCAGCCTAAAAGAACAAAAGATTTTATTTGTACAATACCAGCCATTCAAAATCTTCAAACAATCCAGTTTTTTACATGTACCTCCGGTGTAACCCAGGTAATACCAGGCAGCAGATAAACCTAACAAATCCGAAGCCAAACCTTTTTTCTTTTTTTTTTTTTTTTTAGCCTTGGATGGAGTGTGGAGTGGTTAGACCCCCTGTGAGTTGTATTCTGCATGTTTTCCTGCAAAGATGATTCACCCTATGTGAATGTTTGACCATTCTTCCAGAAGCGCATTTGTGAGGTCAGGCACTGATGTTGGATAAGAAGGCCTGGCTCGCTCCCAAAGATGATCTATTGGGTTGAGGTCAGGACTCTGTGCAGGCCAGTCAAGTTCCTCCACCCCAAACTCACACATCCATGTCTTTATGGACCTTGCTTTGTGCACTGGTGGGCAGTCATGTTGGAACAGGAAGGGGTCATCCCCAAACTGTTCCCACAAAGTTGGGAACATAAAATTGTCCAAAATGTCTTGGTATGCTGACGCCTTAAGAGTTCCCTTCACTGGAACGAAGGGGCCAAGCCCAACCCCCTAGAAACAACCCCACACCATAATCCCCCCTCCACCAAATTATTTAGACCAGTGCACAAAGCAAGGTCCATAAAGACATGGGTGAGCGAGTTTGGGGTGGAGGATCCTGACTGGCCTGCACAAAGTCCTGACCTAAATCCGATAGAACACCTTGGGGTGAATTAGAGTAGAGACTGCGAGCCAGACCTTCTCTCCAACATCAGTGCCTGACCTCACAAATACGCTTCTGGAAGAATGGTTAAACATTCCCATAGACACACTCCTAAACCTTGTGGTCAGTCTTCCCAGAAGAGTTGAAGCTGTTATAGCTGCAAAGGATGGGCCAACTCAATATTGAACCTTATGGACTAAGACTGGGATACCATTAAAGTTCATGTGTGTGTAAAGGCAGGCGTCCCAAAACTTTTGGTAATATAGTGTATATATTAAAATGTGAGAGGTAATATAGGATATACTGTATGTCTGTTTTCTTTATAGGATTATTCTTCACTACAAAAATGTGGATACAGCAGTGTAATATTGGCCAGTATCACAACTTCAGGGAAAATAGGTCTAACTAGTGTATGCCTAATGATGTAAACTGATGTAAAGTAAGATGGTTTAGGTTCTTGCACTTTTCCTTTCAAACAATATAACGGCATGCTGAGAACAAGAAACAACCATTCTGTATACAACATAGTTCTGGCAATGGTGAACTGGCATCCCTTCCCTGTTGCGTTTCACAGTTCATGATTTGCCATAACTATATTGTATACAGAATTATGGTTATTATCCACTTCCTGCGAATCGACGTAGCTCTATGTCGGCTCAGAGAAGTGGTTGTACCCAGGTGATGCCTGCAGTTAGAGGCATCATCCCAATACCATTTTTTTTTAAGCCCGCGGTCGGCTTTTAGGTGATATCGGCCGTTACCCCAGCGAGCGGGAGGCGACACCCCCCCCCCCCCTGCTACCGTCTTTCGCGGCTCTTCCCAGGTCTCCCGTCCTACTGGGAGACCCAAGCAACCAGCCGGCACGTCTGCTGGCTGGTCAGAGTCTTTGATCAGGTCTCCAATAATGTAGTAACCCGGAAGCAGCGTGATGACGTCACATTCGGGTTACTCAGCGGCTAAAGGGGCCGAATCTAAAAAAAAACCTGTCAGTATTCAAAAATGCAGATTTCTGCATTTTGAATACATTAAAGTGCAGTGGAGGGGTCTGGGGTCTTTTAGACCCCCAATCCCTTCATAAAGAGTATCTCTCACTGCCTATTACTGTCAGAAGCGATGTTTCTGGTCCTGGTCAGGAAGGGGGTAAAATCTTCCGGGGGTTAAGTGGTTAACCACTTAAGCCCAGGAGGATTTTCCTGCTCAAAGACCAGAGCCTATTTTGCGATTCGGCACTGCGTGAATTTAATGGACAATTACGCGGTCGTGCGATGATGTACCCAAATTAAATTGATGTCCTTTTTTTCCCCACAGAGCTTTCTTTTGGTGGTATTTGATCACCTGTGCGATTTTTACTTTTTGCGCTATAAACATAAAAAGAGCGACAATTCTGAAAAAATAACAATATTTTTCACATTTTTTTATATGAGATTCCCCCAAAAAAATATGTAAAAATCAAAATTTTTTAACATTTTAGGCCAATTTGTTTTCTGCTACATATGTTTGGTAAAAAAAAATCGCAATAAGCGTATTTTGATTGGTTTGCGCAAAAGTTATTGTGTTTACTAACTAAGGGATAATGACGGCGATCTGCGATTTCTTTTGCGGCACTGCGGCATTTTGGTGGACAGATCGGACCCCTGACTGACATTTTTGACACTTTTGGGGTTACGAGTGACATTACTACAGTAATCAGTGCTATACATATGCACTGTTACTGTAAAAATGACACTGGCAGGTTAGGGGTTAACTTTATTAGTGATCAAGGGGTTAAATGTATCCCTAGGAGCGCGATTCTAACTGTAAAGGGGCGTGGCTTGTGATGTAACCACATAGACATACGATCCTACATAGCAGGATTGTATAGTCTCTGCAATTAGATCAGGGAGAATGACAGGCGGCTTTGTTTACATTAGCCGCCTGCCTTTCTCCCTCTCCACCGGGAGATCGCGGGTGAACGGCGGACATCGGAGCTGCCGGTCACTCGTACGGACATGTTAGGGAACGAGCGGGGGCGGAACGCGCCTCTGGCGGCGTGTGCTCGCCCCCTAAAGGCTCGTAGGCGAGCGACGTAGTACTACATCGGTTTGCCTGTACGGGGCTGACTGCTGCAGTAAATAGTCGTGCGGCGGTCGGCAAGCGGTTAAAGTGTTGCCTATAAAAACATTAAGTGCCGTAGTTTGTGGCCATTTCATGGATGCATGCACTTTTGAATCTTGACATGTTTGGTATCTTGTTATTCAACGCAACATCATGTTTTATATTGTATTGTATTTGAGTGCACTAAAATTATTTTAGTGTAGTTTTTCCAGAAAATTTGCTTCTGATGAACAATTGCACAAATATGGCGTGACATAAAAATTTCAACAACCAAGCTACCTCTGCTTTCAGAAAATATATAATGTTTGTGATTTTCTAACCAAAAATGCTGATTTTAACGTGTGTGTAAAAAAATTAAGAAATTGCCCCGACAGCAAGTGGGTAAAGATAAGAGAAAAGATTGTACCTTGGTGAAGAAGAGGACAGTGTCTGTGGTGACCCCGTACTTCTGTAATAATTCTTCCTTATATGTGATGGCAAAGGTGAAATCCTCAGAGTTGGCTGCAACTTCATAAAAGATCTTCACATCGGCATCTTCAGGGTCCTGGAGAAAAGCAGAACTTACTCCTTGACATGTAGATCCACACAGTTACTCCACAAGTAAAGCTTTCTTAAAGTGATTGTAAACCTCAGATATGAAATATGAACAAAGCATATCCCTCTATAGTGTGTATTAGCCTGAATTCAAAGCACTAAGTGTAATTTCTGTCTGCTGCTCCCTTCCTCTGCTATCAGCATGAATCAATTCTGACAAGATTTCCTGACAAGAAAAAAAAGGTGACGGGGAGAGAGCCCCAGTACACATCCTGTGATTGACAGCCTCAGCTCTGTTCCTGTGTGGTGTGTGAAGAAGGGTGTGTCTCTTCCCTCCAATCAGCTCACTGAGCTCTGCAGAGTGTGATATCAGCTCCCTACCCTCTGCCAGGGGAGGACTGGGCCAGGGGGCAGGGGGGCAATTTCCCCCTGGGCCACTCTGATGCCCCTAAAAAGTCTGCACTGCTTCTGCCACAGACATGCCTAAAGGATTCCTGGTGAAGAGAAGTAAAAAGTCTCTGCCACTGACCTACTGAGTGTGGGTTGAAGACAAGGACAGAGTGCAGGCCTGCCCCTCCCCAGCATGGATGGTGTAAACTGTGTCTGAGCAGAGGCCAGTTCCATGCCCCACTGGAGACTCCCCCCTGGCCAGCCCCGAGCGAGCTGTCCCAGCTCCCCCCCCAACCGCCCCCTGCTGGCCAAGTTGGGAACCCGGATTCAGGCGGTAAGTGGAGAGTATCTGGAGCAGGGCTTCAGCTTGGAATGGGGGTCAGAAGGAGGACGGGAAGAGGGAGAGGGGGGCCGAGTCGCTGCACCATTGGGCTCTGGTTTGTACTTGCCCCCTGGGCTGAAAGTTGCCAGTCTGCCCCTGCCCCCTGCTATCTGTAATCTCAGAAAAGCTGTATAAATGTTGCACTTTGAATGGCTTTTTGAGAAGAGAAGACAGCAGATAGACAGATACAACTTATGTGGGAGGCTTTGTTTAATCTCTGTGTATCACCTGATGCCAATCACTTTACTGGGTGTATGTAAGAGTTTACAACCACTTTGGAAATTGTATTACCACTGCTGACCCCCTCCTGAAAATGCTAGTTGTCTGGCTGTGTACGTGACCCTCCAATCTCAATACTTTGCTGACAAGCATGGAGATCAGAAACTTCAGACATTTATTTTCTGTAAACTTTGTATTTGGGATGACCGCCAGGCAACCAGAATTTTTAGAATGATAAACGGCACGTTCTGGGTTTCTCTTTGGGTAGGTTTCTTGAAACTGGTCAATCCACCCAATACTGACATGCCCAAGGTGACCCACCTGGAAGAAGGCGATAACAGAATACTCATGAGACTTGATGAACTCCTCTGCCTCGCCGACTGTTTCAATTGTAATGGTGGAGGACTCCATTCTCCTCAGCATCCATTTGACAATTCCGTCCGTGTCTCTTCGGCCTAAGTGGAAATCAGAGGTGAACGTCAATGCAGAATGCAATGGATAGTACGGTGCAGCACTGCTGTCCTGTGATCAGTTCCCACCCGGGGCTCTGTCTAATGTTGGTAAGTTCTCCCTGTGTCTGACTGGGGGAGAGAAACTGAATGTGGCGATATCTATCTACTCTGTACTCTGGCTCAGGTTTTAAACCCCTCTTGCAAAGTTACCACAACCACCACTTGTGGTACTATTAGCCCCACCAACCACCTGTCTCTGCCCCCATTCTCAGAAATACAGATTTTGAAAAGTTCCCACTTGATGACTGGGTCTACAATAAAGTATAAAATATAAAAGCAAAAAGTTGTATTTAATAATTTTGTTAGCATGTACTGTACATACAACTATTGCGGTCTTATAACATTACCTCCAAAGTCGATGCGACTGGTTCTGTTTCCGTCCTTAAAGAAGAGGATGGTGGGGTAGCCCTTGACACCAAATTCTTCACCCAAACTATTTTCCACTGTAGCGTCCACTTTGGCGAGCCGGGCCTCTGATGTCTGGTTCTTCAAAGCCTCCGCCGCCTGGCTGTACTTGGGGGCGAGTTCCTGGCAGTGGCCACACCATGGTGCATCTGCAATTAATAAGACGTAGATGTTCACATGAAGCAGCTTGGGGAGGCGCTGATGCCCCTATAACACTGTACATTGTGTTTCCAGATCCAGGGACACTGTTCACGGCTCCCATGGTTCTTAATTTGTCTGCCCATTTTCTGGGTGGGTGCATCCAAATCACACCCACTTTATGAGCTGGTCCTGCCAAGACTCAACCTCTAAACAAGTAGGGGCTGTCTACTGACTGAGTCACTCATGCCCCTGATCCCCACAATTATGTGCAATGACTAAAGTAAGGCTCATGCTGTGATCCCGGCAGGTGGCCGAGGACAGAGCATTGGTGGGACAGAGCACCGGTGGGACAGGGCATCGGTGGGAAAGGGCATCGGTGAGAAAGGGCATCAGTGGGACAGGGCATCGGTGGGACAGGGCATCGGTGAGTAAGAGCATCAGTGGGAAAGGGCATTGGTGGGAAAGGGCATTGGTGGGACAGGGCATCAGTGGGAAAGGGCATCAGTGGGAAAGGGCATCGGTGGGAAAGGGCATCGTGAGTAAGAGCATCGGTGAGTAAGAGCATCGGTGGGAAAGGGCGTCGGTGGGACAGGGCATCGGTGAGTAAGAGCATCGGTGGGACAGAGCATTGGTGGGAAAGGGCATTGGCGGGACAGAACATTGGTGGGGCGCAAGGAGGTTAAATTATTAATTTTGTTTTCATCATATTCGTCATGTTAGAATGATTCATTTTCGGACATGGTTGCAAATATTCAGATTTGGTGGTCAGTGGGAATAATGTTTCTTACATTGGTGGTCAGTGGGAAGAATGTTCCTTACATTGGTGATCAGTGGGAAGAATGTTCCTTACAATGATGGTCAGTGGGAAACATGCTCTGTACATTGGTGGTCAGTGGCAAGAATGCTCCTTACATTTGAGGTCAGTGGGAATAATGCCCCAACAAAGGTGGTCAGTGGGAAGCATGCTCTTTACATTAGTGGTCAGTGGGAAGAATGTTCCTTAGATTTGTGGTCAGTGGGAATAATGCTCCTTACATTGGAGGTCAGTGGGAAGCATGCTGCCTTCAATAGTGGTCAGTGGGAAAATGCTCCTTACATTGGAGGTCAGTGGAAAGAATCCTCTGTACATTGCTGGTCAGTGGGAGGAATGCTCCTTACATTGGAGGTCAGAGGGAAAAAAAGCTTCATACAATGGTGGTCAGTGGGAAGCATGCTACCTACGCTAGTGGTCAGTGAGAAAAATGCCCCTTACATTGGTGGTTAGTCGGAAGACTGCTGCTCATATTGGTGGTCAGAGGGAAGAATGCTCCTTACATTGGTAGTCAGTGGGAAGAATGCTCCTTACATTGGTGGTCAGTGGGAAGAATGCCCCTTAGATTGGTGGTCACTGAGAAGAATTCTCCTCACATTGGTGGGCAGTGGGAAGAATGCTCCTTACATTGGTGGTCAGTGTGGGAAAATGCTGCCATACAGTGATGGTCAGAATACCCCTACACAGACAGCTAAAAAAAAGATCATTGGTGTCATACTGCTGGCTCCTTCACGTAACATTGACCCATGAACTATGCAGGCACCATCAGATGGGAGGTCAATCAGCCACAGGTCAAAGAATCCCTAAAAACACGTAGAGGAACAAAACCCAAGCTGAGAATTGCTGTTCTCGAGGCTGTCAGAGCTTTAGAAACGTATAGAGAATTCTGCAAGCTAAACCCTACGTCATTGTAATGTGACTGCTGGGAAAATGTACACCTGAGGTTGGGAGGTTGGGAGGTTGGGGCCGGGAATTGGCCTTCGTAGAATGTAGCTCACCTGTCAGCTTCCCACAGAATCAATGAAAGGCTCCTTTCTCCACCCAAAAATAGGTTGAATCTTTTTTTTTCTAAACTCTGTCTAAAGAGGAACTCTTTCTAAAGAAAAATGCTTCCATATTTGGAGACCTGATCTGTAAATATGAACTGTTTGAAGTATTGCCTCGATTTATGAAGCTGGGAGAGGAGGCCAAAATGCAAACTTACTGCCTTCCTTTAAAAAAAGGACATTCAGAATAATTTGTTGTCTATATCCACCTGTCA
This sequence comes from Pelophylax lessonae, assembly GCF_965119305.1. Taxonomy (NCBI): domain Eukaryota; kingdom Metazoa; phylum Chordata; class Amphibia; order Anura; family Ranidae; genus Pelophylax; species Pelophylax lessonae. The sequence continues at coordinate 49,875,514 of NC_138773.1, forward strand.
TAGGTGTTAGAGGCTGCCATTAGAAAATTCTGGTTGCTTTTTGCTTGCATCAACCATCCAATCAAAAATTCATTTTCTATTACTTTTCTTGCTTGGGTATCTTTAAAATGTTTTTTTGTTCCACCTCATTCACTAAACTAAAGCTGTCCATACATTATTTTCTTAATCGATCTCCTTTAGATTTACCTTCAACTATGTAGTACAAGGGCCTGCCTGGTTGCAAACACATTGAAAGTGTTTAGGTTTGACCGAATATTATATGGTTTTGGTAAATCCAGAGGAAAATCTTACAAGAAAACTGAACAATGTATGGCCACCCGAAGTGATTTTATTCTTTGCATAGTGAATTTTTACTTATCTTATTGAATGAGGATAAGTTGTGCTTAATTCAATTATTCAATCATGCGCAAGCAGAATTAAAGGGTAAAATCACTGGAAATACTGAATCCTGCGTGGGTTTCCTCCGGATATTCCGGTTTCCTCCTACACTCCAAAGACATGCTGGTAGGTTAATTGTCCCTAGTGTGTGTATGTATGAATGTGAATTAGGGACCTTAGATTGTAAGCTCCTTCAGGGCAGGGACTGATGTGACTGTACAATATATATGTAAAGTGCTGCGTAAATTGACGGTCCTTATAAAGTACCCGTAATAAATAAATTAAATAAATAATGTGCAAGCAAAAAAATAAAAAATAAATGGATTTTTTTCTTGCACATGATTGAGGTCAGAACAACTCATTCACCAGGCTAAGTAAATACTCACTAAAAAAAGTAAAAGAAAAATAATTTAGCTTAGTAAAGGAGGTGAAGTGGAGCTGACTTCAGTTATCCAATCACGTGCAAGCACAAAAATAAAAAGAAAAAAACAAAAAGGATTTTTGCTTGCACATGATTGGATAGTTGAAGTCAACACAACTTCCTCTCCTTCACTATACTAAGTGTTTATTCTCTTTGCAAAGTTAATTTGCAATTATTTTAGTGAATCAGGTAAAGTTCTGCTGACTTCAATTGTCCAATCATCTGCAAGAAAAAAAACTAGATTTCTTTCTTGCATCAACCACCCATTCATGTGCAAGCAAAAACTCTTTTCATGCAGATGATTTGGTATTTTCTAAGTGATTTTACCCTTTGTTCAACCCCATTCACTGAGCAATTTTTTTTTTTTTTAATGCACAGTGATGTCTTACTTATCTCTGTGAATGAGGTGAAACAAAGAGTAAAATCATTGGAAATACCCAATCATGCTCAAGCAAAAAAGAAAAAAAACGCTTGATTCTTGCTTGCACATGATTGGATGATCGAAGTCAGCACAACTTAACGTAATTCACTAAGCTAAGTAAAAATTCAAAAAGGGAATAATCACTTAGTTAAGTGAAGGAGGTGAAGAAGTGGTGACTTCAGTTATCACATGCAAGCAAAAAAGAAACATAAAAATAAAAAAAATACATTTTCTCTTGCACATGATTGGAGAAAGGCAACACAACATCACCTCCTTCGTGTTTTTTTTCCTTTGCAAAGTGAATCTTTACTTAACTTAGTGAATGCGGTGAAGTTGTGCTGACTTTAATCATCCAAACATGTGCAAGCAAAAATCCAGTTATTTTTTTTGTTTTCCTTGCACGATTGGGTATCCTTTACATTACCTAAAGAACAGGTGTCAAACACAAGGCCCCCAGGCCATTTCATGTGGCCCCCGCACCTCTCCTGCAGCACCCCCCTTGTCTCTGCCCCCACCTTGTCTCTGTAGTCGGCAGCAAAGAGAACAGAATTCCTTTGCCAGATCCTGCACTCCTCTGTGCAGCTGCAGAAAGGCTCATCTTTGCCCCCCCTTCTCAGCAATGCGCAGCAGAGAGGAGGGAAGAACTCCTCCTATAGATCCTGAACCCCTCTGTGCAACCGACCACCTTTGCCTCCCCTGGTCTCAGCATGCAGCAGACTCTGAAAGCTGACTCCAGCCTCCAGCCCTCCTCTGCTTCTCCTCCAGACCCTGCACTTCTTCCCAGATCCACCCATATCTTCTTCCTGGCAGCAGCACAAGGTAAGGGGGTGCATTGTGATGTAAGGAATGGTGGGTGACCCTTGACTTCTTAAGGTGGGGGGGATCTTGACAGCTCATGTAAGGGGGCATGGGGTGCTCTAGACATCTAATCTTATAGATATAACCAGCCCTTTGAGGGCAACCATAATACTGATGTGTCCTGCGTTGAAATGGAGTTTGACACCCCTGACCTAAAGTATGTAAAAATTTACTTTGAATGTGAACATGCTCCACTTTTTAAGTAAATCAAACTCACTATATGGATAAGGGGACCTAGAGGGAAATCTTTTGGAGGCTTGTGTTGTAAGGCAGAGAAAAGTGGGTTAACCTATAGAAACTGATGGAAACAAAATAGAATCCAAAGCTTCTTTGGTTTGACAATAGTACAACTTCATGCACATGGGCATGCAGCACAGAGTATGTGTAATCACTCTCCTAGAACCCGCTGCCACCATGTACAGATGCCTACTGAGATGAAGAAGAAGATGTGGGGGTATCCTAAAGTACTGTATCTTGATGGACATATGGTCCAGATGCACATTATCAATGCATTTATACACATGCGTGCCTTTATGCCACCCCTCATCATCTGCATCTCAATGGGCAGCTGTACTCAGTGGCAGTGCGTCCCAGGACAGTGATTACGCAGGCTCTACACAAAGCCTAAACCTGGAATCTGGTTGCCATTCAGGATCAATATTTCAGGAATTTGCTAATGCAATGCAGAAGATGAAAGTGATGCAAGTAACATGAAATATTATTAGGTAAGATGACTTCTTGATACTTACAAAATTCAACCAAAAGATACTTGTAGGTCTGCAGAGCATTGTCGAAGTTCTTGGAGTTTAGGACCAGAACATTGTCCTCTTCTAGGATATCATCACTCTTTTCCTCGCTAGACGTTTCAGAGGACTCGGCCGAGGTGGCATTTTTGGAGTCTTCAGCTATTACATGGCAGAAGGAGAAAAGGCCAAGCAGTAGAAGGTGGACCCACCTCATGGTGAAAGGAGGAGTAGGGTCAGTCTGGAGAACTGGTAGAAGCCTCAGAGGAGGGAGGTAAACATGGGGGCAGCAGATAAAGGCTCTGAGCCTGTGACGCTGACCTCGTCGGCACTCGTGGAAATTTGCTACTGGCTTTGGGAACACACATTATAGTTTGTTTAAATATTTACCTGGACCTATCAAACTCCGAGACTGCAGCTGCCAAATCTTGAAGGGCAAAGTGAATAAATGCTTAGTTATTCAACCACAGAAAACATTTTACTACAACGTGGGCTAAAAGGAAAACCTGTTCATTTTATCCTGTAATCCCATCTTCGAGGAATCCTGATCAGTAATACATGGTTGGATTGTGACTTTATAGACAACTGGTAATGACTGGGTGCACAGAAGGAATCCAGGTCTTAAAGTAGAACTAAAATACATTTATTTTTTTTATAGTTTTGGATAAAGTGGAGAGAGATTAGAACCTTTTCCAGGTTTCTATTGCTGTCTGAAAAATATAGGCTATGTGGGACTTTAAGTGAGACACCAGCAAGTAATGCCCAGCGTCTCCTTCCCTGTATCAGAAAAACTGAAAGTTGAAAGGATTAAAAGAGGTGCATGGAAGCCAGCCAGCCCCCAGTCTGATGTACTCACCCTCCAGTCTGCCACCAACCAAGTAGATCTGTCCCACATAGCCTATATTTTTCATGTTACCAGGGATGGAGGTGCCTTGCCTACAGGCTGGTGCCTCACTTAAAGTCCCACTGTGCGATTTTCGTGCGTTTTTGGAGGATGCAGTCTGATTTGACCTCAGTTTTTATATACAGGGATGGAGACCAATAGCATGACCTTCTTGTGTCTTACTTAAACTCCTGCCGTCCGCGCTACAGCCTATATACGGCTGCAGCGCGGACTCGAATTTTCGGGAGGCCGTTTTTAAACGGCCTCCCAGTGACACGCCCCCCGCGCGCTCCCACGAGCGCGCATCGGGGGGAATCTGTGTCGGCCGTGTCCCTTGGACACAGCCGATCACAGATCGTGGTGAATGGCCAATCACAGCGGCCATTCACCACGTGATCAAGCCGTCCAATGAGAGATGATCTCATATGTAAACATATGAGATCATCTCTCATCGCCGGCGCTCCTTCCTCACACAGAGCCTGCGTGTGAGGAAGGAGGGAGAGCTGCACAGCGCCGGGGACACAGAAAAAAGTAATCAGGGCACCGATCACCAGTGCCCTGATTACCAGAGGTACACCAAACACACCTTCAATGCCCACAGTGCCCACCATCAGTGCACACAATCAGTGCCCATAGTGCTGCCAGTCAGTGCCTGCTCATCTAGGCACTGATGAGCACTGACTGGCAGCACTATGGGCACTGAGTGTGGGCACTGATGGTGCTGCTCATCAGTGCCGCCCATCATTGCTCATCAGTGCCACCCGCCAGTGCCCATCAGTGCCACCCGCCAGTGCCCATCAGTGCTGCCCGCCAGTGCCCATCAGTGCCGCCCGCCAGTGCCCATCAGTGCTGCCCGTCAGTGCCACCTCTCAGTGCCCATAAGTGCCACCTCAGCAGTGCCCATAAGTACCACCTCATCAGTGCCCATCAGTGCAGCCTATCAGTGCCCATCAGTGCCGCCTCATCAGCGCACATCAGTGAAGGAGAAAAATTTATTTATTTTCAAAATTTACTCGCAAAAAATAAGAAAAACTTTTTTTTTTTCAAAATTTTCTGTCTTTTTTTTTATAAAAAATATAAAACCCAGAGATGATTAAATGCCACCAAAAGAAAGCTCTATTTGTGTGAAAATTCAAAATTCAAATTCTATTTGTGTGTCATTCAAAGCGTGCGAGCACTGAAAGCTAAAAATTGGTCTGGATGGGAAGGGTGTTTAAGTGCACAGAAGGCAAGTAGTTAAAGTCCCAAATATTTTATGAAATTAGGGATGGAGGCACTGTGCTTTACAGGCTAATGCCTCATATATAGTCCCAATCAGTGTTTTACACTGCATCTACCAAGGGGATGGAGGTGTAATGCTTCTTAGCTGGTCCTTTTCAGTTTGTACCATCGCTACAACATCGCTATTAGAGTTTTGATATATTAGACCAGTCATGGAAGGGGGCAGGCTGGGGGAGGTTTGGGCTGCCTCCCTTACACCTGTCTCCCATCCATCCATTAGCAGCCATGTGCTTCCATTGTGGAGACACTTAAAATAGAAAGTGTTAGGACTGCAGGTAACACAGGGTGCCGTGTAGTGGCCCTGCAGCTTACACATGCGTTTGCAAATGTGTGTCAACTAAACCTCTGTTCTTTATTTATATCATGAGACAGATCTACTTGGTTGGTGGCAGACTGGAGGGTGAGTACATCAGACTGGGGGCTGGCTGGCTTCCATGCACCTCTTTTAATCCTTTCAACTTTCAGTTTTTCTATTGCTGTCTGTGCCCCCATAAAGAATATTTACCCTTTTTGTCCTGGTGACTATTATCACCAAAAGTGAAAGAATATCCCAAATTTTAGATTATCTCCAGAACAGGAATGGATAGGAAATCTGATGGGGATGCTAGTTTTGGTGACAACCTGGGATTCCCTCACTTTGAGGGATTTCCTCTCACTTCCTAGGACAGGAAGTGAAGAGAAATCTCCCCAATAGGACACAGATCTAACAAAAAACCCGTACAAGTTCTAACACTCTTATCGACCAAAAATCTCCCACCCACAACGCCACCAGAATGGTGGAAGGGGAGAGAGGAATACAATGGGACTTTAAGTGTGCTACCAATAAGAGAGTGCAAATAATATATGTAAAACACATTTTTTTTATTTACGAATATTAAAACACCTAACATAATATAAAATAAGTGCCATATACATACTGTATTTCCAAAGTTATATCAATGGGCATAAAAACAAATAAACGATTTTCACAAACAAGTCGCTTCCTCAGGATCTGCACAAAATAATACTACATTTACCAGTTATCTATAGATAATTATTTCAGGTGAGTGATTACACAGACTCTGCGTGCTGTATGCCCAAGTGCTTGAAGTTGTATTATTGTCAAACCGAAGATTTGGATTTTATTTGGTCTCTATAGTTTAACCATCTTTGCTCTGTTTTACCTAACCAAAGCTCCAAAATATTTCCCTCTAGGTCCCCTTGTCCATATAGTGAGTTTGATTTACTAAAAGAGTAGGGCATGTTCACTTCAAAAGTGAATTTTCACCTACTTTGGTGAATGTAAAAGATGCCCAATCATCCAAGGAAAAAACTTGTACATGATTGGATCATTAAATTCAGCACACTTTCACCTCATTCACTTAGTTAAATTTGAAACAAAAATTGACCTTAGTAAAGTTTTGTTGACTTCAATCATCCAATTCTGCAAGTAAAAATCCTGTTAGTTTTTTTTTCTTGCACATGATTGGAGTCCCAATCCTGTTAGTTTTTTTTTTTTCTTGCACATGATTGGATAACTAAAGTCACCATTTCTTCACCTCCTTCACTAAGCTACAAAATGTTTTTCTTTTTGCATGGGTGGGCTGTCAGGGTGCCAGGAAACCAGACCACACGAAGATGCAAGTAAAATAAAGCAGTTTCTTAGGGCAACAACAATAAACACATAGCAAGAGTGAGGAGCAAAATCAGGAAAGGCCGGAGTCAAGTCCAGAAGAGGGTAGTCATCCAAGCAGTGATCGAGTCTAGAAGCGGGTAGTCATCCAAGCCGGGATAGAGTCTAGAAGCGGGTAGTCATCCAAGCCCTGATCGAGTCTAGAAGCGGGAAGTCATCCAAGCTGGGATCGAGTCTAGAAGCGGGTAGTCATCCAAGCTGGGATCGAGTCTAGAAGCGGGTAGTCATCCATGCCGGGATCGAGTCTAGAAGCGGGTAGTCATCCAAGCTTGGATCGAGTCTAGAAGCGGGTAGTCACCCAAGCCAGGATTGAGTCTAGAAGCAGGTAGTCATCCAAGCTGGGATCAAGCTTAGAAGCGGGTAGTCATCCTAGCCGGGGTTGAGTCCAGTAGCACGTAGTCTGCCGATGCCGGATCATCAGTCAGGGTGGTCGTCAGCCAAGCCAGGTCATGCACAAAGGAACACGGAAAACAGAAGACACAAACGCAAGGGCAAGGACTGCAAGCCATCAGGTGATATATATATATATATATATATATATATAGTCAGGTGTGCATCATCATCACTGTTCGACGCCCAGGCAGCAGGCAAGTGATGATGCAGAGTATATAAGAGACAGCAGTCTGCACATTTCCAAGATGGCTGCCAACAGGAAGGCAAGGTAAGACCTCGACAGTACCCTCCCCTCTGGTATTTGCAATGATTTTACCTTTTACTCCACAATTCTTTTTATAGATAACCATTGAAGGTACTATCAAGTGGCACCAATCCTGAGGAAGCGACTTGTTGAAACAAGTCGATCCGTTATTTATAATCCTCTCTATAGATAACCATTGAAAGTAACAAAAGAGGGGAGCATGCCACTGTAATATCTCACCGGATTGGGAATCACCTATATGGGAATATTGCACAGGGCACTTTATCTGAGCACCTTTAAGATAGGCATGGACTATGTGAATTGAGATTTACACTGCATATCTAGATGAACTTGTAGAATTTCTATTTATTTTTAATGTTTTTTTTTTTTTTTACGCTTATTTTAATTTTTTTGATGATTTCACACATATATCACGATTAGAAAGGAGGTTAACCTTTAGGTTTAGAAATAAAATAAGTGGATAGAGGCAGCGCTGTAGTACTCTGGATCAAAACCTATGAAAGTAGTTTCAAGAGGAAGCAAATTGTTTATTAAACACATTCATCGGTTTTTACACCCATTGATAGATACTACTGTGGAAATCTGCATATGGCCCTTATTTTATAATATTCCATGTTTTTTAATATTTGTAAATAAAAAATGTTGTGTTTTCCAAATATTGTCTGTATTCTCTTTGGTGGCAGACTTAAAATCCCATTGTATTTCTCTTTCTCCTCCCACCATTTTGGATGAGGGTGGGTGGAAGATTTTTGGTTGATTTGAATAGGAATGGTTCCCCATTGAGTTAAGGTGTTTATGTTTTAAGGGCTCCACCATTAACAATTTTTCTAGAACGCTCTTACTCCATAAAAAATGTAAAGAAAAAGGTTTTGATATTGTTTGTATAATAAATTATGAGGCAGAAGTACTTATATAAGATTTATATTTAGCCCAATTTCAGCACTTTCATACTGATCCGTAGCAAAAACACATACGCATTTTTGCTGCGTTTTTCACAGGATGTGACTCAAGTCAAAACCGCATCAAAAATGTAACCACGGGTGCCTTTTTTTTTTGTTTTGTGTTTTTTATGCATTTGAATAGGGAGCACTGAAAACCCAACAAGCAGAATTTTACAAAATGCAGCAGATCTACAACAGATCCGTAACAGATCCGTGTGAAGAGCTTTTTTTTTTTTTTTTAAACGCAAAAGCGTAAGAAAAATGGATCAGTGTGAAAGCAGTCTTAATAAGGGGAAAGTTTTCTGGCCCATGAAACGTGTTGGCGATCTTTTAGTGCAAACCAATAAATCAATTTGGACTCTTCTATCAATTGGTTTGGCACCTCTTTCTATTGTTAATTTTTTTTTCTTTTCTAGAAAACAAAGCTGGTTCACCAACTTCACTTTTCTAATATAAAGCTTAGCTATACAGCTTTCCCAAACAACTGAATCACCCAAGCGCTTACTCCGATGGGACTACTAGGCATGCCGCTCTCCTCAGGCAGGGGAATACAAACAGACGTGCATGTGAAAGAGAAAAGGAGGCGCTCCCTTCCTCAGAGATCTGAGGAAGGGAGCGTGCATGCCGAAACGCGTTCAGCGGTCCAACTACAGGGATGATTACTTCCACATGTGTGGACTCATTCAATGCGATCTTTGCTCTTCATGTCTGTATGTTTTTGGCATTTTAATAAAAAGTTTTTAAGGTGTCCAAGGGTAATGCACTAGGTGTTTGCGCCTCCTTTACTCTTTCACATTAGCTATACAGCTTGGTCTCTAAACCCCACCTAGTCTTATGGCTGGCTATAATCAAGGGGGTGTCCCCATGTTAAGGAGGTAATTTCTGTGCTCAAATTGGTAAAATTGACATCACGGTGCAATAAGTTTGGTTGGGAGTGTTGCCCCTCCCTCTCCTGAGCTTATAGTCCAGAGGGTTACTGGAGGCTAAAATAAAGACTTATTTGGCTACTTTTACTAGCTGGATTTAATTATACATTGAATGATTTTTTGAAGGAATATAGCATTACAATAATGTATTATTACAATCTAATATCTCATACAATACAGTTAAAAGTTTTTTTTTGTTATTCCGAGAACTGAAGATCTCTCGGGTTATCTCTTCATCCCTTGTTTACTTTGTTCTTGTAATTTGGCACACAGGCAGGAAATAATGAGCTCTGCAAATGGAGCTTCGCCTCTGCACTATTCTGCCATTTGTGTAAGTGCTTCCAAATCATCTTCTTGATGCTTCATGCCTGACACAGGAACACGGCGCTCCTGCTATTACCAGACAGCATTTAGCCAAAGCTGGGCCCTAATGATCCAAGTAATGTGCTGTACATCGAGGCTGCATTCACACTAGAGAATTTTGGGAATGAGCGCGTTTTTTTGCGCATGTCACAAAATACGTGGCATGTTGCGTTTGCAGTGCCATTCATTGTTAATAGCACCTTAAATGCAGCAAGAAGGTGAGTTTTTGTGTGTCTCAAATTTCATGATAAAGGTCTCAAAATGCACGGTTGAAAATGTGCAATGGGCAACACCCAAAAAGGTACATAAACTACTTTGGCGCATTTGTCTCGCACAGGGCAGCCCATTAAAATGCACAAAAGAAAAAAAAAAAAAAAAACAGGCAAAAATGTGCATTCACAAGATGCTAGATCAGAACCTAACCTTAGTGAGGGGAATATGAGGGTTACCATCAGAGATGTATAGTAACTAAGTAGAACTACTTCACTACTGTACTTAAAGCGGAGTTCCACCCGAAATTTATACTTACCTCCATCTTCTCGCTCCCGGTCACCTGAAAAACAAATGGATAATCGCAATTTTTTTTTTTTTTTCACTTACCTTTTAGAGAAAATATACTCACCTTACTTCCTTCTTCCTCCCCTCGGCGGCCACGGCGATTCGTCACTTCCTGGCTTTTGCAATGATTCCTGGGAGCTGAACGTCATCGCTCCCAGGAATCATTGCGCCTGCACCGGCCCCGACGTCAGTTCCGGGGCGCGCGCGTCATTCCCTTCTAAACAGCTTCTGGGCATGCCCAGAAGCTGTGGAGGGATGACGCGCAAGACCCGGAAGTGACGTCGTGGCCGGTGCAGTGCATCGTGGGACCAAAGAAGGAGGAAGAGGACCGAAGAGGACGCGGAAGAGGATCGCGCTGGCTTCAAGCTGCCCACACCTGAGATGGCAGCGCTGGACAAGACAATTTCAAGGTAAGTATTTCTCCTGAAAGGTAAGTGCAACCCGGGACAGATCAGAGGCTAGCCATTGTGGAATGTGCTAGCCCTGACTGTCCCGGGGGTATTTTTATAAAAAAAATGTATAACGAGGGTGGAACTCCGCTTTAAGTACCGAAAGGCGGTATCTGTACTTTCCTGGAGTAGAAATTTTTTCTCCTACTTCCACTTTTACTTCACTACATTTTTTCAATGATTTCAATACTTCTACTCCGAAATTTTTTTTTGTGCTGCATAGTTACTCGTTACTATTATAAAAATTACCACTGCCAGAACAGTAGATGGCAGGTTTCATGAAGTTCAAAACATGTGTATTATCAGCGCATACGAAAATAAATGCTAATGTATGTATAAATAAACTGCATTTGAAATAATAAAAAACAATATGATGTTCAAACTTTTGGCTTCTTTCTTTAATAACTACATAACACAGTACTTGTACTTTTACTTTCAGTACTTGAGTAGCAAAATTTAAAAAAAAACTACTTGCAGTACTTAAGTACAAAAAATGTTGAATACTTTAGTACTTCTACTCAAGTCACTTTTTGATCGAGCACTTCCACTTCTACTCAAGTCACTTTTTGATCGAGCACTTCCACTTCTACTCAAGTCACTTTTTGATCGAGCACTTCCACTTCTACTCAAGTCACTTTTTGATCGAGCACTTGTACTTTTACTCAAATATGGGTTTCGAGTACTTTATACAACTCTGGTTACCATATAGTTGGCAAGAGGTGACAGGGCTCTATTAAGAGAGTATGTAACTTACAGGGGTTTAGGGTGGTTTTCCTACCCAGGGAGTCCATATTGGTTGAAAATTGGTGCAGGAGGCTCCTAAGGTGAAGCCTGGTTTTTGGTTTGGTATTAAAGTCAGGCACCACAAGGTGGCCACTGTTCAACTGGGCTCCATGAGAGATCCAGGCTCTGGAGCAGCCTTTTTCAACCGGGATGCCTTGCGGTTTCTTCACGGATGCCTTAGCAAAATACCTAAAATTGCCCAAATATCGTATACAAGCTGATGTGTGGATGAAGCCTGCCTTTTTGTTACACATAGACCACAGATTTTCCTTGTGCACCATTACAACCTTCTAGCTGCCGGCTTCCTAATGACCAATGGCATCATAAGTTGACATGGAGGATGTCAGTCGCCTGCACAGCATCTTTGTTTGACCCTCCAGTTCCCCGCTCCATTAGCATTGGGGTCACATTTGCTGAGTGATGGAGAAACATTGGAATACTAGTCAGTACCAGTTTGCAAAAATGTTTGCTTTGGAATCATACCTCACCTCTAACATTGGGTGTCCTACTTGTGTAGATGTTGCCGCATTATGTAAAACTATTAGAATAGTTTTTACATTTTAGAATGGGGTGCCTCGAGATTATCCAGTTTTAAAGGATTGCCTTGACCGAAAAAAGGTTAAGAAACACTGCTCTGGAGGGTGCAGCATCCCCGGCAAAGGAGGAAGGGACTGAATGATGAGCACAGGCCTCATTTACCATAAAGGGATTGGGCCCTTGTGAGGTGAGGAGAGTTCCATGGGTGCCCAGTTGGCATTAGCAAAAAAGGTGGTGCTAGAGCTTTCTGATTTTTAGAAGCTTTGCTAAATAATCTCTAGCTTTGACTAAGCAGGGGGCATATTGGACCCCTGCAGAGAGACCACTGCTTTCACACAAAGAACTAAGATCCTTCTCTGAAGTATGCTGGCAGGAGACAGTCTTTTCTACTCATGACTTTGAACACATTTTCTTTTCTGCACCTGGAAAATACGAGGGTTCCTTGAAAAGTTTACACACCTTTTTTTAAACTCGATTATAAAAAGAGGAGAAACTTTTTGAAGACCCCTCATATTTAGCCGATTTTAACTGAAAGTTCAGTTGGGTTTGAACATTATGCTAAAGCAATGAATAGACCTAGACAAGCGTCTATTGATTTTTACATTTCATAGGCAAGAGCCCTAAGAATGAATCAACAAATGCTTTCATCAGTTACATTTGGCCTGGGTCTCTTTAAACTCAAGTTTGGTACGATTTAGGCAGTCCAGTGACAATTAAAGATCAATGTCTCTTCTCTAGGTACTTAGACTCAATCAATAAATCTAAAACTATGATGAGCCATTATACTCTTTTCTCTGCCAAATTATTCATAATAAGCCTCAGAGTCATTAATGAATGAAAGGGGAAGTGCTGCTCAGCTTTATTTTCATATTCAAAGTCATCACTGCAGTCCAAAGGAAAGGGGGGGGGGGGGGGGGGGAGTACTTACATATCAGAATAAAAGCATGGTTACTCAACCTATGGCCCTCCAGCTGATGTGAAACTACAAGTCCCAATATGTGAGTCATGTTTGTAACTGTCAGCCTAGCAATGCCTCATGGGACTTGTAGTTCTGCAACAGCTAGAGGGCCACAGGTTGAGCACCCATGGAAAGTGACATTTATTTAAAGTGAGCGCCTTATTTGTGACACCATTTTTTGCGATTCAGCACTATGTTACTTTAACGGACGATTGCGCGGTTGTGTGACGCTGTATCAAAAAAAAAAAAAAAACAATTGATGTCTTTTCTTTTCCCACAAATAGAGTTTTATTTTGGTGGTATTGGATCACCTGTGCGATTTTTATTTTTTGCGCTATAAACAATTCTGAAAAAAAAAAAATATTTTTCATTTTCTGCTACATAACATTTCCAATAAAAAAATAAAAATTAAACCATTGAAAAATTTTTTTCATCCTTTTAGGCCAATTTGTATTCTGTTACATATTTTTGGTAAAAAAAAAAAAAAAAAAATTCCAATAAGCGTATATTGACTGGTTTGCGCAAAAGTTATCGCGTCTACAAACTAGGGGAAAGATTTATGTAATTTCTATTTATTTCTTACTAGGAATGGCGGCGATCAGCGATTTTTAGTGGGACTGCAAATCGCGGCCGCCGGCCCCATGGATCGGCTTCCCCACTGGCGAGTGGGCACCCACGCCTCCAGGATCGCTCCCACGAACCGCCGTACAGGTACAGCGATTCGCGTGACCCTGCCGCATTATATTGACGGTGGCTGGACGGCAAGTGGTTAATTAGTAAGGTCCATTCAAGCAGGTGAGAAGACACCCATAGGTGGGGTGAAGGGCACTGTGGTGATCAGAGGCAATTACTGAATAGTTTCGGGTGTATGGGACTGCAGCCTTTTTTCACGGACATTAAATCATTTATTGATGGACTGTATATTTATTTAAAAGAAAAGATGGACTTGTGCAAATGTATTATACATAGATGATTTTTACACAGTTTTCAGAGATTTATTAATGCACTATAATTTGAATGCAGTGCTTCCTACAGAGTTGGGTCCTTCCTACAGAGTTGGGTCCTTCCTACAGAGTTGGGTCCTTCCTACAGAGTTGGGTCCTTCCTACAGAGTTGGGTCCTTCCTACAGAGTTGGGTCCTTCCTACAGAGTTGGGTCCTTCCTACAGAGTTGGGTCCTTCCTACAGAGTTGGGTCCTTCCTACAGAGTTGGGTCCTTCCTACAGAGTTGGGTCCTTCCTACAGAGTTGGGTCCTTCCTACAGAGTTGGGTCCTTCCTACAGAGTTGGGTCCTTCCTAGAGTTGGGTCCTTCCTAGAGTTGGGTCCTTCCTACAGAGTTGGGTCCTTCCTACAGAGTTGGGTCCTTCTTAGAGTTGGGTCATAGGTGGCTTATACACAGGGATAATGCAGAAAAGTTTTTTCACATTTCTAATGATTTATCTTTGTCTCATTTTTTTTTTACATCACAGAAACCTGACATTTTAACAGGGGAGTGTAGACTTTTTTTATCCACTGTATTTCCAATAATATGCCCCAAGGTAAAAGATTCTCAAGCAAGCCTAAAAACAGAGATGCAAGTCTAAATCCAATAGGAATACATGTTTGGATATCCCAAATTTATTTTTGTCAAAAAACCTTATGCGATAACAAGAAATTTGTTAAAGTGTTCTCTTTATTAAATAATGTCTTTACACGTTTGTATATTGTTTTTTTTTCTTAGAAACTACAAGAAAACAATTAGAAAACAGATGTAGAAACCATAATAAATCTTGTACAATTTTTAATATGCAGAATCATTATTTTCTCCTAATTAAGATGAAAACAAAGTCATGGTGGGCTTTTATTTTCCTGATCTAGTCCTTCCACTCCTTTTTTATACTCAATTTCCACTCCCAGGACAAGTGGTCGGTTTTGTCATCATCTGTGAAGCAGGACTTAACGGAATACGTCCCGCGGGCTATCATTCCTTTCGGAGCCTCCTCTGGTGGCGTTAGGAATTCGTACGGTTCGATCCGAGGGCCGTAACTGCCAACCATGTGTGTCCCTTTGTCAACTGTTGACAAAAAAAAAAAAATTTAATTATTTTTATGATATAGGTAAATAGAACATACAGTTTTATATACTGTGTACATATACTGAAATAAATATATATACACACATCCCCCTCACTGGGACATATGTCCCCATTACTAGATTTCCTTTATTCCTAGTCTGCTGACAACTGTAAAATTTTGCATTTCATATAACTCTGAGGTTGATTTACTAAAACTGGAGAGTGAAAAATCTGGTGTAGCTCTGCATAAGAAACCAACCAGCTTCCAGGTTTTATTGTCAAAGCTTATTTGAACAAGCTGATTGGCTACCATGCACAGCTGCACCAGATTTTGCACTCTGCAGTTTTAGTAAATCAACCCCTAGGGTCCCTGTGAGGGACTGGAACTACCATTAAAAAAATAAATAAAAAAAGGGAATTTAAAAGTGATCCTGTGGCCAGGCTGTGGGGACTATATTGTTTACATATTCTTAACAAGCTGCACATGAACTTTAAAAGGAGTCATCACTTACCTCTGTAGCCATAAAGAAACAATTCATCCTCAAAATTTATAGTAGCGGTGCTGTAGTTGGGGTTTTAGTTTACCACCAACTTTAGCTCACCCTGATCCCCCTCCCAGCAGTGATTTTCCAATGTAAACAGAGCACCTTTATGTTTAAAGCCCATCTCTGGACATAAGACCACTCCCTTCCATACCACCTGATCGCCTATTCAGTTTTTTCCTAAATACCTTTAGAAGCCATTTTATAATCACCTAATTCTGCTGTCCATGTCCCTTTCCAGTGCTGCTTGCAGGAGCCCTAACCAGTTGATCCAGAGAGCTGCAGTAGACTGGTTTCTTCTTCCCAGTGTCATCAACAACATTCTCCTAAGGAATATGCTGCTGGACAGCCAATAGGAAGTATCTATGTCCACCAGGCAGTGAAGTGGACACAAAGAGAAGAATTGGGACATGGTGCATCAGGTGACCACAAATTTAGGCGTTTAGGGCTTTTAGACTAAGATTTTATTTGGGGGGCAAAGATTGGGAAAGGGGGGATCTATAGCTGGCATTCAGCATTAAATTAGAAGGCTGGTTGAGTGCCAAGCTTACTGCTAAATAGTGTTGGGTGAACAGTTTGGGCTGAGCAAAAGTTTGGCCCGAACAGCGCCTGTTCGCCCAACACCCAAATTAGTGGGGCACTCAACGGGATGTTCGTCCGCCGTGTGCCCCACAATGCACTGTGCACAGAGCACCGTCAGAGCCCTGATTGGACAAAGTGATGATGACTTTGTCCAATCATGGCTCAGTGCTCATAGTCCCACCCCACACTATCAAAGGTTCCTCCATAAAGGAAGCTTTTGCAGTGTGTTGTTGGAGTGGAGATAGAGCAGGGCTCAGTTTGGTGCTAGGGAATTAGTGTGTCATTGTGACTCAGAACGTAGAGTAAGTATAGTGTGTCAGTATAGTGTAGTAGTGTGAGTATAGTGTGACAGTATAGTGTAGTGTCAGTATAGTGTGTTATGTAAACACTGCACTACACTAACATTTAGTGCTGTATACACCATTTTTTCTGGTTGCTGCAGGGGTTTTTTTTTTTCTTTTTTCTCCCCTGCCTGCCCCCCTTTTTTTTTAATGTTTTAAATCTGACTGCAACGCTAGTTTCCCCCCCTATTTTTTATAGTTTTTACATTTCTGTCAGCGTCAGTTCTTTAAAGTGCACAAAACACCACTTTTTAATGAATAAAGTGCATCCAATCACACATTTCCCAGTTTCTATTAAATTTGGGTATTAAGCCCTCGCCCCCCCCCATCATGTTTGGGAAGCCAACAAGGAGAGGCAGACGTTCCCACGGCACTATGAGGGGGCCAGTAGCGTCTGTGTCCATAGGCAAAAGGTGGACGTGGTCCGTCCTGAGGCAGGGCACATTTTTCTCGGTTTAGTGATGTTGCCCATGCTATCTAGCTCATCCTCCACGACCCATGCGCATAGTCCTCTGCAGCTGCCACAGCAGCTTATTCTGCCTCTTTGTCCACAGCTACTCCTGTCATAGCCCCATCATCATGCATGGAGGGGGCTGCTGAATTATTTGAACACAGCATCAGCCACTTGCTTCTTGATGATCAGGTATTACTTGATTCTGATGTTGGTTCTGAGGTTGAGGAATGGAGTAACAAGAGCCTACAGAGGTGAGAACACTGATAAACAAGAAATTGGCAGTCATGTTACCCCAGCCACAGCATAATGCCAAGTTGGCTCCGGTGATGAGGAGGATGGAGGGGATGATAATGAGGTCACTGACACGACTTGGGTACCAGATAGAGCAGAGGACGAAAGCGAGGGGGAGAAACAACCTCAAGGAGGCAGGACATCCTTGAAGACATCATGGAATAGTAGAGAGCAGCCACCCTATTCCATCAGATTGTGGAGCTCTTATCTCCCAGTCCACTTCCCACAGCTCAGCAGTCTGGGCCTTTTTTTAGCACATATCCAACCAATCGCACGGTTGCAATTTGCAATCTCTACCGCAAGCAGATTAAGTGTGGCAAAAACACCAGCCATTTGGGTACCACATGCTTGACAAGGCATTTAACCTCCCACCAATCAGCCCATTGGCAAGAGTACCTGAAAGCCACACAAAAGGGACGCAATTCTGCTCCTCCTCACTCCTTACCTTTCATGTCTACCCCCCTATATATCTCATGACCTCTCAACAGCCTCCACTGACAGAGATGATGGTATAGCAAAGGGTATGACAGGTCCTTGCAATACATCTGCCAGCAGCACACCACCAGCTGTAGAGTATAGCAGGCAAATTTATCTGCCCCAGTTGCTGCAAATAAAAAAAAAAAAAACACTCCTTGCCACCCACAGCCTCTAAATTCCAGCTTGTCCAACTCCTGCCTTTCTGTCTGGTGGATTCTGCCCCTTCTGTGAATTTGCAGAATGCGCTGTACCACAATGGCAGGTTCCCAGTCGCTATTTCTTTGCATGCAAGGCCATTCCAGCTCTGTACCATCACATGGAAGGCAATGCTATGGCATCATTGGGAAAGGCAGCCAGCCGCAAGGTCCACATTACTGCTGACACGTGGTCCAGCAAGCATGGTCAGGAATAATATATTTTGTTCACAGCACACTGGGTAACTCTGCTTGCAACTAGGAAGGATGCAGCACAGGGTTCTGTGCTGGAGCTTGTTTTGCCACCAGGTCTCTATACAGCTGGTGGTGATTATGCAAGATCTGTCAGTTCTATCCCCTCCTCCACCATGCCCTCCTCTGCTGGATTGTCCTATGAAACACCAATACCCCCCTAAGCGTTCAAAGGGCCATTCAACGAGTCAGGTTTAAAGAGCCAGGAATGGTGGTGTGTCATAATGGCACTAACCTTCTGTCTGCCCTTCAACAGGGAAAGTTGACACATATGCCGTGCCTGGTACATGTCCTTTAATCTGGTGGTTCAGCTTTTTTTAAACAGTTACCCAGATTTGCAAGATCTTCTAAAGCAGGGGTAGGGAACCTATGGCTCACGAGTCAGAAGTGGCTCTTTTGAATGCTGCATCTGGCTCGCAGACGAATAAGGTCTCCTGCTATAAGTATATCATTATTAGCCCCGAGTCGAGTCCATGCCTGCGCGCTGTGGCCACATTGATTGCTAGTATGCCGCTTGGCGTCTAGCAACCAGTGATGTCATGCGACGTCAGCGTCGTCACGTGACAGTGGGAGAGCGAGGGCAATGGTCAAATTCCTCCTCCGCTCCTAAATTTACTCCACCCACCACCGGCCACCTCCCTCTTCTCCAGGCAGCAGCGCGGGCTCAGCGTAGAGCCGAGGGAGGTTCTGAAGCGACAGGTCAGTAAGTCAGACTCATCAGTGTAAATATTTTGCGTTCTGTGCTTCCCCTGGCTCAAGTAATTGCAAATACTCTTTCAGAAAGAGTATTTGCAATTACTAAGTTGAGACAGGGAAGCACAGAAAGCAAAAAATTATAGGCTAGCCTGCAGCTTCTTTTTTATCTTTTATTCAGAGTTTACAGAGGCTCCCAATACCTGCAGCCGTATAAACAGTGGAATTTTTTAATAAAATTTTCCCAGACATTGACATTTTGGCACATATGGGCTACACATCCACTTTCTATTTGCGCTAAGGTTATTTCTCCTTTCCATTGTCGTGCCCTGCAAATAGCACTAGTGTGAACAGGGGAAGTCAACTTTAATATTTCAGCTCCTTTAACCACTTCAGCCCTGGAAGGTTCTATCCCCTTAATGACCAGAGAGATCGCTGACCTGCATCCATGAACATACTGAAACAATGCTTTTGAATGGGGTTTTTGGCTTTAAAGTTAAAACACAATTGGGTTGTTCTACTAAAGGCAAACAGTCTGTGCACTGCAAGTGCAGTTGCACTAGATCTGAGAGGATGCTATGAAATGAGGGAAAGTTCTGCGGATTTCTATCATCCAATCATGTGCAAGACTATATGCCTTTTAGTAAATCAACCCCAATGTAGAGCGCTTGTGAACATGGAAAGGTTTTTTTTTTAACAAAGCTACACAGAGAAAGTTAAGAACGTTACCCATTTCATTTGATCGATATTTTTATCAAAAAAAGTTACCTTTAATTCCTGTCTTGAAGGTATGTTGTACATATTTTAGCCCAGATACAATTTCCTTGTTCACCTAGAAGAAAAGTAAAACAACAGACTGTGAATAGGTAGGAAGACCATGCATCAGCACTCAAGGGTCCAAGGACATACTCCGACCGCCCAGGAATACCAAATACTTCAATCTCTCTCTAAAAACACACCTTTCTCTGAACCTATCATTGTTTTCAATTATCCGATACTTCCTATTATCATACAGTGTGCACACCATTCTATCCATCATCCCCATTCTATAGACCCCTCCAACAGGGTTTATTGGTCCTATGATTTACAGTACCTACTACCTAGTAGTTGTATGACCCTGATTTACTTATTCTGCAGGATACTTTGGTGATATCTGCTCTTCTAAACACCATCAAGTAGCTGACCGACCAACTCCGGCTACAATCATTTTGAGTAGCGGACCTGGAATAGGCTTGCAGCAAATAAAAGTTGGATACGGTTAGCATCTCTATAGTTCAGGGTAAAGGACTCAAAGTATTAAAACCAATGCATCAGCAGGACAGTCAGGCATGTAGAATTTCTAGAAGAAAAAAATAAAGTAAAAATGCTTTAAAAAAGGGGCTCAACCCACATAGCTACTGTTCCCAGTAAAGCAGGTGCTTGGTGTCTTCTACCGCATTTTCTTTGATATTGTCAAGTCTTAAGACCAGGACACTAATACCTTTTCCATACTGGGCAGTATGCTTTGATGAGCATGACCTTCTTATATCCTGTTCCATATTAGACAATAAGCTGAAATCAGCAAGACCCTCATACCTCCCGTTCCCTATCAGATAGTGAGGTGAACCGCATAACCTTTGTTCCGTATTAGATAGCAAGTTCCAACAAGCAGCTCTAATAACCATCAGGTAAGCTCTAACTAGTAGGGCCTTGACATCTTCTGCTTCTTATTAGATAGTGTTTTTGAGTAGGGCCCTTATTCCTTTTTTGCTCTGCTTAGGCTCTGAATTGCTACTGTTCTGTACACATGTACAATATGTGTTACTGTGTACCCTACAGTACATTACTGTGTTGCCATGGTCCCCCCCCCCCCCATAAAGACATAAAGAAGTTTATTAACCGCCCAACAAGCCCCCCAATAGCAGATTCACTGTCATAGGGCAGCCATTATGTGCAGCGTATATATACCCGATTCTGCACTTCCACCTAGGGTGCACACGCAGCTTCTGCTGTGACTAGTCCCAGCAAAAACAGGTAAGCAGGTGTTGGCGAACAGATGTCTGCTGATACACGCCAATCATCAGGAATAGAGGCTTGGTGGAGCTCTGCCTATGTAAACAAGGCAGAGCTCCATCCTGACAGCAGGGATGTCATGGATTTTCTTTCCCTGCAAAGAAAGTACTAAAATCCATCACATCCCCTAGTGAAAGCACCTCACATAGTACACAAACACTGGCTAGGCACACATTTAATCCTGTAATCGCCCCAGATGTTTAACCCCTTTCCAAACAGTGTCATTACTACAGTGACGGTTCATGTTTTTTTTAGCACTGACCACTGTATTCGTTTCACTGGTTCCTGCAGTGTTAAAAGTCTCTGATTGTCCGCCGCAATATCACAGTCCCAGTATAAGTCGCTGACTGCCACCATTACTAATATATATATGTAAACACACACACACACATTTCCAGTATTTATCCCATAGTTTGTAGATGTTATAACCTTTGCGCAAAATTAATTTACACTTACTGGGATTTTTTTTTTTTACCAAACATATGTAGCAATATACATATTGGCCTAAATTTATGAAGAAATTAGATTTTTTAATTTTATTATGATATATTTTTTATATAAGTAAAAAAAATTGGATTTTTATCTTACCGTAAAATCCTTTTCTCTGATGTTCATTGACGGACACAGATCCAAAATCTTCTTGACTATTGGGTTATGCTGTCCTCTACAGGAGTAAGACACTAGACCGTGAAAAATAAATTTACCACACCTATGGGGAAGTCCCAGGGGATATACTCCCAAAAAGGCTAAACCTAGCCAACCAGGTAACAAAGAGCTCAACCAGGAACAACTGGAGCTCACCTAAAAAATACACCCTGAAAGAGGACTCAACAGCAGCCTGCAAAACCTTGCGACCAAAGGCAGCATCTGAGATGCCAACACATCCACTTTGTAAACATTTGTGAAAGTGTGCACAGACGACCAAGTAGCCGGCTTGCAAACCTGCACCACTGACGCCTGATGACGGAAGGCCCAAGAGGCCCTAAGCCAGGGCTTGACAAATTTGCCTGAAATCTAGGAGCCAGCTAAAAAAGTTAGGAGCCAGTTTTTTTTTTTTTTTTTTAAACAACCAAGCTTTATTTAAAAAAACTGATACTAAATTTACACATAAATACGACTAGAACCCCACTCTACTATATAGCGCAATTGGATGGAAACAGACTGTCTGTCTCTTTCCATCCGATGCCATCTGATCCGATCCATGGGATGGATAGAAAATAGAACCACCATCCGTCTGTTTTTGGCGGGCAGGGTCAGATGGCGGCAGATTACCGCTCCATAGAGGAGACTGAACGGTCCGATCAGGTCTGCCTGAAAAACTGACAGGCGGACCTGATCAGACAGCCCGTGTGAAAGGGGCCTTCGGCTGTGGCACGGCGATGAGGAAAAAAAAAAAAGATATATATATATATTTTTTTTTTTTTTTTTTAATAAGAATTGAAAAAAAAAAAAAAAAAAAAAAAGATATATATATATATTTTTTTATTTTTTTTTAATTAAAAAAAAAGAAATTATTATTTTTTTTACATTTAAAAAATAAATTAATAATAATAACCACACTCCCTGTCCACTTACCTTTAAGCAAAGGTAACTGGACAGAGAGATGAAGCCTTAAAAAACTTCCCTCTCTTCTCCTCTTTGGAAGGAGAAGAAAAGGCATTGAGAACATGCATTACTCCCGGCCACCACAAGAGGGCGCCAGTTCCCCTAGCTTCTCATCTCACAGAAGAAGGCCGAAAAGCCGGGGACTAAATTTCTGGACGGCGCGGAAGTCCGTGAACTCGAAGAGGAGGTGGGGGGCGCAAAAGGGACAGGACAGCTCAAGCAGGGCACCCCAGGCGCCAGGTCGCTAATTCTAGTCGCAAATGCGACCTGGCGCCCGGGATTTGTCGAGGCCTGCCCTAAGCGCCCTAGTAGAATGCGCCTTAACAGGGAAAGGAGTATTCTGCCCCTTAATGGAATATGCCTGCACCACGGTCTGCCTGATCCATCTGGAAATGGTCGCAGCAGACGCAGCCAGCCCTTTACGAGATTGATCGGTGAGGACAAATAGCGAGCCTCATTTCCAAAACGACTCAGTCACCGCCAGGTACACCCTGATTGTCCGAACCACATCCAAAGAGTGCAAGACAATCTCTTAGGGTGTTTAGGCTTAGGACACAAGGAAGGCAACACAATGTCTTCATTTAAATGGAAACCAGAAACGACCTTAGGAAGGAACGACTGGCAGGGACGAAGCACCACTTTGTCTCTGTGAACCACTAAATAAGGTAAACAACAAGACAATGCAGCCAACTCCAACACCCTGCTGCAGACGTAATAGCCACCAAGAAAGCTACCTTCTGTGTCAAAAAATACGTAGAGGAAGCTCACAAATATCTTCAAAAGGCGATTTCCGAAGAACTGACAGCACCAAATTGAGGTCCCACAGAGGCAACGGAGATTTCACCGGGGGAGACAAGTGGCAGACCCCCTGAACAAAGGTGTGAACCAAGGAATGCATAGCCAATGGGCGTTGAAAGAAAATTGCCAAGACCGAATCCTTGCCCTTGATGATTCCCAAGGCCAAACGCTGATCTATATCTTTTTGGAGAAACTCCAAGATTCAAGTCACCGAAAAAGAACGGGGGGGGAGACCCCCCCGAGGCTAACACCACGCAATGTACACCTTCAAGACTCAATGATGAATATTCCTAGAAGTAGATTTTCTAGCTTTCAACAGCGTGGGAATCACTGATATAGGCACCCTTCTACCTGGATTTCAATAGCCAAGCCGTTAAAGCCAGCGACTGTAAAGCAGAAAGGAAGATCGGCCCTTGAGCCAGAAGATCTTCTCTGAGTGGGAGTCTTCAAGGGACGTCGGCGACCAGCCATACCAGATCTGAGTACCAAGACCGTCGAAGCCAGTCTGGTGCCACTAAGATGACTGGAATCCCTTCTGCCCCGATTCTTTGCAGAAGTCTTGGCAGAAGATTTAGAGGGGGAAATGCGTATATCAGATGGTATTGGCCCCAAGGGGCCACCAGAGCATCTGTGATAAGATGGGGTGGGGGTGCCCCTTCAGGCAGAAGAGGGCTTGATTTTGGGTCTGGGGAGACCCGCAATCGGCTTACCAGACCAGGGACTCTTGGAACTTCTGGAGGGGGTTAGAACTGATTTTGATCCCTTATCCTGAGATCCTGAGGAACAAAAGGGCCGCTTGTGAGCCGAGAAGGGCCCACGTTTGTAACCAGACTCCTTGCTCCTGGTAGCCTGCAGGAGAAGAGCACTTCTTCCCCCTGTAAGACCCTTAATGATCTCATCCATGGAAGCGCCAAACAGGCGATCCCCTACAAAGGGGAGATCCAACAGGACCATGGTCCGCCAGCTCCGCGAGGTTAGTGGGAATCTATTCCCCTTCCAAATCCTGGCGCAAAGCTTTGCCCATTTTGTTAAGGTCTGGGAAACCAAAGTTATGGTAAACAGCGGAATAAGGATGGAATCGGCCATGGTAAAAAGATGTCGGACCAGAGATTCAGCTCTCTTGTCAAAAGGGTCTTTAAAAGATGGAGAGTCCTGCACCGGGAGAAGGGTGGCTTTATTTAACCTGGAAACCTGAGAATCCACCACAAGTGGTACTGTCAGCTTTTTTTAACAGGGACTCTTCAAAGGGATATCTCCAACTAAACGCTTAGGCACCCTGACAGTGCGTTTAGGGAAACCCCACTGACTCACGACAATTTTGTCAAAATAGGCGGTAAAGGGGAATGAATACCTTTGTCGTCTTTGAGGATCTGCGGGTAGCTAAAGGCACTTTTCCACTGCAAGTACCGGCTCGGCTGCTAGTAGTGACTGCATGCAAAGGATTGTGGGATATGGTACCGGGTATGGTACCTCTTGGAATCACCATCGAGTAGGTACTGTTTTTGAGAGCCGTACCGTTCGGTTCCATGCAGTGGAAAAGCGCCGCCGTACCGTACCGTACCGAACCGTTCCCTACACTGTACCATGCGGTACCAGCAGTGGAAAAGCACAAAAGCGAGCCGAACCATTCGGTTCCATGCAGTGGAAAAGCGCCATAAATGTACCGAAGTCTCCAACGCAGCGGCTGCTGCGTCCTCCAGTTTTAAAGTTTCCCGCACTAATACAATCAGTGCATCCACTAGTGCCTTTGCATGTGGCCGTAGTGGAAGAGAAATCATCCTCACTATCAGAGCACTCAGGGTGCGTGGACGCAGACCCAGTAGGGATACTCACGTCTGCGGTGGCCAGATCAACCTCAGAATGTGAAGAGACAGAGCATGCAGGTTAATGTGGGGGGGGGGGGGGGGGGGGTTTGGTGCGCTTTTTGCCTGCCCTGTTTTTTGCAGGACCATATTTACCTTGGACACTAGGACCGCCATCATAGCAGACAGAGTGGACTGGGACCCGCAACCTCTGAGAGGGGGGTAAGATGGTGAAACATGCTCTCCAGGTACTCCATGGTTAACCTGGGGACCACACTAGCAAAAATAGAAAAAGTACTGCTAAACAACCCCCAACCGCTGTACAAGCAGCACCACAAGTCTCAGTGCACCAAGTTGCTGCTATAGCAGAATGGGGGAGAGTCATTTGTACCCACAGGGACTCACCACCACCGACTCAGGAACAGAGCAAAGCACAAAGCTGTACGCCGTGCAGCGATCAGAGAGGAGGAGGAAATCCAGAACACTAGAGGCCCACCACCGAACCACTGCTCCATAGGCGTCAAAAACATGGCCGCCGCTTTAGAACAATAGGATACTACAAAAAAAAAAAGCAGACGGACTACACAAACACGGCCGCTAACATATACAGCAGCCATCCACGACAAAATGGCGGCTCCCGGTACCCCCAGAAATGGATGGGCAGTAAGGAGGGGACCTGAAAGGAGCCCCCATCAGGATCACCCCCCCCCCACAAAAAAACACGTGTTTAGCAGCCGGCGCCACACCCCCCCCCCCCCATCACCTGCTGGACACCCCCAAACAGAAATTACATGTATGGCCGCCCCTGGGGGGGGGAGCTAGGGGTGGGTAAATGGAGGTGGTCCCAGGGGCACCTAAATGGGGGGGGGAACGCTATGCAGAAAGGAGGGGAACCCAGGGGTCCAACCATCTCAGGGAGGGGCCCACTTCCACCCCAAAAGGCCACCAGGGGAAGGAAGGGACACTACTTACAACACCATGGAAACCAGGTGGGCACCACTCCATGCAGACCACCGCACCATTGGAATGGGCGTGCTGCGGGCCAGAGGCACACTGCGATTTAGGCCGAGTCCAGGTCTGTGCATCCTCGTGAGATGTGTAACTCGCCGGCCAGCCCTGTCCAGTGGGGCTATGTAGCGGCTGAACTAGCGCGGTGGAGGGGTTGCGCTCGCTGGTCGGACTGGAAGACTATAAGGATCCAGGATATCCAGTCCAACGCCCAGACTGGCAGTTGATTTTAGTTCTTACAGGAACAGAGAGTAATAAAAGGAAAAAATTCCATTTATAAAGGAAAAAATGCCAGGACCAGAGATCCCAGCAAGGAACTAGGTCCTTACTCCTGACTAGGCAGAAAAAAAAAAAAAAACTGAGTGCCCACAGCAGGAAGTGGGAGTATACCCCCTTGGACTGCCCATAGGCGTAGTTAGACTTTTTCTGCCTAGTGTCCTACTCCTGTAGGGGGCAGCATAACCCAATGGTCAAGAAGATTCCGGAGCTGTGTCTGTCAATGAACGAAAGAGAAATATTGTTTTTTTCTTTTTTAAATTGTAAGTCTTTTTTTGTTTATAGTGCAAACATTTAAAAAAAGCAGAGGTGATCAAATCCCACCAAAATACAGCTCTATTTGTGGGAAAAAAGGACATATTTTTTTTTTTTTGGGTACATCGTTGCACGACCACGCAATTGTCAGTTTTTAGTGCCATATCAAAAAAAAATGGCCCGGTCTTGAAGGGGGGGTACAACTACATCTTCCCGAGATCAAGTGGGTAAAGTATAATAGATTATATAATACGAATATACATACACAAAACTGGAAAGCTCAAAAGGGAACATATGTGACACAAGGTAGGATTGCAGTTCAAGACATTCCTTGAGCGTGGGAGGTTGAGGCACTCTCCAGTGAACCGATATGCAAAGTCTGGCAGCGTTCACCATATGCACAGCCAAAGATCTATGGTACTGGCGAATATGGAGGTTAGTGCCGTGTAATAGGTACTATGCTGGAGTAAAGTCCAACATCAACCTAGAGACTGACGTAGCAACACGATAGACAAAAGCCCAAAATTGTTGTAAAGCTGGGCAGCTCCACCAAATGTGGAGCAAGGTCCCCTGCTCAGTCAGGCACCGCCAAAATATTTCCTGGCATGCCATGACTATTTTAGAGATTTCTTTACAGTATATACATTTGGCTACTATCTAGAATTCAGAAGCTGGGCTTCCTCTATCCAAAACCTAATTAATATGTTTAACTGGTTCACGAAGGCTAGTTAAGACAGGAAGTGGTGTTGTAGGAAATGGGGGAGGCAAGAAAGGAGACAACACAGCCAGGTTCTGAACACAAGTCTGGAAGAAGACCTTGGTGGAAGGAAGAGACTTCATATCAAGTAGAGCAGTGGTCCTCAACCCTGGCCTACAGAGCCCACTAACAGGCCAGATTTTAGGTATTACCTTGGGCAGATGCAGACTAGAGTACTGCAATCACTGAGCAGCAAATGATATCACCTGGGATGTATTTCAGTTATCTTGAAAATCTGGCCTGTTAGTGGGCCCTGTAGGCCAGGGTTGAGGACCACTGAAGTAGAGGACCCGGGTAGAAGGAAGGTCTGTGCCAGAGAGGACTTTACAAGACCAAAGTGGGAACTTCACCTGGGGAGGACGGTAAATTTACACTATGAGAGAACCCGATTTCTGAAATCACTCAATTAGCCTGGTGTCCCGGTTGCCTACAGAGACGTTGAAGCCGATATAGCCCATGTGTCTTTTTAGTGTATCCTTTCAGCATACTGACCATTTTCAATGCTCATTTGCTAGGAAGGTTAGATAGCACGTGTATGTGTGTTGTATGCATATTTGTAATACAGTGTGTTGTGTATTGTTTTCCTACAAATGTAAAGAGTTTACAAGTACAGCATTCTTGTTGCGTAAAAGCACATTACCACTTCAGCACCAGAAGAATTTACCCCCTTCATGACCTGGCCATTTTTTTTTGCTTTACCGCACTGCGCCAGTTTGTTAATTGTGCAGTCATGCAAGGCTGCACCTAAACTATATAGTGTTTTTTCAAAAATTGTCGCTATTTTTTTGTTTATAGCGCAAAATCTAAAAACCGCAGAGGTGATCAAGGGCTAAAACCTTCCGGAACTGAAGTGGTTAAGGAACAGTAAAAACCAACTGAAGTACACCCATCACACTACTGACTACTGACCAGGCGGTAAATTCTAATCCCAACTTTGTGTTTTTTGTTGAATTTTTTTTCCTTACCTTAAATGTAATTTTAATCCTGTAAGTGCTACCCTCTTTCATGACATAGGTGTGATCTTTCAATGTTCCTACATTGCCTGCAAATATAAATTAGCATCTGTTAATGTAACACATACGATAACATAAATTATAGGTGATAAACCCACACTTAGTGGGCCTTTTTGAGAAATCGTGAAAATCGAACATATGCAAAAATTTCTCTAAAAATCTGGAGGTTTTCCTTTTTCACATACAGCTTTCAATATATATATCTCAGCAATCATATATTTTCTGAAAGCACATGGCCAGTAGAATAAAAAGAAGGTGCTACTGATTTTTAAGGCATCGCGATATCTGTGCAAATGTTTATCAAAACAATATTTTTGCTAAAAATACACTAAAATCATTAATAGTGGATTCATGCATGGCAAAATGTACAAAATGCTAAATTCCTACGAAATATAAAAGTTAAAATTGTATTGAGTTCGTAAATAACAAATATCTGTACATTTTAACCACTTTAGCCCCAGCCACTGTGCTGCTACTGCGGCACAGTGGCTCGTTCCCATCCAGCGACGTAGACCTACGTCGCTGGACTCCTCCCCCTGTAGGCGGCGCTCCCGCTGTTTTCAGTCACAGCGGGAGTCGGGCCAGGGGAGGAGCAGCGGCGATTGCCGCCGCTCTTCCCCGATCGTCGGGGAATCGAGTGAGGAGATCCGCCCGCCTGTGTAAACAGAGCGGGCGGATCTCCATAGTGACAGGGACTGACAGATCGGAGTGTTCAGCATAGCTGAACATCCGATCTGTCCTTCTGTCACTCAGTCACCTGCCCCCCCACACGTCAGTAAGCACCAGGCATACATTAACCCTTCCCTCTCCAATAAAATTAACCCCTTCACTGCCAGTGTCATTTTTACAGTAACAGTGCATATATATAGCACTGATTACTGCAGTAATGTCACTGGTACCCCCAAAAGTGTCAAAAATGTCAGTCAAGGGTCCGATCTGTCCGCCGCAATGTCGCAGTCCCGCAAAAAAAAAAAATCGCAGATCGCCGCCATTACGCGTTAAAAAAAACCCACGCTTATCGTGATTTTTTTTTACCAAACATAGGTAGCAGAAAACAAATTGGCCAAAAATTTAAAAAAAATTTGATTTTTACATTTTTGGGGGGGGGGGGGGGGGAATTTCATATAAAAAAAATGTTAAAAATATTGTTATTTTTTCAAAATAAACGCTCTTTTTTTGTTTATAGCGCAAAAAGTAAAAAGCGCACAGGTGATCAAATACCACCAAAAGAAAGCTCTGTTTGTGGGAAAAAAAGGACGTAAATTTCGTTTGGGTACGGTGTCGCACGACCGCGCAATTGTCAGTTAAAGTCGCACAGCGCCGAATCGCAAAAAGTGGCCTGGACGTAAGACAGCAAAATCCTCTGGTGGTAAAGTGGTTAAATTGCACCTTTTTGTGAAATGGTGAAAACCGAAAGTAAGCAAAACGAAATAAAATCAATTTATTCTAAAAATCCAGGGGTTACCATTTTTCACTTACAGCTTTCAGAATTTGAAAAGACCCCTCAAACCATATATTTTCTGAAAGCACATGAGCTGTAGGTGTAGGATAAAAAAAAAAAATTGGGCCCACAAAAATTGCGCAAATGTACATCATATCCCTATTTTCACAAAAAATACACTAAAATCATTAATATTGCACTGCTAAACTACTACTACTACTACTACTAAAGCATCGTTCACATGTGGCATACTACAAGCATCCACATACAGACAGTCCCATTTACATTAATTTGGATGCAACGGCTGCACAGGCATAGCTGCTGTTCCCAATCTGACATCCGCGTGGGTGGGGTGCCCAACCTTAAAACGCAGACCGTGTTAGCTCAGGGAGATGCACGCTGACCTACATGGATGTCAAATTGGGAGCAATGGCTCTGTTCATGCAGTTGCTACATCCCAAATGACATCAATGGGACTGCCTGCACAGAGATGCACAGAAAACCTATGCATCCCTGTAAAGGTACGCTGTGTATGCCCTGTGTAAACAAGGCCTTAGGCCCCTTTCACACAAGCAGACCAATCGGGTCTGCCTGTCCATTTTTCAGGCAGGCCCAATTGGACCACTCACTGATCTCTATGGAGAGGCCGATGTAAATGGACATGTGTCCACTAAAAACAGATGGATCCCCCATTTCCCATCAATCGATCGGATGAAAAGGGACAGGTGGTCTTGTTTTCATCTGACCACCCCATAGAGACCCACTTATCTCTTTTTTTGAGACAGAGAAAGGGACCCCCCTACCAGCTCCCTGGAGCTGCATGCAGATCAGCAGTTGCAGGCAACAGAAGGGGAAGGAGGGATGCCATGGGAGCAGGCATAGATTGGAGATGCAGGGGCCGGTACAGATCAAATAAAGGGGATATGAAAGGAGAGTGGGGGGGGGGAGCATTTTTTAGATGAAAGGGAGCGGTGGGAGGTGGAGAGGCAGCATGAGGGTGGGGGATAGGGTATATTTTACGTGAAAACTGATCAGCTGAACAATTCTGTTGTAAGTTTATGGTCATTGAAGTGACCATGAGCCTATAGCAGAGGGAAAAATGAGGTCCGTACGGCGTAAGGACCTGGCAGTGAAAGGGTTAATTTCGACTTTCAGGCTAAGAACATTTTCAGCAAATATTTGTTGATCATGCCAGAAGTGTCCACGTTGCTCCCTGTTAAAGGCGAAGCACATTGTTGTGAAAAATAAATAAATAAATCCACATGTAGATTTGCAGAGGAAAAAAAAAAACTGAATTTTTGTAAAATCTTACCTGTAAAATTCCTTTCTCTGAGTCCTCCGACAATCGCCGCCATCCTCGAAGTCATCACTGTTGGGTATTGACTTCCGCTCTGCAGGAGTAGCTAGCCATATAGACTTAGTTAAAAACAAAAGGCATTTGCATATACACACCCATGGGATGGGGGCTGTCCCATCTGGTCAATACCCCCCTGCAGTGACCACTCCCAACTCAGTTTGGTAGCATAGCAGTAGGTAATAAGAACCCCAAAAGAGGGGCGGGGGCGGTGACTGTCGGAGGACTCAGAGAAAGGAATTTTACAGGTAAGATTTTACAAAAATTCAGTTTTCTCTTACGTCCTCCGACAGTCGCCGCTATCCTCTAAGTCATCACTGTTGGGATGTCCCAAAGCAGTATAGACATGAGGGGTGGGAGACGCAACCGTAGAAAAGGCAACGCAGTACCCACATCAGAGAAAGGAATCTTACATGCACCGTAAGAGAACCTTCTGGGCAACATAAAAAAACAATGCTCAACAGGAGCAACAGCCCAGGAAAGCAAATACCAACAGCCAGGGACCCATGAACAAACAAGGGTCCTTCATGGCACTGCCGCACTGAGAACCTTGCGGCCAAAGGAAGCATCAGCTGATGCCAGAACATCTACTTTGTAGAATTTAGAAAAGGTGTGCACCGACGACCAAGTCGCAGCCTTGCACACCTGGGCCACCGAGGCCCGATGCCAATAGGCCCAGGACGCACTCAAAGATCTGGTAGAGTGCGCCTTAACAGGGAAGGGTGGAACCCGTTCCTTCAAAGCATAAGCCTGTTCAATGGTCTGTCTGATCCATTTGGCAATGGTTGCTGCAGACGCAGCCATGCCCTTCCGAGATCCCTCAGGAAGGACAAAGAGGGAATCCGTTTTCCGAAAGGACTCCGTAGACGACAGGTAAACCCTGATCGCGCTGACAACATCCAAGGAATGCAATGCAACCTCCTTGGGATGCTTAGGCTTCGTACAAAGCGAAGGCAGGACAATGTCCTCATTAAGGTGGAACTCAGTGATCACCTTGGGAAGAAAGGACGGGGGTGGTCGCAAAACCACCTTATCCTTGTGAATTATCAAGTAAGGGGAGCGGCAAGACAACGCCGCCAGCTCCGACACTCTGCGAGCCGAAGTGATCGCCACTAAAAAGGCAACCTTTTTTGACAGCAGAGGCAACGATATCTCCCTGATGATTTCAAAGGGAGCACGCTGTAACACGGACAGAACCAAGTTCAAGTCCCATGGAGGTAAAGGCTCCTTCCTGGGAGGAGCCAAATGACGCACACCTTGAATGAAGGTGCGAATCAAGGAATGAGACGCCACAGGGCGTTGGAAAAGGATAGCCAGTGCAGACACCTGGCCCTTGATCGTGGCCAGCGCCAGGCGCTGGTCCATTCCAGACTGGAGGAAAGCCAACACTCTCGACATCGAGTAAGAACGAGGGGAGAACCCCTTTGACTCACACCAGGCGAAATAAGCTTTCCAGGTACGGTAAAATATTTTACCAGAGGAGGTTTTCCTAGCCTTGATTAGAGTAGGGATAATATCAGGGGAGAGACCCTTGTCCCTCAGGACCTGGGTCTCAACAGCCAGGCCGTTAAAGCCAGCGACTGTAAAGCAGGATGGAAGATCGGTCCCTGAGACAGCAGATCTTCCCGCATTGGCAGTCGCCACTGCCAGGTGAACAACGTCGGCGTACCAGGACCGGCGTGGCCAGTCCGGCGCCACCAGAATCACCAGGTGCGGTTCCGAGGTTAACCTGCGGAGGAACCTGGACAGCAACTGAATCGAAGGAAAGGCATACATCAGACGATACTGATGCCAAGAGGTCACTAACGCATCCGAGGAGTCCGCCAGCGGATCGCGCGTTCTTGCCACGAACCTTTCCATCTTTCGGTTTAGCCGAGATGCGAACAGATCCACATCCGGGGAGCCCCACTTCGCACACAGCATTTGGAAGACCTCCGGGTGTAGGGACCATTCCCCCTGGTCCAGGGTCTGGCGGCTCAGATAGTCGGCCTGCCAATTCTCCACACCCGGAATGTGAACTGCTGAGATCGCCGGGACATGAGTCTAGGCCCAAGACAGAATGTCGGTCACCTCCCGGGCAGCCCGAGCACTCCTGGTGCCCCCCCCGGTGGTTGATGTAAGCCACCGCGGTAGCATTGTCCGTCTGTACCCGGACAGGATGACCCCGAAGACGGCCCGACCACTGGAAGAGACAGAGTTTTATCGCTCGCAATTCCAGCACATTTATCGGGAGGATTCCTCCTCCGACCAAGTGCCCTGGGCAGACAGGTTGCCCAGGACCCCACCCCAGCCCGACAGGCTGGCATCCGTGGTAATCACCGTCCATACCAACGGACGGAAGGACTTGCCCTCCGCCACCGATGGGGACTGGAGCCACCACAGAAGAGCCAATCTGGTCTGACGAGTCAATGAGACACTCCGATCCAGAGACTGAGGCAGTCTGTCCCACCTGTCCAGGATCTCTGCCTGGAGAACCCACGTGTGAAACTGAGCAAAGGGTATCGCCTCGAAGGCCGACACCATCAACCCCAGGCCCCGCATACAGGCCCTGAGTGACGAGGACGGATTGTCCCTGAGAGACCTGAGCTCGTCCTGCAAGGTCCGGAGCTTTTCCTCCGGCAAGAACACCTTTGCCTGAGCAGAGTCCAGAATCATTCCAAGATAGGGAAGACGAACCGATGGAGACAACGTCGATTTGTGAACGTTGATGGTCCATCCGAATTCCTGGAGTGTCTGCACCGTGGTGGACAGATCGCGCACTAGGTCCTGGCTGACAAGCGATCTCTAAAGTAGATCATCCAGGTATCCCAAGACCGCAATGCCCTGAGCCCTCAGCAGGCCCAGAACCGGCGCCAACACTTTGGTAAAAACCCTTGGTGGTGAAGCGAGACCGAAAGGTAACGCCACAAACTGATGACCCTCGAAAATGGAGATGTGCAGGTATGCATCCTTGAGATCTATCGAAGTCAGGAATTCCCCTGGGCTCAGAGAAGCCACCACCGAGCGGAGAGACTCCATACGGAATTTCCGAACGCGCACAAAGCGGTTCAGCGCTTTCAGGTCCAGAATAGGACGCACTTTGCCCTCCTTTCTGGGCACAGTGAACAGATTGGAATAAAACCCCCGAAACCTGTCCCGATGAGGCACCGGGACAATCACCCCCTGAGCAAGAAGGTCCTGAACCGCTCGGTGCAGGTCCTGCAGACGCCCCAGAGGCAAATGAAGATTTGAGGGAAAGAATCTGTCCGCCGGCCGGGAAAGGAATTCGATCTTGTACCCCGATCAAATTATTTCCTGAACCCACCTGTCCGAGATCCGGAGCAGCCAAGGTTGGAGGAAACCGCGCAAACGTCCCCCCACCCCTGAAACGGGTGAGGGCGCCCCTTCAGGCAGAGGCGGATTGGCCTGCCGTGCCGGCAGTGCCGGACTTCTGCTTACCCGCCCAGGGCTTCTTCTGGCTGCCCTGGGTTTTGAAGGGCTTGCCCTTGGATTGGTTCCGAAAGGCACGAAAGGACCCCTGATTGGATCTAGGCGCAGAACCCCGCTTGCCCCGAAAAGACTTGTTCTTCGGGTTCTGGGGCAGCATGGTGCTCTTGCCCCCCGTGACGCCTTTCACCAGGGTATCCAACGCCTCGCCAAAAAGGCGAGAACCAGCATAGGGAAAATCAGCAACTGTTTTCTGCGAGGACTGGTCAGCCGACCAGCTCTTCAGCCATATCAGTCGCCGGTTAAGTACCGAGACACTAGACAGGCGCGCTACTAAGGGGGCCTCATTTAAGGCCGCATCACACAGATACAGGATTCCTTGGTGGATTTGATCCACCATCTCCAGCTGGGCAGGCGGAACATCATCAGACACGAGGTTGCTCCTAAGGACCTTAGTCCAATCAGCAACCGCCTGAGCCACCAACACGGACGCGAAAACGGGTTTGAGCAACGAGCCCGTCACCATATAGGAATGGCGGGCCAGAGACTCCAACCGCCGGTCCGTGGGATCCCGGAAAACCGGGGAATCCTCCGTAGGAATCAAGGTAGCCTTGTTCAACACGGCCACAGTGTGATCCACCTGTGGGGGCACACACCATCGCGAATCCGTAGCCGGTGCAAAGGGATAAAGCAATTTGAACCGACTAGGCACCACGAATGGACGTTTTAAAGTGCGCCACATTTCATTAACAGTGTAATGAAACTCAGCGGGACAGGGAAAAACCTGCGCCGACTTGCGGGTCCTGTGCGTCCCAAATGAGGACACCACGCCCGGAGGACTGGGCTCATCCTCCAAATGCAGTGTTTCCTTAACAGAAACAATTAATTCATCCATGGTCGCCCGCTCTTCAGGCGACCCCGGGGAGGAGGTATCAACCCCTTCCACCTCTGCCTCCCCCTCAGACCCCAGCGGGTCCAAGGATGAGCGGGACCCTGAAAAGGGCATGCTCGCAGCAGCAGCCATATCACCATCTGAATCAGAGGAGATAGAGAATCTGGGCCTCTTTCTTGCAGCACGTTCAGCCATCAGCATTTCCATATTGGACACCAAAGTTGCCACTACAGCGGCCAAATCAGGACTCAGAGGGGCCACAGGAGAACTGGGGACCCCCACTAGAGCTGGGGGGAATTTGCTATCCTGAGAATCCATTGCCCAATGTGAGGAAAAAAAAGAAGAACAGTGCAAAAATTTAAACTGCCCCTTTAAGATCGCTGCGGAGTGCGCAGCCCACCGCTACAGCTACAAAAGACCCCCAAACAGGAGAAGAAAAAACTGAGCCAGAAGCGACAATACAGGAAAATATTGAGAGCGATAACATGCAGAGCTCCGCAGAGTGTTGCCACCGATGTCTGTGTCAGAGGAAGAGGAAGTGCTGCTGAAGTAGGCTGAACTTATAGGCTGCCTGACCCAGGGAAAATGTCTGCCCCATAGGAATGCATGGAAGGCTCCGCCAAAATGGCCGCCGAACATGCGGTCGAAACGATTGTTCGGCAACCGCAAAATGGCGGCAGATGGCGCCAAAACAGCATGTAGCATTGCCCATAGAGAAGCCAAACATGTTTGCCCATAGTTAAAATGGTGGACCGCGCGTTTTTCCCCCGCTGCGGTCGCCGCAAAACACAGTCTGCACCCCAAGCACTAAAGTGATACAGGGAAGCGGGCCCCCAAAAACACACAGCACCGCAGCGCATGTACAAGTGATCCCCGCAGGGATCGCATCAGGGAGTCGCACAGGCACAGACATGGGAAAACACACAGCAACACAGACTGCCACCCCATACAGAGGCCCCACACAGAAGTATTTACCTGTACCAGATGGCGTGGGGAGCCTCTCAGAAACGGAAAGCCGCTGTCCTCATGCGACAGGGAATGCCGTTAGCCAGGGACATTGCACTGCAGCATCGCAGATGTGTCCAGTGAGGTAGCCACCTCACGGCTGCATCCCTGCAGCGAGCAGGGATGGGTCGTTCATAATGCCAGGGCAAACCATAGCTGAACGCTCGATGGCGGGCTGGGGGTCCATCTGACCCTCTGCCCTGGAGACCCAGGGCGGCCAGTCCGAATCCCAGCACCGCATGAATCCATCTTCTTCCGAAGAGTCGACTAAAACTAAAGCTGACAAAATAAACAGCTAGTAAAGTAAGAAAAAACTGAAATTTTCAAAGAAAATCAAATAAAAGATTAGATAGGCTGAGACTGTAGCCCCAGCACAGGGAAGCCTAACTACTCCCGACGCTAGGCAGATTAAAACTGAGTTGGGAGTGGTCACTGCAGGGGGGTATTGACTAAGTGGGACAGCCCCCATGGGTGTGTATATGCAAATGCCTTTTGTTTTTGACTAAGTCTATATGCCTAGCTACTCCTGCAGAGCGGAAGTCAATACCCAACAGTGATGACTTAGGAGGCGGCGACTGTCGGAGGACGTAAGAGAAATCCCATTTTCTCTTTCGTTCATTGACGAACACAGCTCCTGATCTTCTTAACCACTGGGACGTCTCAAAGCAGTGTTAAACATGAGGGGTGGGAACAGCAAAATAGAAATTCCTAAGGCAAACTATAGCCAACCAAGTAAACAGGAGCTTAAAACTCCTGGAACTCACCTGAAAAAACAATACACCCTCAAAGAGGGCCAGGTCCTCTAAACAGCAGCCTGGAAAACCTTGTGGCCAAAAGAAGCATGCGCAGATACCAACACATCAACTTTATAGAACTTTGTGAAAGTGTGCACAGACGACCAGCTGGCCGCCTTACAAACCTGCATCACTGATGCCTGATGGCGGAAGGCTCACTGAGCGCCCGAATAGAGTGCGCCTTGACAGGGAAAGGAGGAACTGACCCTTGATGGAATAGGTCTGAATCACCATCTGTCTGATCCATCTGGAAATGGTCGCAGAGGAAGCGGACAACCCTTTCTGAGGTCTATCCGTAAGCACAAACAGCGAGTCTGATTTTCTAAAAGACTCCGTAGCTGCCAGGTACACCCTAATCGCCCGGACCACATCCAAAGCATTCAAAGCAATTTCCTTTGGATATGTGTAAAAGCAGAAAAAACACTGCGCTTCAGAATTTCCTTTGGATGTTTTGCCCTGGGACACAGGGAAGGCAACACAATGTCTTCGTTCAAATGAAAATCAGAGACAACCTTTGCAAGGAACGATGGACAGGGATGAAGAACCACCTTATCTCTGCGAACCACCAAGTAAAGTGAATGACAGGATAACGCCGCCAATTCCGACACCCTGCATTCAGAGGTGATGGCCACCTTCTGGGACAAAGAAAGCAGGGGAATCTTCCAAAGATTCTCAAAAGGAGGCTTCTGGAGGACTGAGAGCACTAAATGAAGGTCCCAGGTGGCAACGGTGACCGCACTGGAGGGGCTAAGTGCCTAACTCCCTGAAGAAAGGTACGTGGCCAAAGCCTGTTGAAAGAAGACCGCTAAGGCCAACCCCCGAGCTAAAGATCCGAGCCACCGAGAAAAAGTGAGGATGAATCCCCAGAGGCTCAAACCACACAATGTACGACTTCCACGTACGATGGTAGATCTTCCTAGAAGTAGATTTTCTTGCTTTTAACAGCTTTGGAATCACAGACGAACCTCTACCCATCAGCACCTGGTGTTCAACAGCCAATCGTCTCACGCACAGATACAATCAGTGCTTCCACCAGCGCCTTTTCATGCGCGATTGCAGATGTGGAGGAATCGTCCTCACTATCTGAGGATTCTGGGCACGTATTTGCAGACCCAACTGGGTGACCCACGTACGTGGCAGCCGAATCAGATTCAGGATCTGATGAGACAGCTGAGGCAGGGGGCGCTTTTTCGTTAGCCCGTCGCCCCAAAAACTACCTCCACATGGGACACAAAGGACTCCAGAACCGCCAACAGTGCATCGATGGATGTTTAGGATTTGGAGGGTCCAGCAGCCTCAGAGGGGATCAGGTGGGGAGATGTGCTCCAAATACCCCATGAGTCACCAGGGGGGCCCCACAAAAAGTGTAAAACACTGCAAAAGGACAACCCCCACCATGCTCACAGCACCACCCAGTCAGCAGGCACAAAGCACCAATGCGATCCTCAGCGGAGGAGGGAGAGGACCCCACCAGACTCACCACCCAGCAGAAACAGGCAACTGCAGCCAACAGGAAAATCTGTACTCCACACGCGGCGATCAGGAAGTGAAAGATCCAGGAGTCAGCACCAGGAGACGAGGAGGGACTCCTACCGCCGAAATCACAGCCCACGGGGCTCCACAGTCATGGCTGCCGCTAGTTTCAATGGCAAGCCACCACAAAATGGCCGCCGGACTACACAAACATGGCCACCATGCATTGAGCGCACATAGGCTACAAGAAAATGGCAGCACCAGGAGGGATCCCTAGGCCTCAAGGACAGGCCCAGGCAGGACAGAGGGTCCTGGCAGGAGCTCCCACCAAGTACAACCCCCCCACAGCCCATCACCAGCATAGCTCTCTGCCCCCTACCCAGGAGGTGGCCCAAACCACACACACAGTCCCAGCATAAGCGGAATTGGGGGGGGGGGGGTAGAGTAGAGGGACAGATAAAGGGGGGTGCCTGACAGGAAGGAGGGGAACCCGGGAGTCCGATCATCCCAAGTAGGGGCCCACGTCCACCCCACAACCATCCAGGGGGAGAGGGGGGGGGACAGCTACTCTTCCATACCAGGAACCAGATGGGCACCGCTCCAGACAGAACCCCTTCTCCATCAAAATGGGGGGCTGTCAGCCAGGAGGAACACTGACTCGGGCCCAGACCCGGTCGTATGCAACCTTGTGAGGCGTTTAACTCGTAGGCCAGTCCCCGCCTGGTGGAGCTGAGATCCGCGCGCGCTCGCTGGCCAGACTGGGGTGTGCAATGGATCTAGATTATCCAGCCGTTGATTGAAGATCTCACCAGAAAACAGGGAAACATTTCTATCTAATAAGAAAAAACTGCCAGGACCAGAGATCCCAGCAAGGATCTAGGTTCCTTCTCCTGACTAGGCAGGAGAAAAAAAAAACTGAATACCTATAGCAGAGAGAGGGAATATACCCCCGGGACTGCCCATAGGCATAGTCAGACTTTAGGGAGCAGTATAACCCAATGGTTAAGAAGATCAGAGCTGTGTCCATCAATGAACGAGATACATGCAAAGAGATACATGAAAGAGATACATGCAATTATTATTTTCACTGGAGCCTGCAGAGTATTTCACCCTTAGATCAGGGGATTGCGGGTGCATTGCCATGCTCCTGCACACACTGTCTACTGCTCTGTCTGTACCGGCAGACAGTTCCAGAGCTGTAGGCAGTGTGAATGAGCTGCGAGCGTGCTGAATCTTATCTTGACTGTGTAGACTACTAGTCCCATTTATCCACTATTTTATGAGAAAAACAAAAAGGTAGACAATCATGGCTGCATCCAGAGCTAAGGTAAATTAAAAACAGTCACCACATCTAAGGACTGATCAGCTGCAAACAATTATATTTTTGTTGGGTTTAGATCTACGGGTATTTTAAGTCCTCAATATTTTTCATAAAATACACTGTATTACGAAAAGTATTGGGACACCTGCCTTTACACACACATGAACTTTAATGACATCCCAGTCTTAGTCCCTAGGGTTTAATATTGCGTTGGCCCACCCTTTGCAGCTATAAAAGAATTCTGAAATTGTGCACTGGTCCAAATCATTTGGTGAAGGGGGGATTATGGTGTGGGATTGTCTTTCAGGGGTTTGGCTTGGCCACTTAGTTCCATTAAAGGGAACTCTTAAGGCATCAGCATACCAAGACATTTTGGACAATTTCATGCTCCCAACTTTGTAACAGTTTGGGGGTGGCCCCTTTCTGTTCCAACATGACTGCCCACCAGTGCACAAAGCAAGGTCCATAAAGACATGGATGAGCACGTTTGGGGGGGGGGGAGGAACTTGACTGGCCTGCAAAGAGTCCTGACCTCATCCCCATAGAACACCTTTGGGATGAATTAGAGTGGAGACTGTGAGCCAGGCATTCTCGTCCAACATCAGTGCCTGACCTCACAAATGTTCTGGAAGAATGGTCAAACATTCACATAGACACTCCAAAACCTTGCGGACAGCCTTTCCAGAAGAGTTGAAGCTGTTATAGCTGCAAAGGGTGGGCCAACTTAATATTGAACCCTACGGACTAAGACTGGTATGCCATTAAAGTTCATGTGCGTGTAAAGGCAGGTGTCCCAATACTTTTGGTTATATAGTGTGTTTTAGGAGTAGTACAGGCATACCCCGCTTTAAGTACACTCACTTTAAGTACACTCGCGAGTAAGGACACAGCTTGTTCAGCTTGGCAGGACACTACTCCCGGTTTTTAACATTGGCGTCTATAGGAAATCTTGGTCCGCTTGACATGGCACTGCTCCCAAACCATAAGTGACAGGGATACCAAACTTAGGGAGCACCGAGAGGGGGCCCAGGACTACAACATATCATGTTTGTGGCTGGCCAGCTTGCCTAGGTAATCTACTATGTCATAGTCCTGGATCCCCTTAACATGCTCCCCAAGCCTTTCCTTTTCACATGGTTTGGGAGCAATGCCATGTCAAGCTGACCAATATTTCCTATGGAGCTAGTGTATTTACATGCATTGAGAAATGAAAAAAGGTATTGCTTCACTTTAAGTACATTTTCATTTTACATACATGCTCTGGTCCCATTGTGTACTTAAAAGTGGGGTATGCCTGTATTTATTAATGAAATCACTCCAACAGAGAATAAAGCACTTTTTTTTATATATACAGTCAACATCTGTGTTTAAGCACCTGTACGTCAGCTTGCAGAAGTGGTTGTAGCGGGATGATGCCTGCAGCTGCAGGCATCAACTCTGTACCGTTTTTCCTTAGAGCCGGCGATCGGCTTTTAGCAGATAACAGTCGATGCAGCTCAGCAGCCGCTCAGCTGTTATAATTCTAAAAAAAGGTCCCCTCTAACTTTAAACTGTTAACATTTTTTAAAGCGTCGCCAATGGAGATTTTTTAAGTACCGTAGTTTGTCACCATTCTACGTGTGTGCGTAATCTCAAAACGGTAACGTTGGGTATCTATTTACTCGGCGTGACATCTTTCACAATATACAAAAAATTGGGCTAACTTTATTGTTTAGTTTTCTCTAAATTCAGTGAATTGTATTTTTTCCCAAAAAATTTTGTTTGAAAAATTGCTGCACAAATATCGCGTGACAAAAAATATTGCAACAACCGCCATTTTTTTCTCCAGTCTTTGTTAAAAAAAATTATAATAATATAATATGTCTGGGGGTTCTAAGTAATTTTCCAGCATAAAAATACAGATTTTAACTTGAAAACATGTCAGAAATAGGCTTGGTCCTTAAGTGATTAATAAGGTACATGTTCCTAACATTTAGTAAATTTCAACAGCAAATGTTATTCAGCCGGTTGGTAGTCGTTGGTTTTTAAATTCATAATTTCTGGGTGAGTCTTGTGATTCGAAACCTCAAACCTAAAATTTGAAACCAAAAATGTACTCTGAAAAAAACACTACTCCTGGTTAACGAACAGATTACATCTGTCTGCAGTCCATCAGGTGCACAAACTAATCTCCGACACATTGTAGTCAATGCGTTGCAACGCCAAGTAGCTGGCGTTGGAATTGGTGGAGGAAACCAAAATCTCCCAGAGGGGGTCCCACAGAAAAACACCATGAAGGTATTTAAACTCATGACTTTAGTGCTTTAAGGTAAGGAAGTGGACCAGCTATAGTGCTCAAAGACAATAAAAGGTGACCAATCATAGTTATCCTAGGCAAAAGAGCTGACCACCC
Source organism: Pelophylax lessonae (assembly GCF_965119305.1). NCBI lineage: Eukaryota > Metazoa > Chordata > Amphibia > Anura > Ranidae > Pelophylax > Pelophylax lessonae. The sequence goes on from NC_138773.1 coordinate 49,917,887, forward strand.
ATAGTGCTCGGAGGCAAGAGCACTAACCAACTATAGTGCTCCAAGACAAGAGTGCTGACCAATTATAAAACTGCAAGACAAGAGAACTATCCAATCATAATACTCCAAGGCAAGAGAGCTGACCAATCATAGTACTCTAAGGTAAGAGAGCTGACCAATAATAGTTCTCCAGGGCAAAAGAGCTGACCACTCAGTGCTCGGAGGCAAGAGCACTGACTAACTATAGTGCTCCAAGACAAGAGAACTGATCAATCATAATACTCCAAGGCAAGAGAGCTGACCAATCATAATACTCCAAGGCAAGAGAACTGATCAATCATAATACTCCAAGGCAAGAGAACTGATCAATCATAATACTCCAAGGCAAGAGAGCTGACCAATCATAATACTCCAAGGCAAGAGAGCTGACCAATCATAATACTCCAAGGCAAGAGAGCTGACCAATCATAGTACTCCAAGGCAAGAGAGCTGACTAATAGTATTCCAAGGCTAGCTAACCAATCAGTACTACAAAGTAAAAAAGCTGACCATCTATAGTGCTACAAGGCTAGAGAGGAGGCAATATATAAGATAGTCCAAGGCTAGAGAGCGGACCACCAAAATTCTTATGGCCACCATAGTAAGTCCTGAACTGGTCAGGGCTGATAACTGCATTGTAGCAGAAGCAATGTATTATCAGATCTCTTTAGAGAAAGGGATCCGCTGACAAATCTCCTGGGACAATCAACGGGTATTTTTTTGTGCATTTTTTTTTTTCTAACAGATCAACCAAAACACTTTAAATTATTTAAACACACCAAAAAGTGAAAGAAAAATAAGAAATCCATTAGTTAGGTTTACATACAGTATACATTTGGAAGTTTACAGGTGTTGTAATAACATGTAATAGATCATATTTTTTTAGTAACACTGCATGCAGTCGGCTGCAGTTAATTGGCCCTGCATATTTTAGCTTGACCATTCCACTCGACTGCAAGAAATGACTTACAGTATTTCTGGAATTCTTTTTGACTGCTTTTGATTTATTTTTCAGGAACATTAGGATTCTTAAGGAGGGGTTAACCAATCCCTGCACGAAACTACAAATCCCATCATGGTCCTGCCTCTGGGAGTCATACCTGTGGCTGTTAGAGTTCTGCAATGGGATTTGTAGTTCAACAAAAGCTGGAGTGCCAAGGTTGTCTGCCCAAGGTCTAAAGTCCAATAAATGGTAATTTAACAGGCTTTTTAGAGGCATTAAATTAGCAAACCACAATTTTAATGTTACCATAAAAACCTAAAGAAAAACCTAGTAAGACCCATCTAAAAAAATTTAGGAAACATCCAACTTTCTAGATGTATGGATAAAGGTGGTGATCTATGCAAGAGTTTTTATGGATTTTGGAAAACTACTGAGAGGGCATGTTGCTTTTCTTTGTAATTGAAATCTGGTTCAATGTACCTAAATGTTACCACATGTATGGCCAACATTGGACTGGAGCGAAAATAATTAATGACATTTTTTACATGTGACTAGATATCCTGCATTAAGCCCAATACTCAAGTAATGGAGAGATATTCGCTCCCCATACTAACCAATCAGATTCAAGCTGTTTTTCTAGGTTACATTACAAAATTAAAATATTGAATTGGCTGATGTCATTTAACAAGAGTGATCAATATATTTTTGGAAAAGTCTTTTTACCTGCCAATTCCATTTTGATGGGTGCCGGAGCCTCAGTACACACCAACTCCATCCCAAGTACTTGCACGTTGGGGGCATTAGGATCTAAGACAAAATTAAAAAGTAATAATAAGAGAAGCTCCACAACAGTAATATACACAAATTATAGATCTGCATACCATATATACTGTATTAACCAAACTTTTTTTTTTGCATACAGTAAGGAATGGTTGAAACCCTCATCCTTACTGGGGAGATTTCACTTCCTGTTCCAGAAACACAACAGGAAGTGAAAGGAAATCTCTCCAAAGTAAGGGGAATACCCCTCCTAGCTGTTACCAGTTGTTAAAAAATGTTGGGTACAAATATCCTTTAACTGTAGACCAAGGCCAAAGACCAAGATTAAAGAAGAGCTCCAGTCTACTATGTAAAAATTAAAAGTCAACAGCTACAAAAACTACCTAAAAACACAAATGTAACCGTCGCACGATCCAGCGCTGGACTCACCCGAGCTGTGTTCACCACCTCTCGGCTGTCCCTGACACCTTAACTGTGGACACCTGGTTGTGACCGCTTATGGCTTCAGGGTTGGGAGCCCACTGCGCATTGCATTGTGAATAGTCCTGCAGTCTTCTGGGACCTGTCACGTGTCTCAGAAGACTGTGGGGAGCGGGTGGAGAACTTCCCCGTCCAATCACCAAGGCCAGGGGTTTCCAAACTTTCTAAACAAAAGGGCCAGTTTAATCTCCAGGGACTTCAGGGGGCCCAGATTCTGGCCAGTGGGGGTAGAAAATGTCCCAGTCCCAGCATTAGTCGAAATAAACATGGCCTCAGTATTGGTGGTCAGTAGTAGGAATAATAGTTCCCCATTATTGTAATCAGTGGAAGAAATTGTGCCCCACTGTTGGTGCCAGGGGAAAGGAAAGTGCTTCAAATCATTGGAAGAAACAATGCCCCAATGGCCTAATAAAAGCTAGCAAAGGGCTGCAGTTTGGAGACCCCTGGCCTAGGTAATCAGAGCGGAAGTGGCAGCGGTACCTGTCCAAAATCAGATACCCCCTCCCCAAAATATCCACTTTAGAAACAGGAGCAGGGGAGGAGGCCTTAAAGCAGAACTTCCCCTTTTGGGGGGAAGCGCCGCTTTATGAAAGTTTCACGCTTTTTTGAACTATACACAACCCTGTATTTCTCTTGTTGTTTTGAGTTCCATTCTGCCCCACCAATATTGTTCATACACATCTATGAACTGGTGTAGTCACTACAAGGTGATCTCTGGACATTGAATGCACTAAAGATTTAGTAACAAAAACAAACACACAATCACAGCTGAGTATTCATGGAACCCTTAAGACCCCATTCACACTGCCGCAACCAGAAAGTCGCCTCATAAGGGGCGACTTTGTTAGTGCGACTTTCAGCGCGACTTGTATGATAGACGACTTTGTATTTGGCCAATCAGAATATGATGGTTCTGGGTCATGCTCAATCACACCAAAAAAGTTGTTAAAAAATTGTCGTTTTTGATAGAGAGCCAATTATTGAAAAAATTATTGAAAAAGAAAAAATTAGATTTCTTTGGATTTAGTGTCTAGGGGGTCTAAAAAGTGTACCTGTGAAGTTTCAGCTCTGTAGCATGTCCAGAACCAGAAAAAAGATAATATTTCTTAGAATTTTTAGTAGCACAGGGATATGGCTCTGCTCCACCTGGGCGTTTTTGTTGCAGGCATTTATTGGGAGTCTTTGGAGGCAGGCATGACTTTTTTTGGATTTAGTGTCTGGGGGGTCTAAAAAGTGTACCTGTGAAGTTTCAGCTCTGTAGCATGTCCAGAACCAGAAAAAAAAAGATAATTTTTCTTAGAATTTTTAGTAGCACAGGGATGGGGCTCCACTCCACCTGGGCGTTTTTGTTGCAGGCGTTTATCGGGCAGACACTAAATCCAAAAAAAGTCATGCCTGCCTCCAAAGACGCCCAAAAAATGCCCGATAAATGCCTGCAACAAAAACGCCCAGGTGGAGCGGAGCCATATCGCTGTGCTACTAAAAATTCTAAGAAATTTTTTTTCTTTTCTGGTTCTGGACATGCTACAGAGCTGAAACTTCACAGGTACACTTTTTAGACCCCCCCAGACACCAAATCCAAAAAAAAGTCATGCCTGCCTCCAAAGACGCCCAAAAAATGCCCGATAAATGCCTTCAACAAAAACGCCCAGGTGGAGCGGAGCCATATCCCTGTGCTACTAAAAATTCTAAGAAAAATTATCTTTTTTTCTGGTTCAGGACCATTTTAATGGAAAGTCGGATCACAAGTCGCTTCAAATAAGATAAGGAGGCGACTCCCATTGAAGTCTATGGGACAAGTCGGATACAAGTCGCCTCAAAGTAGTACAGGACCCTTTTCAGAAGTCGGAGCGACTTCAGTAGTGCCAATTAAGACGGCACTCATTGATTAACATTGCTTTTGTTATGTCAAGCGAGTTGGGGCAACTTGAGGGCACCCAAGTCGCCTCACAAGTCGCGGCAGTGTGAATGGACTCTAAATCCAAAAGCTTTGAAGAAAACATTTCACGTCATTCTTTTTTTGTGTTCCGTTTCCCAGGGGACAATGTATATGTAGTCATTCATCCCATCTTCTTGTGTGTTGTCTAAAGCTGGTAGTGAAGTCAGACAAGGTACCCCTCTCCTCCCTCCACTGACATCCGATAACGCAGCTAGCAGAGAGATGCACTTTTCTCTATCTCCAAGCACTTGCCCGAGACAAACATCTCACAAGGAATGCTGAAGAAGGAGGCTTGTCAGCTAAAACATTCCAAGCAGGCGGGCACATTCAGTCTTTGAAATCAGCCGTCTCTTTGCCAGCTGCGTTGTCAGGCGGCTGTGGGTGGAGGAGCAGCGCCCTGTCCGACCTTACAGCTTGGCTTAGATAGCACTTAGGAGGATGAAAGAAAGTACTACATATACTTCGGGCCCTGAAAAACAGAATACATTAGACACAATGGAAGTGAGATCACTTCTTCAAGGATATTTCCAGCTCTGTTTCTACCCTGCGGATAGCACATTGACTTCAGCCTCACCACTCAATGCCAAGAGGCAGCTGCAAAAGCAAACCAAATCTAGGATATATAAAAAGGGAGATAAAAATGATGCCAATATACGTGTACAGGTAATTCAGTGTGGTAAAATGTTTCCAGGAACAATTTGATTTAACCCACATATTTTCTTATGCTGGCTTCAGAACCGTCCAGGAACAGTCTAGCACAATTTCCATAGAGAACTAGGACATATTGTTCTGGAAGAAAGCGTATTTCATCTCAAGGGGAATGTCAAGTCAAAGCTGATAAAGCGAGGATACAGATGTGGGGGTGGGGCTCAATCATGGCACACAAAATAAGGAAAAGATTAAAGAAAAAGAAAAAAGGAGCACATGAGGTCACAAACTAGAATACTCAAAGCTGGAAATCACAGTAGTAGATACTACCACTCCCGATGATCTCCACTTCTGGGTCCTGTGAAGAGCAGCTGCCCGGCTGCATTTTGAACACAGGAGGACGGCTGTTTAGCACTGGAGCCATTCAGAAAATGCTTAGGATTTCCTGAATGTATGCAAAGTGTTCTCTGACTGGATGAAGTGAAGAGAGTGCCATCACTGCCCTGCCACCTTGTCCATTCAAAGAATGCTTTGCATTCTTCAGAAGATGCAAAGCATTCTCTGAATGGCACCCGTGCCGAGTGGCAAACCCGGAAGCAAGTGGAGATGACTGAAGAAGCAGTGTCTACTACAGTGATTTCCAACTTCGAGGGGCATCAGACAGGTATGGTATATACATAGATACATTGGTCCAAGACGGAACAATAGACCTAGGTATAAAATATCCATACCTGGAATTCTAGAACCCCGAATGAAGATAACATAGTAAGAGACTGATGCTGAAACAATGACACGACCTTCCCCTTTTATTTGCTTTCTGTTCTAAATTTTGATTATCCCATGGCACATTCAGGTTTTCAACTTTGGTCAACCTTGCCACCTTAACTGATTGGTTTTTAAAGGTCGGTCATCCTTATTTTTGCTTTATTACTTCTTACAGAGATGCCAACCAGAAACCATTACTGGTATACTAGGCGTCCCAACTCCTGATATTCACGTGCTTGCTCCAGTGTAGTATTTCAGAAGAAAGTTTGACAATGACCACATACCTTAATGGAAGCTCTCATGCTTTATTTCTGACAGGTTCCTTTCAAAGTGCTCATTTTTTCTAGGAACAGAGGAGATGGCCGCAAAACTTTTTTCCGTACTCCCCCCTGCTGCCAACACATGCAACACCCTCCCTATTTTCTCCCTGAACCTCCAAGTTGTGAGGGAGCCCTTAGCGTCCTCCAGCACATTGCAGGACTATTGGTCCTGCATTGTGATTAATGTGCCCAATGGCTGGAGTGACTTACAGGAGAGACTTTGAAGGAATGCCTACAAAGATGGAGGGAGCCTGCCTGAGCAAGGAAAGTATTACACCTTCTTCCCCTAGACATAACCAGAATATCACCCATGCAGTATGGGGGGGCGCATTGCAAAGGGTACTTTTTGCCTGACTGAAGTGGAGCGCTGAAAAGGTCAGAGATATGGAAAGCAGGCACTGCATGCTCTTTCACCTTGCCAGGTAACCCAGGAGCTCTTTTATGCAAATCAGCTGCTGTTGATATGCATACAATTCTATATACATATATAAAATCATTTTCCTTTAAAAAATAATTTACGCTAAAACAGCAGTGTGATAAGTGGCCATAAAGTGTCAAAACCCACACGCTGAGATGTATTGCCTGTAAACTTCCTATAGAACCCTGGGTAGGGAGTCTGTCTCCTCCAGATCCAGTATAGGGGGCGGTACCTGATGCTCAACCACCACGCCCCCTAGACGCCTGGCTTTTTACACTACACGCGGGACGCCGCGGATTTTAAAGGATTCATTGATGCGATTGTTTTATCTTCTAAATTTAAGTGCAACTTTGAATAAATGTTATTGCTTACACCAAAGTGGATTACGCTACGGGTCTCCTTGTCTCTTCCCCATATATCTGATGTGTATGTGTCTGGATCTGTGATATACTGGATCTGGAGGAGACAGACTCCCCACCCAGGGTTCTATAGAAAGGAGTTTACAGACAATACATCTCAGCGTGTGTGGCCTGACCATTGATTTGAGGGCCGTGGCTTCTGGTAAGCAACCTATTTACACATTTGTCACGGGTGTACTCCAGCTGTAACATCTTCTTGGAAATTCAGCTTCCTCGCCACCTACTATCCATTCTGGGACCTGTGTATTCATTCTGGAAGTTTTTCTTCTGACTTTTTTTCACTTTATATGCACGTTGGATGACTGTCAATTTATGCACGTATGGTTACACTTTATCATTTCAGTGTTGCACCAATTTATTTGTGATTTATCATTTTTTTGTACAATTCATGATCATAAGTTTGTATATTTTTTTTTTTACGATAGCGCTGCACTATTTGTTTTCCACGATTTTTTGATTTATATAGATCAAGTGTATCAGCTGCTTCACATTATCAATATTTTTCACCATCCACTTAGCGCAGGATCTTCCTGTTTTTTTAAAATAATTACAATGCCATCATCCATATACAGAAAGAAGGAACAATATAAAATTAAAGTGGAGTTCCACCCAAAAGTGAAACTTCTGCTCATTTGTTTCGTCCCCGTCCCCCCCCAGTGCCACATTTGGCACCTTTCAGGGGGGAGGGTACTCATTTTTGACAGGTACCCTTCCCCACTTCCGGGAGACGACGCCGTCCCTTGGAAGTTTGGCCCCCTCCTACTTCCCAGCCGCCGAGCCTTCACTGCCGGGTTCCCTTACCGGCAATGGCGGCAGCAGCACCTGACGGAAACACATTGACTGCAGGGCCTACATCGCTGGACTCCAGGACAGGTAAGTGCCCTAATATTAAAAGTCAGCAGCTACAGTATGCGTTTAGTATCACTTTAACCTGTTTACGACCACCCACCGCAGATGTACTGCGGCAGGCAGCCGCTCCTGCACGAATCACCGTAACTGTATGGCGCTCGCTCACAGGAGGCTAGGGGGTATTGCCGCCGCTCGTCAGCGGGGAAGCTGATGCAGCGGGCAGGCAGCTCCGATTGCCGCCTGACACCCGCGATCGCTCCCCGCTGAGAGATAAGAAAGGTCAGCTGTTGTAAACACAGCTGGCCGTTCTCCCTGGAATGATCATAGAGCCCCTGTGTTCCTTCTATATAGGATCACAGGTTTCTATGGTCATTTCAGAAGCTACGCCCCCCCCCCACAGTTAAAATCACTCCCCTAGGCTCACATTTAACCCCTTGATCACCCACAGGGTTAACCCCTTCCCTGCCAATGGCATTATTACAGTAACAGTGCATATTTTTAGCACTGATTACTGTAGTAATGTCACTGGTCCCCCCCAAAAGTGTCAAAAATGTCAGTTAGGGGTCCGATCTGTCTGCCGCAATGTTGCAGTCCCGCAAAAAATTGCAGATCGCCGCCATTACTAGTAAAAAAAAAACAAAAATGACATAAATCTTTCCCGTAGTTTGTAGACGCAATAACGTTTGCGCAAACCAATCAAAATACGCTTAT